>NW_021620757.1:4784079-4829784 GCF_004785775.1 Grammomys surdaster
ATATATATATATATATATATATATATATATATATATATATATATATAACAAGATGTTTCAAATCATATTACCAGACTGAAAAATACTGGACTCTGTCCCTCTCTTTGGGTGAACTTTAATGCTGAGAGGAGACACTAGGACATGTGTCAACTTTTATAAATGAAAACAATTGAGGTTGCTTACAATTTCAGAGAATTAGTCCATTGTTGTCATGGTGGAAAATATGGCAAAGTATAGTCAGACATTGTGCTGGAGACGATGAGAGTTCTCTATTTTGATTACAAGGCAGCTAAAGATTTTGTGTAACTCTGTGCATAGCTTGAGCATCAGAAACCTCAAATCCTGCCTCCACAGTGACATGCTTCCTCCCACAAGGCCATATCTACTACAATAAGGACATGCCTCCTAATTGTGCCACTTCCTATAGGCTAAACTTTTCGACACATGAGCTTATGTGGCTTGTTCTTATTTAAACTACCACATTCAACTCCTTGGACCTCATAGGCTTGTGACATTTCATAAAGTAGAACTGTATTCAGTACAACTTCAAAAGTCCCCATAGTTTATAACTGTCTTATTTTAAATTTGGTTAAAAGTCCAAAGCTTATAATGTATTATGAGGTCCATAAAATGTCTTAAGTGTAATCACCTCTACAATCAAAAGCAGAAGGCAGCTCACATACTTCTAATATATAATGGCACAGTATGTAGATTACCATTTAAAATGTAGAAAGGATGCATAGTGAGGAAATATTAGACCAAAGCCAGATTGAAAAACAACCTTGCAAACTAAAAACTCTGCATCTCCAAGTTTGATGTTAAAATACTCATAAGATCTCCAATTCCTTTCAGCAGTTTTGACTGCAACACACTTCATGCTCTTGGATTGGTGTTATTCAATTTTATCATATTTCCTACACAAGTATCCCACGGTTCTGGTGTCTCTAATATCTTGAGATCTCCGAGGCATTACCTGCTTCACATTCTCAGCTTCCCACAATGACCTTTCTATTCCTCTATGCAGGTGTACCCTTGTCACATACCTGCATGCAGTGACTTTTTTAGTTACAGAGGGAGATGCCATAACATCTTTCTTTATCTCTTGATATTAAATCCAAATCCACCTGGCTTAAGCTGCCAAATTCTGCTACTTGCTAGAGCTGAAATATGGCTCCCTTGTTCAATGATATCTTCACCAGATTTTGGGTTTTGATAGTACCCTACTAAGCTGGGCTGTCCTGGAACTTGTTCTGTAGACCTGGCTAACCTTGAACTCAGAGATCTGAATTCCTCTGTCTCCTAAGTGCTATGACAAAAGACACATACCATAACATGTATACCTAAGTTGTTCTTTAATTCCTTTTCAGAAGATGGGTGGGCTCTTACTCTGCTTTTACCATTCCCTTTTTTTCATTTAATAGGTTTTATCTGTTTATCTCCTGGAACAAATGATTTAGCTCTGTTCTTCTTTTTGGTACCCCTTTGCATCTTGAACCATATATTTTATATTTTACCCTTTTCAGCTTGTTCGTTTTCATCAGAATGCTCTTCATAAGAGTGAACATTAGTAATCACATATAATAGTATATACTAGGCTCGTAAGAGATTTTCTTTGCCAATGTTATTAATCTCAATCTCTTTACTTTAGCCTCAGGCAGACTCTTCAGACAAGGGTACAAAACAGCCACGTTAATCATGAAAATATCACAAGAAAAATCTCTAGGCACCATACTAAAATTCTTCTCTGAAACCTCTTGATCCAGGCCCCCACAGTTCAAATGACCTCAACACCACTGTTTTCCATGCTTCTATTATGATTGCCCATTAAGTCCCATCAAAAAATTCTGCTGCTTTTTTAATATGAACCCTCAAACTCCACTTTTCTCCAAACAAAAGCATGACCAGGGCTATCACAACAATAACCCAGTCCCTGGTACCTACTTGTGTCTAAGTTCGAGATTTTTTAGTGTCAATAAACTACCACAGGCCTATTCTTCAGTCCACATGTTCAGAAATATCTAATGTCAGAATTAGAACATGTCAGTGTTTTATTTATAAACATTAGAATCCATTTAAATTTTTTAAATGAAAATCAAATGGTATACACTGCTTAAAATACGTACATTCAATCATAAATTTCTTAAATAGAAATTCAATTGATAGAGCATAAAATTTAATGTTAATATACACTTTAATCAAAGGCAAACATTATTTTTATATAACATTATGGCACCATGAGGAATGCAACAATATCAACCAACCACAGCTCCCAGGGTCCTAACCACCAGCCTGAGAGCACTTATGGAGGGATCCAGGGCTTCAGCTGAATATGTAAGAGTAGAGGGCCCTGCTGGGCACAGGTGGAAGATGAGATCCTTGACCTCATGAAGGCTGGAAGCCCCAGGGGGTGGGAATTTTGAGGGTGGGGAAGTGGGAGTGGGGGGGTATGTGGGGGTTACATCCACAGAGAAGAAGGAGGAGGGGTAAGGGGATGGGGGGTTCCCGGGTGGGTGGGGGATGGGGTAAGGGGATAACATATGAAATGTAAATAAAATATCCAATAAAAAAAAAGAAAAAAAATACCATGCGACAGAACATGTTTAGAGTGAGTTTTCAGATATATGGAGCTTGGTAATAGTTAGATAATATAAAAATAAATTTTATTCATCAGGTGTAATTACCATCTTTGGAGACTTACTGCTGGTTAAGCTTACCTTCTCTAGTTCTTTCTAAACTGGGTAGCTGATTACACTCAGCTATTCTGACTTAAACCACTCTCAAAGTTTACATATTCAATATGGCATTGCTCAGGTTCTCTCTGAAGTGCTCTGGTTGGCCTCAAACTAGCTCTTGCAGTATGTTCTTGAACAGACTGAACCAGTGTATTTTAATAGTGTGAAGTTATAGATAGAGCAGTTAGACAACAACAGGAGAACAAAGGGATACAAATTGGAAAGGAAGAAGTCAAAATACCTCTATTTGTAAATTATATGATAGCATACTTAAGTGACCCCAAAAATTCCATCACAGAACTCATAAACCTGATAAACAATTTCAGCAAAGTCCCTGAATATAAAATTAACTCAAATATATGAGTAGCCTTCCCTACTCAAAGGAAAAAGAGGCCAGGAAAGAAAGTAGGAAAATGACATCCTTCACAATATTCACAAATATTATAAAATACCTCGTTGTGACTCTAACCAAGCAAGTGAAATACCTATATGACAAGAACTTAAAGTCTTTGAAAAAAGAAATTGAAGAATATCTCAGAAGATGGAGAAACCTCCCATGCTCATGGATTGGCAGGATTAATAGTAAAAATGGCCATCTTGCCAAAAGCAATTTACAGATTCAATGCAATCCCCATTAAAATCCCACTCAATTCTTCACAGAGTTAGAAAAGGAAATTCTCAAATTCATTTGGAATAACAAAAAACCCAGGATAGCAAAAATATTCTCAACAATAAAAGAACTTCTGGGAAAATCACCATTTTGACCTCAAGCTGTATTACAGAGCAATAGTGATTGACATAAAGGTGCATGATGTTGCTACAGAGACAGGCAATGTCTCTGGAATGAGATACACTGAAGACTCAGAAATGAGCCAACACACCTATAGTCACTTCATCTTTGACAAAGGAGCTAAAACCGTCCAGTGGAGAAAAGACAGCATTTTCAACAAATGGTGCTGGTTCAACTGGAGGTCAGCATGTAGAAGAATGCCAATTGGTCCATTTTATCTCCTTATAAAAAAACTCAAGTCCGAGTGGACCAAGTACCTCCACATAAAACCAGATAAACTCACACTAATAGAGGAGAAAGTGGGGAAGACTCTTGAATACCTAGGCACAGGGGAAAAGTTCCTGAACAGAACACCAATGGCTTATGCTAAGAGATCAAGAATCAACAAATGGGACCTCATAAACTTGCAAAGCTTCGGTAAGGCAAAGGACACTGTCAATAGACAAAACTGCAACCAACAGATTGGGGAAAGATCTTTACCAATCCTACAACTGAAAGAAGGCTAATATCCATTATATACAAAGAACTCAAGAAGTTAGACTCCAGAGAATCAAATAACTCTAATAAAAATAGGGTACAGAGTTAGACAAAGAATCCTCAACTGAAAATTACCGAATGGCCTAGAAGCATCTAAAGAAATGTTCAACGTCCTTAGTCATCAGGGAAATGCAATTCAAAACAACCCTGAAAACAATTTCACACCAGTCAGAATAGCTAAGATCAAAAACTCAGGTGACAGATGCTGGTGAAGATGTGGAGAAAGAAAAACAGTCCTCCATTGTTGGTGGGATTGCAAGCTGGTACAACCACTCTGGAAATCAGTCTGGTGGTTCCTCAGAAAATTGGACATAGCGTTATGTAAGGACCCAGATATACAACTCCTGGACATATACTCAAAAGAGACTCCAATAAATAGCAAGGATACATGCTCCACTATGTTCATAGTAACCAACTTCATATATAATAACCAGATGCTGGAAAGAACCCAAATGCTCCTCAACAGACGAATGGATACAAAAAATGTTGCACATTTACACAATGGAGTATTACTCAGCTATTAAAAACAATGACTTTATGAAATGCTTAGGCAAATGGATGGAACTAGAAAAATATCATCCTGAGTGAGATAACCCAGTCACAAAAAACCTATTCATAGTATGCACTCACTGATAAGTAATTAGCTTAAAAGCTCGGAATACTCAAGTTACAATTCACAGACCACAAGAATGAAGCTCAAGAAGGAAAACCATAGTGTTGTTGGTTCAGTCCTTCTTAGAGAAGGGTACAAAATACTCATGGGAGCAAATATGGAGGCACAAAAAAGTGTGAAGCAGAGACTGAAGGAAAAGCCATCCAGAGACTGCCCCACCTTGGAATTCATCCCATATACAGTCACCAAACCCAGACACAATTGTGGAACCCAAGAAGTATGTGCTGACAAGAGCCTGATAGAGGTGTCTCCTGAGAGGCTTTGCCAGAGCTTGATAAATACAGAGGTGGTTGCTAGCAGCCAACTATTGGACTGAGCACGGGATTCCCAATGGGGTCCCCAATAGAAAAGTTACAGAAAGGAGCTGAAGAGGTCTGCAACCACATAGGAAGAACAATAATATCAACCAACCAGACACCCCAGAGCTCCTAGGGACTGAACCACCAACCAAGTAGTAAACATGGAGGGACCCATGGTTCCAGCTGCATATGTAGCAGAGGATATCCTTGTTGGGTATCAATAAGAGGAGAGACCCTTGCTCCTGTGAAGGCTGCATACCCTAGGGGAATTCGTGGGCAGAATGGCAGATGTGGATTGGTGGTTGGGGTAACACTGTCATAGAAGCAGGTGAGGGAGAATGGCATAAGAAGTTTCCAGAAGGGCAGGATCCAGAAAAGGAGATTACATTTGAAATGTAGCAAAACAAAATATCCAATAATAAATAAATAAATAATTAAAAAACCTAAACAATTAAAAATACTATCCAACTGTATACTAATGTTAGCATTTCAAAAGTTTAAGGTCTCTAATGGGTTCTTTGATAAGCAGCTATTTTTTTCATCTCCATTCCAAGATATTTTGTCTGTGTTCATTTTTACTTTTGTACACAATTTATGACTATGTTCTGAGTGTATATCCTTATTTTAAAAAGATCTTATAAAATTTGCAAGTAATAAATTAATAAACTTTACTTAAAGTAATGTTACAGAAATCTACATATAATGAAACTCATGACATATGTTAAATATCTCCATTGCTCCTCATGGCCATTATATATTATAGCTTTTTTAATATAGTGATAAAAATCAGAATGTCAATTATTACACAATTAGCTTTTCTACCCAGTATTCTATCATTGTTCTGTCTGTATCTCTGAAATATTATTACAAGGTTTCTCTACAAGTTTGGAATATTATTTTCTTGTTAATACAGTAACTTCAGTTTAGGGTAAGAAAATACACTGAAATTTTCTTTTAAGTACAATCTCTTTCCCTTTGTATAGACAGGTTTTTGTTCAAATAATTGTAGAGTTTGTTCTATTCTATTTTTCCTTAGGAGAATTCTACAAATTGTTGAAGTTCATTTCAGTGATATCATTTAAATTTTTACTTTCTGAGTAATGTTAAACTGTGAAATAAAACAGATTACATTTCCAATTTCCCCTAAGTTTATAACCAATTATATAATTGCTTAATTTAAAAGGATTATGAAATATGATCCATTTATAATAATAAAAATAAACAAAATAATGTCAGAAGGCCCTATCCTGGAGTTGTGGTTTGAGATAACATACTAAGAACTATGGAGTTGACATTTGGCTAATGATTGTATGTCAATCTTAGAGGTATCAGGTTTATTGCACTTATTATATTAAAATCTGGCAGTATGGTACATTCCTATAATTGATCCTTAAATGATCTTTAAGCAAAGTCTAATTCTAATGCATGATTGGTATATTTTATCATTGAAAACAGACAAAACCCATACCAATGTGCCAGCATTGTTACTGAAAATGTACAAATGGACTTGTTTTATGTAGTTGAATTTGTTCTCTTGGTGTTTATTATTTGCAATAGGAAACTGGGACAGGCTTTCTGCCAAGGGATAAAGTAGCACCATTCTGAGATGCTCTGCTACACTCCAGCATCTCAAATATTTCCTCTGAGTCTTGGTGATGTGTTACCCCCAAGAATTAGCAACTGAAAGAGAGGATAACAGCTTGTCTCGAATTAGCCTGCAGTAATATTTGTCTGTGTTTCATTTTTCATCATATTCTGTTTCATTAATATTTTGATTCGTGGTTGAAAATCCAAAGCAAAATACCATGAGTTCATGTGAATTGAATGACTGCAACCCAGAAGTCTCATTTGAATTTGGTTGCTACAAGATACTAATATAAAACAAGAATATAGGAGAAGAAAGTTATATTTCTTATTTATCACTAGAGAAAATATGATGACTAGTTTCCCTGACATTTGGGTAGTAGAGTGAATAACATAAATAATATTCTTCAAATATCAGATGCAGAAAACTTTTTGTTTCTTTAAGAAGAAATAGATATATTGCAAACAGGCTACATGGCCAATATCTGGCCAACTGCCTGTCACACACACCCACTAATATACAGCCTGCATATCTGTATTGTTTTGCAACAAAATAATTCAGCCACTTCTTAAAGTTGACACAAATGACAAGGTGATAGGCCACTTACCACATAACACATACTTAAGAAACAGGTAAAACAACAATCCAGCAGGTCATATGTCTATGATCAGGTAACGAATTTCTCATATCTTTGTGAACAAATATAATGTTGTGTATCCATAACCAACATCAAACTTCTGATTATCCTGTATCAGACTGTCAATTGCTGTTAGTAAAGCTATATCTTCCACCGTGAGTTATACTTTATGTTGTAAACAGAATAATCAGCCAAAGGTGCCATGCTAATTTATTTACTTCAGGTCGAAATTTACCTCAGTACAAAGCACTAGGAGAGTAGTTTTGCTAGAATGGTTTGGTAGCATGTGGAAATTCCCAAGTTTGATTCTCCAAAAGGTATATGTATGTGTGTGGATAGATATAGATATAGATATTGTGTATGTATATATTATTGATATGTATGTGTAAAATACAAACATTTTCATGTGAAGTGATGACAGTAAGTATAAATGTTGCTTGTGTTTCCTCAGATGAATATTTAGATGAGAGCCATACCCAAACTTTAAGAATATATGACTGGGCTGA
The DNA here is from genome assembly GCF_004785775.1 of Grammomys surdaster. NCBI lineage: Eukaryota > Metazoa > Chordata > Mammalia > Rodentia > Muridae > Grammomys > Grammomys surdaster. The sequence continues at coordinate 4,791,839 of NW_021620757.1, forward strand.
GCCCAGAGCAGTTTTAACCATCTGTAGTCCTAAGCTTGGTAGCTTCTAGCCCCTGCACAATCTAATTTTCTGCAAGCCTCTGTCTGCTAACCTAGGCCTTGAATGTTTCAGCCTGTAAGACTTATTGCTGAATAAACTTGCCATTTTTAATTCTTTCTGAACTCTGTATGGACGATCAACTCAGCTGTTCTGGCTCAAAACTCCTCCTCAAGCTGACTGACTTGTGCCAGGCCTTCCAGCAGGGAGTTGCACAGTTTCTGAGGGGGCGGGGGGGGATCAAGGATTAAAATAGGAAAGGCAGAAAGCAGATGCACAGACAAGAGATAGATTTTGGAAGGACTCAGTACCTACTAAAGCAACCCTGACTTTATTTTACATAGCCTTTTTTATATTCCACATTGCCATGGGAAGCAAAATCACAAGCTAGCAGTAACAGTGGTTGACATTACACATAGGATATCTATTCCCATACAAAGACATCCCTGTTCCTTCCATTAAGATTAATAGAACATTCAACCCCTTGCCTTGAGTTTCACCTATCTCCTCTTATTGTTCTCTCCATCAGCAGTCCAGGAAATCTGCCAACAGACCCTAACCTGCCTTGACTCTGACTGGCAGGCAGACTTTCACAGAAGTAGGTAAAATGGCTTCCTACACTGATTCAAATTGGCTTCTCTTGGATCCTGACTGAATTGCTGTTTGATAAAGCTGCCTCTGAACTCCATGAAATGAACAGTACTGAATGGAGCTATATAAACTCAACTGAACTGCACCAAACTGAGTGAAGTACATGAAGCACTCGCTTAGGAACTCAGTTCTACTCAACTGCTGGAAATCAACTGAACTGCTGTCTTTCTCTGTACTGCTCTTAAGTAGCATCTCTCATATGCGTTGGGGGTGCCCTATCTTTGACTGATTCTGTCAATTTTTTCTCTAAGTCAGCACATTGTGCCTCAATTAGACATCAGTTTCAAATATGGCTGCCTCCTTCTACTAATTAAACTTACCTTCATTTTAGGGACTTAGCTATCTAGTATGGGTGTGTCTATATTCCAGAAAGATAATACCGCATTCCAACTGGGGATCAATATAGACATAAAAGGTCTTTGGATATGGTCCCTTGCTTCAGTAAGCATGCTGTTGAATTAAAATTCCTCTTTAAATGTGTAAATAAAACTCAACGTAGTTCAGGGACTGGATCTTGGCTTCTGTGGGCCAGGGATAATATTGAAACAAAAGACTGGCATGTACAAATAGAATCAGAGAAAAGGCTAAAGCAAATGCAATGATTCAAGTGATATGAGTAATACCTAACCATCAATGAGAAATAGATGGTAGTGTTGTCTTACACTACTTAAAAGACACTTTGACACCTTTAGTGACTGAATAAATCTAGTGAGACAAATGTGTGCCTGACATTTTATTTTTGTTTTTTTCTCTTTCTTATTTTGACCTAGAGTGGGTGTGTGTCTGGTGTGTGTATGTTTACAATGGAACTACATTTTCATACATATTTGGCCTCTCCCTTTTATATTTTCTTAAACATTTCATATATTGATTCTTTAAGTTACTGAAAATAATATTTCTGAAGAATTACTTTAGTGTAAAATTCATTCAGTACTCATAGTGAAAACTATGAAAATATAATTGCATAAATTGCATATAGATATATGCATATATATTTTGCAATGGTGTACATGGTTTTGTTGAAAGTAGTTTGCAAATTAAGAGAACTAATATCGTAACTTTGAGGAATTTGATTGAATTCAGTAGATTTTATGAAAAGCAATTGATTTAAAACTAAATGATATTTCCTATGACTTTATTATTGTGTTACAGTTGATTAATTTGAGAAAGCAAATTAAGAAGACTACAAATATAAAATTGTACATTTGAAATGAAAGTCTAAATTTGAAAGAAAAATCAATAATAAGTATTGCCTCAAAGGGATTACTTTTATAATCACATGAAACATTTTATTATTCAGTAAATATTTCTTGAGATGATAGGCTTGTATTATGTTGTTCTCTAAGAGATCCATGTGCTAGAAAAAAGCTATATCACATTTTATTTGATGTTTTCTTTTATTTCCAATGTAATCTAGGGAATAACTTTAGGGGTGACATTGTTGTTTTTTAATTATCTTCAATACCTGCAAGAAAAACCATCATTGGTTGTGTTTCCTTTCCAGTTATTCCATATATAATCAGGTAGATATTTTAAAAGACTTTATAGTATATTAAAAGTAGTGCAGCTATATTAGCATGAAGGCTGGAGTGAAGAAATGCTATAAATATTGAACTAGTATACCAAGGAAACTCAAAGCAGAGAGCTCTCATTTTGTTCCATTCACGGAATTTAATCAAGCATTGTCAGATCTTAGTGTTTTATGTCTTAATGATGGCTTGAACAGATTCCACAATTCTGTGGAGGTTTAATGCTTTAAAGGTCAATCCAGTTAAGATTAGATTGATTTAATTTCTCTTCAACTTCATGTCCAGAACCCAGTTCATGTTTTATCAGAAACAGTCAATGATAGAAATGGAAAGGTCACATTGGTTTGAGTTACTTTTCCTTTTTTCCTTTTAAGATTGGATTCTTCTAAAGCCTTGAGGAGAATGGTAAATGTTGCTGAGAGAGTGACTCATTCACCCTCCATTCTTGTTTTATTTTTCTTCCTACATCTCATTCACTGATTAACCCTCTGTGTAGTGGTATCTATAAAACAAGTCTAGGGCTTGCTCTTTCAGCAGATGTATGTTTAAATTATCTGGAGGCCTCTGGTGGTCTCTGAAAACAGTTCAGCCTAATCTTCATCAGCGAAGTCTTACAACATCCCTCTCTCTTCATAGGCTACCAGCATTCCATACCTGTCAACAGCATCTTCACCCTAAGTAATAAGTTCTGGGTGCCCACATCTGTGTAAAACTTTTTTAATATTTTTTTATCCTGGAACTCATGGGAATGTTGGCCAGGTTCTTACCATATTTTTCCTTCCTACCCTGTGCTACTTACTGATCTTTTCCCCATTTCTAGGAGAAACTCAGGGCAAAGGTACTCCTTAAGCAAAAATTACCCAAGTGTGTATCTGGTATTTGCTTCTTTGTGGGGTTTTCCCCATGCTGTATTCCTCAGGTTTTACCCCCAACCCTTGATATGACAGCAGCAAGGTTTGAGGGGAGAGATGAATTAGGAAAATCCCTGAATCTATTTTCTTTTGTTTTAACTTTGACCATAGCTACTATCAAACCTCAACCAACCTCCTTAAATGATACCTGCCTATTGGACCATTTATATACCTATTGAAAAGTTCCCAGATATCCAAAGGTCACACAGTCTCAGAAACTATATGCAGCTGGCTCAATCATGTCCCTGCTAGAGCATGAGGCAAATCATATTCAGCTGCTGCCACCAGTTGTAAGTATCTACATGTCATGCCACCAAACCTAAAATTGAAGGAAAAACTCAGTCTTATAATAAATAGTCCTGTGTTTTCAAAGAAGCCAAAATTTAACAAGTGTAGTTCCTTCTTAAAACACCTATGGTAATAGCAAAGATAAAGGAAAAAAAGCCATGCTAAGCTTAGTAGTTAGACCTCTGTACTGATGTGATGACTCTTCCATATGCATCTATTTACTTCTATGCCTTCATAGTTATAGAGAGCCTGGGAATATAGGGACTATGCCCAGGGAATATAGAGAATAGTCCTCACTGCAAAATATCTTTTCAAGAGAATGTACTTTAAAATAGGGCTGATTTGGTTGTTTATTTATATAATTCTGTTTACAAGAAATAAGCATTAGTATGCTAGCATATTTCCTTTTGGATTAAAATATATCCTAGATCTAGTTTGGACTTTTTGAGGGTTAATATATACTCTCACGTTCAGTTTTTATTAATGACCCAATTAATTGTAATATGTGGAACATTTTTAATGAGTAAGTAGTACACAAATGATAAGTCTGTTATTGTCATTATCAATTTATTTTAGATTTTATGGTTGAAATTAAAATGTGTTATTTAACAAAAACTTAAATTTTCCTAGTTATATGAATTATTAAACTAGATAAACTATTTAGTCTTCTTTCTAAAACTATATTTTCATTCAAATGAGCATATGTGTTATATATAATATCAATGGAGCATATTAAAGAATTACTTTTTCACCTTGGTGTTTTTACTGATACACCTGTCAAAGAATTTTGTTCATTAAAAATCATATGTCTTTTGTTGGGAATTGTGCTCATATTAATTGCAGGAATTATTTATTACATTCTATATTGTAGAAAGAAAATCTTTGGCTTTGAAAAGTCTGACATGTTTTTATACAATGACAGAAATAAAGGTTTTTATAATTACTGGAAATGAACAGAGTTGTTAGGCTATTCAAAAATTCAAGTCACCCGATATTCTCAAATAAGTTGATGATTTAAATTACAATTAGTTACAGCTTATCATCTCCAATTAAAACTGCTCAGATAGGATACTATTTGAGACTTCCATGTCTGGAAATATGAAATAATAACTTTTCTCAGTAATTACTATTCCAATGATATTATAAATCCTACCCTGTATTTATACTGATTTTTCTAGTCTATCAGTATATTTCAATGATGAAAGTCTGATTCTTTGAATGTGCAAAAGTGTAAAGCACTTAAAATACTGGAATTATTTTTCATTAGCTCAGAATTTTATCATAAAACAGTATGTTTTGTTAACATTGTATTAATTAACAGTTCTACAAGATTCATGATGTAAGGTTATGTTTTTCATGCATAGAGATTGAACAATTTCTCTCCTTTTATTTTTTTTTCTTACCAAAAACTACACAAAGTGACAGACAGTAAAGGTTGGTTTTCTACTCTTCTGGTGAGCCTTCATGTTTAAATAGTTCTGTTCTTGGTTGTCAACTAGACTAAATCAGGAAAAAATCTGTAACCCAAAAATGGAGCCAAAACTGTGTGAGATTTTTGAATTGAGGTACATGAATTCACGTTTATCCCAGATCTTGGAGGTAAGGAGATACACCTCTGATAAAGATCTTAAGGCAGGAAGACACACCTTTAAATTGAGCCACACCTTCTGCTGGAAGACTATATTAGGAAAATGGAGGAAGGAGGATGTTGTTCTTTGTCTCTTTGCCTTCCTCTTGCTGGGAAATTCACTTCTCCACTGTAATTGGAGCTTGGTTCTTCAGGATTGCAGCGTATTACTTAAACATCAGCTTGTAAGTCATTCCAATAAATTCCTTTTTCGTACATATAAGTAGAGATTCATTTGATAAGTTCCGTGATTCTAGAGAATGCCAACTGGTACAGTTTTTAAAACCTATTTATTTATTTTATCATTTGTAATATTTTTCAAATCAGGTAAAAGTCATCATTTAACAAGTCACCTTCCTTTCTAGCATGAAATACTGTTTTCAAAACAGTGTGATGATGAATATCATTTTGGATACTTTTAAATTGGTAATCTTTTATTATACTTTGGAAATAATGCCATTATACATAAAATTTGTATACTTTTCTTAGAAATGTAAGCTAATAGTATTTTACTATTTTTATTTTGGATCAATCCTTTCACTGAATTGGGTTTATTCATTATAAAATAATGAAAAAATTTCCTAGAAAACTCTGTAATTTAATCTCAAAATCTTTGAATACAGTATCTTATGTATTACGTTACATAGTATAAATTGTCATACTCTCTTTACTTATACAAGCATTGTCATCTTATCATTTCTTTGCTAACGTAAAAATCCAGTTTACCTAATCTTAGGAAAGGAATGAATGTCAGTAACTGAGGAAGAATAGTGTCAACCATTTAGTAAGGAAAAAATTATATTTTTGCAGCAATAACACTTATTAGCATCATTAATAATGTCTAGTCTTATCAAAAGTTCACATGCATGTAAATATACATTTAAAACTCATAAATATGTAATTTCCATAAAATATTAACAATGGCCTGTAAATTTAGATTATTCTACCACTTATAAGTGATAAATTAAGAAAAACAGAAAAAAGCAATCTACACAATATGTTCTGGTTTATGAATGAAAAGAGTTAAAATGTTTTTTATTCTTTCACAGAGATCTACATTTTTAAGTGCTTTGATACAACATATTCATAGTCTATTTCCATCATTTTTGAAACATTTCTTCACTTGTGAAATTTGTATTTTGAAGCCAAAGCATTATATAAAATCTTCAGTAATAATTTTCAGCTGTCAAACCTACTGATCTTTCACACTGAAGAGATATGTTACCAACATGGAGATGTGTATGTATAAGTAGACATAGACAACTGAGATGAATTGTTTTTTATCAATTCATTTATTGTTTAGCATCATTTAACATTATAGTATAATTATTAGAAAGTAATTATTCCCCAGTTGAATAAAGAACACTAATTGAATCAATTGCATACTTTGCTGAATCATTGGTTTGTAGTTTGATGCAATGTTTCCTTAAGATACCTTTGCAGTCATATATTTTATATTTTTATTTTGATATGTTATTACTGTTTCAAATGTTCTATTGTAGGGAGAATGGAAGATCACAGCAGTTTGTCACATGCATACTTCTATAATTGATTTTAAGTAAAAATAAATGAAAGCAAACACTGCTTTTCAATTTAAGTCTCACAATCTCAATATATATTACTGGAGATACTGTTGGTTTCTTAGATATCACAACAAACAAGGGCCAGCTTCATTAGAAATGGATTGTGATATAGATCTAGCAGAGTTGATGAACAGATAAGAGTGAAATCTGAGAATAGATTTCTAACCTTCCTCAATTAGAAAAACCAGAAAAGTAAATTGAACACTGTGAAGAGATTGATTTTTTCTTCTTTTTTTCTTCTTTGTTTTACTTTTCCTTTGATTAAATATTTTACCTATGAATGTATAACTAGGTTAACTATGAATATTTCTGTATGTACCATGTGCATTCCTGGTTCTCACTGAGATCACAAGAAGACAAAGAGTTTCCCAAAACTGTTGCTACAGGGCTGTAAGCCAACACATGGATACACACAGGCTCAAACTTGGGTCCTCTCCTCTGCAAGATGTCCTGTTAATTATTGTAATGTTTCACTGTATCTGTTATATATCCTAGCTTTTTAGCCTTGTGATAATATCTTTCTTTTTTTAAGTGTTATACATTTCTTTTTATATTCTTTTCTGTAAACACTAGTCAACGGGATTGAATATCTTAAACATTAGTAATCTCAAAAGTCATACGATTTGCTTGACTGCCCTAGAAAATTCTAAGAAATTCTAAGAAATGTAGATATAGTTAAAATCTCCTATTAATTTCAATTTAAACCAGATGCCAATACTAAATATCAATGTATTATTGAGAGCATGTTTTATATACATGGCAAATGATAGGATTGTGATTCAGTTGAACTTTTTCTATAATGTGAGATTGCTCCTAAAAATCCTATGAAACCAATTCACATTAATGACAGGGTTACTTAGGACAAGTTATATATTAAATAATTAGAAGTTAGATTTTAAATTAAAGTCAAATTAAAACTATAAATTAAATGGGTGCACAGATGAGCACAGCCTTACCAAATAGTAATCATGTCCTGCTTAATTTCCCTGTATAAGACCCATTAGGATTCTCCAAATCCTCATAGTAATTTTCTTTATCCAAAATGTCTAAAGTTTTGCCCATCAGGATTAGATCTCACTGTTATCATAAGGGAAATCATAAAGAAATCGTAAGTTATGTGCTTTGCATTTATATTGTAACACATATATTTGTTTTCCACAATAATAACATATTGTCATTATTGTAAATGATGGGGTAAAGTAGCTTTGAAAGATATGTATAACCAAGCATAGTAAATCACTAAATTCTTAAATAGGGAATAGTTTTGTATGTAAATGCATACTAAATTTTAATGAATATATTTTCACTCATAAATGTGATTCAGATAATGACATATATCACTGTGTTTCAAAGAGTTTTAAATATTATTATTTGGTTGATAAAATTCCTATTGATATAACTATAATTTAATGTTTTATATATAGTAGACATACTTAAGATTGTTTGTTATTCTTACAAATTTGTAAAACTGATAACAATTTAATTCTCCAATCAGTATCTCTTTAATGTAAGTTCTATTAAATATATTTTTATAGAATGGTTGATTTAGATTAAGATTTTACAGGTTTGTTTGTGTTATTTCATTGTAGTCTTTATTAGACTGTCTCTACCATTTTCTTGTGATATGTAGTTAATTAAGTTTTAGGCTAACAGGCAAATACTGTTATTTCATTTAAGTCTTTGGAAGTGGACAATACCAAAATGAACTCATTCAAAGTCAAAAATATAATTCAAATTCTCCCTGTAAATTAATTTTACTTATAAGCTGATTTTTCTCAAGAACTGTATGATATTAAATATGACTATATGAATGAGTATATGTTCACAAACAAGTATGACAGCTAATATTTCATACATACATTTGGCTTTTAAGTTACAAGGTAGCTCACATCTTCTGCAAGTTTGTTTCGAGGACATTCAATGGCCTCTCTTGGCTTCTAGGGATAACAGGCATATATATAAATATATGTATATATGTATATGTAGGTAAAACAATTCTATACATTAAATAAATACATATTGTAAAATAATAGCAATACTAAAACACATATCCACTATCGTCATAATGCTATAAACTTTGAAAGAATAATACTGTTATATAGAGGGAATTGAAAATCAATTATAAAAATTATAAATTGATAAAAATGTGTTTAGAATTTCTATTTCTGAAATCATACCACGTTTTATATTTTTATAATTATCAATAATCAAAAACAGTTGAAAAACTGGCATATGTTGTTATCGATAAAATAATTAACTATGAAGTGAAAGTTCTGAAGTGTGACATGTGTGGTATACATTTTTTCTCTTCCTAATGTCTACAACATTTCCTGCTTGCCATATTATGCTACATCCGGTTAAAATAATTAATTCAACCCAAAGTACTATTCTTTTTTATTTTAACTTCTGATTATTTTATTTATTTGCATTTTAAATGTTTTCCCATGTCCCAGTCTCACCTATACAAAACCGACTCCCATCTGTCCTCCCCTTTGCCTCTAAGAGGGTGCTCCCCCACCCACACACCCACTCCCATCTCACCCCTCAGGCATCCCCTTTCCCCTTAGCTAGGGCAACAAGCCTCCACAGGATCATTGATGCCAGATAAGGCAATCCTTTGCTACATATGTATGTAATGGTAGTCATAAACCTACCCATGTATATACTCTGGTTGGTGCTTTAATTTTTGGAAGTTTTGAGGGATCCAGGTTGTTGATTCTGTTGTTCTTCCTATGGGGTTCCAATACTCTTCAGCTCCTTCAGTCCTTCCTTATCTCTTCCATTTGGGTCTCCTGGTTTACTGTTTTAGTCAGTTGACGGCAGAGCCTTTCAGAGTTGCCTTACTGGTCTCCTGTCTGCAAGCTCTTTTTGGCATCAGCAATAGTGTCAGAGTTTGGTGTCTGCTGATGGGATAGATCACAAGGTCGGGCAGTCTCTGGATGACCATTCCTTCAGTCTCTGCTCCATTTTATGTCCCCGTGTTTCCTTTAGAAAGGAAAAATTCGGGGTTAAAATTTTTGAGATGGGTGAGTGGCCCCTTCCCTAAACTGAGGGTCATGCCTGTCGACTGGGGGAGATGTCTCCAGGTTCTAGCTTCCCTCTGTTTGGTATTTAGGTTAATGTAATCCCCTGTGGGTCCTGGAAGCCTCTCCCATCCCTGGCATCTGGGACTTTCTAGCGGTTTCCTTCTTCCCCATACCCCACTGCTACATATTTCTATTCACTTTCCTGGTCCTTTGGACTTCCCTCCAATCTCTTTTCATAACTGAACTTGTCTCCCCCTTTCGATCCCCCTCCTCTATCATACCCAGGATCCTCCCTTTCTCTTCCTCCAGTGATTGTTTTGTTCACCTTTTGGTGAGTTTGAAGAATCTATAGTTTGACCTTTTTTCCTGTTCAGCTTCATATAGTCTGAGAGTTATATCATCGGTATTCTAAGATTTTGGGGTAATATCCACTTAGCAGTGAGTAAATACCATGTATGTCCTGTTGGTCTGGGTTATTTCATTCAGGATGACATTTTATAGTTCAATCCTTTTGCCTCCAAAGTTCGTGAAGTCATAGTTTTTAATAGCTGAGTAGTATTCCATTGTGTAAATGTACAAAAAATTCAGTGTCCATTCTTTTGAGAGACATATGGGTGGTTTCCAGGTTCTGGCTAATATAAGAAAGGCTGCTAGGAATATAATGGATCACAAGTCTTTGCTATTTTTTGTTGAGCTTCTTTTGGGTATATGCCCAGTAATGGTATAGTTGGGTATTCCGGTAGAACTCTTCCCAATTTTCTGAGGAACTGACTGATCAATTTCCAGAGTGATTGCACCAGATTGCAACCGCACCATAATTGGAAGAGTGTTCTGCTTTCTCCACATGCTCGCTAGCATCTACTGTTGCCTTAATGGTTGATCTTAGTCTTTCTGTTTGTTGTAAGGTGGAATCTCAGAGTCATTTTGATTTGCATTTCCCTGATGACTAAGGATGTTGGACATTTCTTTTGGTGCTTCTTGGCCATTCAAGATTCTTCAGTTGAGAATTCTCTGTGGGATTGGTGAAGATTTTTCCCAATCTGTAGGTTGCATATTTTCCCTATTGACTTTGTCTCTTGCCTTTCAGTTTAATAAGGTTCCATTTATCCATTGTTGATCTTAGAGCCTGAGCCATTGGATTTCTGTTTAAGAAATTTCCTCCTGTGCCAATGAGATTGAGATTCTTTCCCACATAACATTCTATTCAATTCAGTGTATCTAGCTTTAGGTTGAGGTCCTTGATCCATTAGGACTTTAGCTACATACAAGGTGATAAATATAGAACTATTTTAATTGTTCTATATACAGACTGCTAGTTGGACCAGGACCATTTATTTAAGATGCTTTCATTTATTCCATTGTATGTTTTCAGATTCTTTGTCTATGATTAAGAGTCCAAAATTGTGTGGGTTTATTTCTAGGTCTTCAGTTCTATTCCATTGAACAACCTGTCTGTCTCAGTACTAATACCAGGCACTTTTTATAACCATTTCTCTATAGTACATCTTGATTTCATGGATGACTATTCCCTCCAGAAGTTCTTTTATTATTAAAAATTGGTTTTGCTATCATGAGTTTTTGTTTTTTTGTTTTTGTTAGTTGTTGTTTTGGGTTTTCCATATGAAATTGAGAACTGTTCTTTCCATGTCTGTGAAGAATTGTATTGGAATCTTGATGGGGATCTCATTGAACCTGTAGATTGCTTTTGGTTGGATGGTCATTTTTACTATGTTAATCATAACAGTCTGTGAGCATGGGAGATCTTTCCATCTTCTGAGGCCGTCTTCCATTTTTTTTCATGAATTTGAAGTTCTGGTTGTACAGATATTTTACTTGCTTGGTAAGAATTACATCATGATAATTTATACCATTTGTGGCTATTGTGATTCCCTGGTTGTTTTCTCAGCCTGTTTATCATTTGTATATAGGAAAGTTACTGATTTGTTTGAGTTAATTTTATATCAAGCCACTTTGCTGAAGCTGTTTATCAGTTGCAGAAGTTCACTGGTGAAATTTCTGTGGTTGTTTATATTTACTATCATGTCATCTGCAAATAGGGGTTCCTTGACATCTTTTTAGCCAATTTGTATCCCTTTGATCTTATTGCTCTAGCTAGAATTTCAAGTATCAAAAGTACCTATACTAGATAGGTAGGAAGTGAGCAGACTTGTCTTGTCCCTGATTTTAGTGGGATGGCTTCAAGTGTCTCTCTGTTTAATTTGATATTGTCTGATGGTTTGACACATATTGCTTTTATTATGTATAGGTAAGGACATTGAACTCTTTATCTCTTGATTTTGTCACATGTTTTTTTGACATCTAATGTGATTTTTTTCTTTGAGTTTGTTTATATAGTGGAGTACATTAATGGATTTTCATTATATTGAACCTCCTGGGCAACCTTCAGGTGAAACTTACTTCATCTTGATGAATGATGGCTTTGATGTGTTCGTAGATTCTGTTTGCTAGAGTTTTATTGTATATTTTTACATCAAATTGATTAGTGAAACTGTTCTGAAGTTTTCTTTCTATGTTGCATCTTTGTGGTTTAGGTATCAAAGTAACTGTGTCTCCATAGAATGAATGAAGTAGTATATTTTCTGTTTCTACTGTGTGGAATAGTTTGAGGAGTGTTGGTATTAGCTCTTCTTTGAAGGTATCATAGAAGTCTGCACTAAAACCATCTAGTTCTAGGTTTTTTTTTTTTTGACAGGAGGTTTTCAATAACTTCTTCTATTTTGTTAGGGGATATGGGCCTGTTTAGATAATTTATCTGCTCTTGATCTAACTTTAGAATGTAATATCTGTCTAAAAAGTCATTCATTTCATCTAGCTTTTCCAGTTTTGTTGAGTGTGTCTTTTGTAGTAATATCTGATGATTTTTTGAATTTCCTCAGTTTCTGTTGTTATGTCTCCCTTTTAATTTTTTGATTTTTTTCAGTGGGATTTTGTCTCTGTTTCCTTTAATTAGTTTGGCTAACTTTTTACCTATCTTGTTGATTTTCTCAAAGAACCAGCTTTCGGTTTTGTTGATTTTTTTGTATTATTCTCTTTGTTTTGAAAACAAATTCGTTGGTTTCCTCCCAGAGTTTGATTATTTCCTGCCATTTACTCCTCTTGGATGTATTTGATTCTTTTTGTTCTAAAGCTTTCAGGTATGCTGTAAAGTTGCTAGCGTAGGATATCTCCAGTTTTCTTAGGATGGTAGTCAGTGCTATGAACTTTCCTCTTACTACCACTTTCACCGTGGCCCAAAAGTTTGGATATGTTGTTTCTTTGTTTTCTTTGTATTCTAGAAAGGCTTTAATTTCTTTATTTTCTCCCTGAATGAGTTATCATTGAATAGAGATTTGTTCAGTTTTAATGGTTATGGGAGTTTTCTGTTGTTTTTGTTGTTATTGAAGTCTAGCATTAGTCTGTGATGATCTGTCAAAATGCATGGGATTATTTCAATCTTCTTGTATTTCTTGAGGCTTCTTTTGTGACTGATTTTATGATCAATTTTGGAGAAAGAAATGTGAGGTGCTGAGAAGACGGTACACCCTTTTGTTAAAGTTTAACTTCTATTACCTTCTCTATGTCTTTGTTTAGTTTCTGTTTCAATGAATTGTTCATTATTTTGTGAGGTTCAATGTATGTTTTGGGTTTTGGTAAAGCTTCTTTTACGAAGGTGATTATCCTTGCATTTGGGGCACAGATGTTCAGAACTGAGATTTTATCTTAATGGATGTTTTCTTTGATGAATATGAAGTTTCATTTTGCATTTTCTTTGAAAACTTTTGGTTGAAAGTCTACTTTATTGGATATTAAAAGGGCAACTTCTACTTGTTTTTGGAACTATTTGCTTGGAAATTTTTTCCAGCCTTTTATTCTGAGGTAGTGACTGTCTTTATTGTTGAGATGTGTTTCTTGACTGCAACAAAATGCTGGATCCTACTTGAGTACCCAGTCTGTTAACTTATTTCTTTTCACTGGGGAATTGAGTATATTGACTTTGAGAGATATTAAACACATATGATTGTTAGTTTCTATTATGTTTGCTGTTGGAGGTGGAATTATGAGTGATATTATCTTCTTTCGGCTTGGTTGCAAAATGGTTAGTTTCCTGTTTTGTCCTTGGTGGAAATAGTCTCCTTGTGTTGAAGTTTTCCTTCTAGAATGCTCTAGAGGGCTGGATTAGTAGATATGTATTGTTCAAAATTTGATTTTGTCATATTTTTATGTGTATTTTGTTTTCTCCATCTATGGTGATTTTGCTGAATATAGTTTTACTGAATATAGTAGCCTGAGCTGGTATTTATGTTTTCTTAGTGTTTGCATGACATTTGTCTAAGCTCTTTTGGCTTTTAGAGTCTGTGTTAAGAAGCATGGTGTAGTTCTGATAAGCCTATGTTTGTATGTAACTTGGCCTTTTTCCCTTACCACTTTTAATATTCTTTCTTTGTTCTGTACATATAGTATTTTAAATATTACGTGGTGGGAACATTTTATTTCTGTTCCAACCTATTTGATATTCTGTAGGCTTATTGTACATTTATGGTCATGCCTTTATTTAGGTTGGAGACGTTTCCTTTTATGATTCTGTTGAAGATGTTTTCTGGTCCTTTGACCTGGGGATCTTCTTTATCTTCTATTCCTATTATTCTAAGCTTTGTCTTTTAATTGTGTCCTAGATTTCCTGGATATTTTGGGTTAGGAGATTTTTATTCTTTGTATTTCTCTTGATCATTGTGTCAATATTTTTTATGATATCTTTTATGCCTAAGATTCTATCTCTTTTATTCTGTTGGTGATGCTAGTATCTGTAGCTCCTGAACTTTTTCATTGGTTTTCTATTTCCAGAGTTGCCTCTATTTGTGAATTTTTATTGTTTCTACTTCCATTTTTTTAGGTCTTGGACCACTTTTTTCAATTATCTCACCTGTCTGAATGTGTTTTATAGTATTTCTTTGAGGGATTTCCTTTCTCTTTAAGGGCTACTACCTGTTTAACTGTATTTTCCTATATTTCTTCATATCCTTATTAAAGATCTCAATTATCTTCATAAGATGAGATTTTAGGTCAGCATCATGCTTTTCAGGTATTTTGGGCTATCCAGGGTTTACTGTGGTAGGAGAGCTGGATACTGATACTGTCAATGTATATTAGCTTCTGTTGCTTATGATCTAGTTGTCTCTGGTGTTAGCTGGGCTGGGTGTATCTATTTGGACCCTGTATTCTGTGTCTCTGAGTTGCTACAGATCCTCGGGTATCTGTGGCCCTAGCTGCAGAAGATCTCCTGTGAGACTTGCAGATGGTTGACTTGGCTGCAACAGAGCTACTGGGAGCCCTCCAGACTGTGCAGTGTTAAGAAAAAGCATGAATACTATTCTTAATTCCAAGCAAATTTATTCTTGTAATGAACTTGTATTCAAATTACCCAAACACATTCTCCCAGATTGTTAGGAAAATCAGTATTTATATTTTTTATTAAAAGGGGTTTTTCTTTTGTTTACCAACGATATTATATAAATGTGACTCTTTTTTCCTTTTCAAATTAGCAAAACATAAATTTCCAAGGAAATAATTTATTGGGATGAATTATTAATCTTATTATCTAAAGCAGCCAATTATGATTATTGTTATCATTGAGAGATTACACAATGTGTTAGTTATGTTTTAATAAGTAAACAACTCTAAGATGCTTAAGACTGTTTTAAAATGATTACTTTTAGTTAAAACAAGTAATAGTTCTTGGAAAGCATCATCGTGCTATGTCAAATACTACTTTGTGCCCATACATGATCTATAGACATGAAACAAAGAATTCCTTTTAAACACTATATAAAGATAGGATAGCATCACAGAAGTAGATCATACTGGGCCTTAGTAGTCAATGAATTCATTATGTTAATCACAGTGCAACTTTTGAACATCTTATAAATCTTGTACAATTACTAGTAACATAGCTCAAATACAAGGAGAAAGAGTGGGAAGAAGAGAGACAGAGAGGGGGAGGGAGGGATATATATATATATATATATGTATATATATATATGTATATATATATATATCGAGAGAGAGTTTTTATTCTCTTGTGATATTATTAAAGTTACTAAGACATTCAGTGACTAAACAGAAGGCACACGCTAGAAAAATAAAAGGGTGTAAGAAACACTTTTATAACTTAGCAAACTGAGAATACTTACAGCCTGCTGTTTAAGAATGTTTGTCCTGGGGAATAGTTAAACTACAGACCTTGTAGAAAACAAAGGTGTCTAAGGAAATGTGCTGTTATCCCCTAGGTAACTCTGTGCTCTGCCTGGGTGAACTGATCTGTGTAAATTAGTGTGTGTTCCCAAACCAAGACAATATAAATCCAAGTATGTGGGAAATTTATCAAACTCAGGGTCTGAGAGAATATTGGAGAAGAACCCCTGTCTCTTTTTCCAATTGCTTTCCTACTAGCTTTCAAAGGAATGTGTTTGGGTGAGAAAGAGTTTGATTTTCAGAGCCATGGTTAATTTTTTTGTATATATGAGAAACAGTGGGAGGTAGAAGAAAACATGGCCTAGGGATAGGCTGTGCATGCATATAATATCCAGAAAAATTCAGTGAATTGAACACAATCTTCTATTCTTAAACATCAATAAACATCAGTAAATTAAATGGATCTGAAGGCAATCTCAATCTTTTTATTTAGAAAATGTTTGTTGATATGATGGATATTTAATTATCCTTTATTTTTAAACAAGGTTAAACATCTAGTTTGTGAGAATATATCTATTTATACTGGACTATTTGTTATGTTATAGTCTCCATTTACTTCAAATTCATGTAACTTATGTCTTGAGATACATTCAAAGGAAGCAAGACCTAAATTATTGTATGCAGTTGGCAACAGGTTACCTAAGTTTACTGTTTAAAGCAAGCATTTTCTAGTGAACAAGACTGACATCAGTTTATTCTAAATTTGGTTTGAGAAAAATAAGATTAGCCTTTGTATCACTAATGGTTTATGGAGGAATGGGTGAAGGTTTGAAGTGAAGAGACCCAGCGTGATGTGGATGGGAAGACATGGGCTTCTATTATGTGGTCCAGAGTTAAGAGATGGAGAATAGAAACTTGCATGCTCTATAACATATATATATATGTGTGTGTGTGTGTGTGTGTGTGTGTGTGTGTTTATATATATATATATATATATATATATATATATATATATATATATATTTGCAGTTATAACATATGTAGAGGAATTTTAATCAAGCTCTAGAAAGGTATCACATCTAGACTTGTCCCTGATATTAGTGAAATTACTTCAAGTTTCTCTTCATTTAATTTGATATTGAATGTATATTGCTTTCATCATGATTAGGTATGTGCCATGAATTCCTGATCTCTCCAAGACTTTTAACATGAAGGAGTATTGTATTTTGTCAAAGTTTTTTCAGTATCTAATGTCATAATCATGTGATTTTTTTGAGTTTGTTTATGTAGTGGTATACATTGATGGATTCCCTTATATTGAACCATCCCTGCATCCATAGGATGAGGCCTACTTGATCATGGTGAATGCTATTTTTAATGTGTTCTTGGATTTGGTTTCCAAGAATTTTATTGTTTTTGCATCAATATTCATAAGTGAAATTGATCTGAATATCTCTTTCTTTGTTGTATCTTTGTGTGGTTTAGGTATCAGAGTAACTGTGGTTTCATAGAAATTTAATTTTTAACTTTGTTTAAAAATGAAGGATATCCCCTCTCCAGGAAAAAGAAATAGGGATGGGTATGGCCCTCATGTCTCACTGGACAATGACAGGGGGTCCAGAGCCATTACAAGGTCCCCTTCAATTACTGGAGGTCAGGCCTCTATCCCCGCCTTTGCAAGATTAAAATCGCCACAGCCCTTCTATACTTAGAGAAGGGAGGAGATGTCAGGGGCAGCCCTGCTTATACACTGAAAACCTAAAATCAGCCATAGGCCTAAAATCAGCAATAGGCCTGTTATATATGTATACTATCATCAAGTCTTGGGTCTCTTTGGGAAAACATTGAAACAGATGGCTATAAGCTATTGTAAACAGGCAGCTCTTGTGGAAATTTACCAGCCTGAATAGTCATAGAACTTGTAAATAGGTAGCCTTGCCAGATAATACCTTAGATAAGGACAAGTGAATCATAGGCAGAGTCATAGTGACCTGTCCCCTCAACCTTCACCCAGCCGATACCCTGTTCTGAAAGATATCTGTATTCCCCCTGAACATCAACGCTCCAGTGTCATCCCCTTCCCCATATCCTATCTTTGCTCCAGGGTCATCCCCTTCCCCATATCCTATCTTTTTGTGTTTATAACACCTGTGTGAATGAGTAAAAATTACGATTTGAAAAAAAAATAAATTATTTAAAAAATGAAGGATAATTTAATAACCCATGTCAAAAAACATTTTCTAAACAAGATTGAGATTGCCTTCAGATCCACTTAATTTACTGATGTGTATTGATGCATAAGAATAGAAGTTTTTGTTCAATTCATTGAATCTTTCTGGTTATTATGTGCTTGTATAACCTATACCTAGGCCACGTTTTCTAATACCTCACACTGTTTCTCACATATACATAAAAAATTAACCTTGGCTATGAAAATCAACCTCTTTCTGAATCAAAATCATTCCTTTTAAAGCCTGGCATGGTTGTCTTCTGAAAGGCTTACTGAGAGAGATTCAGATACTTGCAGCCATTCTTTGCACTGAGGCCAGGGACCCATGTGGAATAGTTAGGGGAAGAACTAAAGGAGATGAAAGGGATGGCAACACCATAGGAAGACTAACAGTGTCAACTAACCTGGATCCCTCAGAGATCCCAGAGGTTAAGCCACCAAACAAACAACATACATGATCTGGTCCATGGTCCCAAGCACATATGTAGCAGAGGATGGCTTTGTTTGGCCTTGGTGGAAGATGATGTCCCTAATCCTGAAGAGACTTGATGCCCCAGTGAAACGTGATGCCTGGGGAGGTTGTAGGTAGAAGTAACACCCTCTCAGAGGCAAAAGGGGAGGAGGGATGGGATGAAGAACTCCATGAGAGGGGACCAGGATGTGGTTGTGGCAGGGCAACATTTGGAATGTAAATAAATAAAGTAATTAACTAAAAAACTAAATAGCTAAAACCAACCAACCAACCAACCAATCAACCAACCAAACAAACAAACAAAATTTCTTCTAGGTCTGTGTGACTCTATTGGAATGACATGCCTTTAATTCCGCTGGCTGGAATACAGACATGCCTTTAGTACACTCCTTTAATCCCTAGCATTGAAGATAAAGTTATTTTGTAGAAGGAAGCAGTCATGTTTGAAAGTGAGTTCTAACTGAGGGGCAGCCAAAGTGATGAATCAAACATTTTACAGAATGAACCACAAATAGGATATGTCCAACTCTCATGAATACAGACAAGAAAATGAGACAACTTACAAGACCATAGCAGAGATAGAAATGGGATAGGGAGAGAGAGGTCAGACAGTTTTACCTGGGACAATTTTACAGAGACAGGTTATAGGTTACAGGTGAAGACATAATGAGCCAGAGAATGAGAAGGAGCCAGAAGAGTCAACCAAATTGTCAGTTAGAGTGAAGCTAAAGAAAGTAATTCAGTGAGAAACCAGTTTGATTTAGCCAGCTTCAGGAGGAATTTGAGCCAGAACAGCCAGCATTAAGAAAGATCTAGAAAGGGTAAGCTCATTCAACAGTAAGCCTCTGAGGTGACATCTTTTTTCTGATGAATAATAATTACATTTATAAATATACTTTCTTTTTCTTTCAATTTATTTTTTATGTTTATGGGTTTTTGCAAGGAGGTATATCTGTGTACCACATACATTTATAGTGTCTATGGGGGTTAGAAGAAGGCCTGAAATTCCCTAAAATTAATTCAAATGGCGGTGAGTTGCTCTGTGGCTGCTAAAAATTTCACCTGGATCTACAAATGCTCTAAATTGCTGAGTCATTTTTCCAGTTCACATATGGCATTTTAATGACATTTGTCTTAGTTAAGGGCTTTCCTTGTTTTGAAGAGACACCATAATCATGGTATCTCTCATAAAGGAAAACATTTAACTGGAGCTGATTAAGAGGATTAGTCCATCATTATCATGGCAGGAATCCTGGAGGTATGCAGGCAGGCATGATGCTGGCAATGGAGGTGAGAGTTCTACACCTTGATATGACTTTCTGAGATCTCCAAACCTAGCCCCTCCCAAGTCAGGCATTTATTCCAGCAATGCAAAACCTACTCCTAGGCCACCCTCCTAAGAGTGCCACTCCCTATGGGCCTCTGGGGCCATGTTTTTTGAAACCAGAAAATAAATTTCTCTTTTAAACACTTTCTAAACATTGGAGAGTAGTTTAATTAATTAAAATGTAATCAATATGTTGTGAAATGGTAAATAACAGTTTCTTACATACACATGGACTCCTATACATATCATTTATTTTATTTCATTCATTTATTCATTCCCTCATGAGGTCAGGATTTCCTTATAATCACAGTCTACCGTAAGTTCTTTCACGTAATTACTGTAAGATTTCTACACAGAGACACCAGAAAATCAGAAGTCACATTTTGTCATTTTAATGATCTTGGAGAAAATGATCTGAAATGTTAAAGATATTAATGTAAAAACTCAAAACAAAGTATTCTTCCTATTACCCACATCCACAACATTTGAATGAAAATAATTCATATGAAATGAAAAAATATGTTGTGGCCACAGCTTCTTTTTAAAAGGTTTCTAGCTCCATTTTCTAATAAGAAAGTTTTAAATCTCTACTTCATGCAAACTTGGTTTGCTCTTTAAAATATTATCATCTACAATTTCTTTTCATTTTATGTTGAAATGATGCTGCACTTGAATCTCTCTCTGTTGTTTATGTTCAAATAACTGAGGTGTATGTTATCCAGACAGTTAATATAGCTTTGATAGTAAAATAGAAAGATTTACATTGTTTATCAGTTTTTACAAGCCTAATTCACATGTTCTGAAAGATTCAAACTACGAAATGAATATCTCAATTTTCATACAACTTATGAGTAGCTTACCTATCATCATGTAGTTAAGCAACAGCATTGCAAATATCTTTAATCGTGAAAGTCCAAATAATAATTGCTATAATTCTGACTGATGTCAGACTTCCCTAGTGAGTTTATTTCTATTAGATCCAGAAAAGAAAGGGTAGTAATAGACTAAAGAATCAATTCTATCTCGGAGAGCCAGTGACTATGTTGTGTTCATCACATAAACATGGCTGACCTAACAGCTATTCCCTGAAAAGCCACACACCAGCATGGTGCTGAATCATAAAAGTTGAATCCTAGACATCTGAAAAGCTTCATTCAGGGACACTGTTGAAAAGGTTCTTCTACCAGATCTATTGCTCACAGTGTTTTTTAGAGTATGTCAGGCTTTTAATACTTACGTCTTCAGTCTCTGTCACTAATGAAATATTTCCACATGAAGCAAACTGTCACACAACAATGACTATTTAAAACTTATAAAGTTAGAGAGAAGGAACTGTATTCATTGTATTTTTAGGATATATTTTTAAAGTGTTTTCTTCCTAAGCGATATTATAATATTTCTCATTTTAATATAAATCACAAATAATTATGAAATCACTCTCATCTATTAGATTTCTTATCTGTTTATTTAGGTTTGTTTTGAAAACTTTTGCCATAAAACATTGAAACTTGAGGAGCTGTGGGCCATCGAGGTTAAACCTGACCTAGTCTTCCCTGGAAACAGGTTCCTTGTCAGGAATTAAGATGAAAACTCAGGGGACTCGTAAAGATATCCCCCCCATGGGTGAAAATTCCTACCGACCTGGAAAGGCCAGAAGTATTGCAAGTCAACAAGCTGGTGCTAAACGCTCTGTTCGGCCCACAGGCCCACAGGGCTCTCGAATGCCTCACTTCGAGCAGGTGGGCCGGGTCATGTTTGAGCTCAAGACTCTGGAATCTTCTGATCTTACCGAGATCTTAATGTATGGCTTTGAACAAAAGAAGTTTCGGACTAAATGGATGCTTCAGTCCATGGCTGAGAGGTACCGCCTGCGCCAGGAAAGAGGCATGCTCAAGCTGGAGGAAGGCATGAAGGTCCTGGAACTAGACCAGGGTTCGAAGAAGTAAAGCCAGTTTCCAGTCATTGTGAGTCCCACCTGGACACAAGCTGTGGCTGGCCAGTGTTTGGTTCTGACATGAGGTGTTTTTTTTTTTTTGGCCTGACATGAGTTTTAACTTTGTTAGGTCCTTCAAGATATTCTTGGATCCCTACTGTGTATTCTGATGTGAATATCTGCATGTCATCATTAAAACATTTAAAGAGCCAGAAAAAAAAAAAACATTGAAACTTTTTTGCAAAATAATATTGAATTGTAACTGGTCTAAAAGCAAGAGCTTTTCATTGTATTTTGTTTTTGGGAAAGGTTACAAGTAGGATATAACCATATTCCAGTGAGTATATAGATAATACAAATTGGACTTGTTTTTCTTTTTTACTTTCTATTTGTCTTTGAAATGTGTTTTATATTTAATTTGGGGGATGAGGTCACAAGGATAGGAGTGAAGACATAGAAGCACTGGGTTAGGGAGTGTGATTGGGTGTGTGATGCAAAATTCCCAAAGAATCATACAAATATTATATTTTTTTAAGACCTGATTTTCTTTTTTTTTAAATTTTTTTATTGGATGTTTTATTTACATTTCATATGTTATCCACTTACCCCATCCCCTACTCACCCAGAAACCCCCTATCCCCTCACCCCTCCTCCTTCTTCTCTGTGGATGTAACCCCTACCTACCCCCCCACTCCCACCTCCCCACCCTCAAAATTCCCACTCCCTGGGGCGTCCTGCCTTCATGAGGTCAAGGATCTCTTCTTCCACCTATGCCCAGCAGGGCCCTCCACTCTTACGTATTCCTCTGAAGCCCTGGATCTCATTAAGTACATTCATAAATTCAGTTTTCCATACTTAGGGATTATTAAGAAATCCAATATCACAGAGAATATTTATATTAATTTTTATGTACTATGAGGATTATGTCTACAGTTATCTAATTTCTGATTTAGGGGAATGTTAGTGTAATGATGGCCATCCACTTCCTTCAACACCATAAACTGAAAAAAATATGTTGTTTCTCAGGAATATTATCAGAAGACTTTTTAAATAAAACAAATGACTACATATGTATGTACATATTATGAACACTTCATTCAACTTCATAGATACAATTTACTTTTTCAATATTATTGTGTACAGATTATTATGTAATTCATGTTTCTCAAATGAATTACTAAAACTCTAGGGGTTTTTAAATGTCTTATGGCCTACAAAATACTTTAGCTAATAAAACTGTACTCAAAACCTGTCACTTGAATATTGACTCAGACTGTATTAAATATGCTACTCTGCCAAGTCATGAGCATGAAATGTAATTTTATTTTTTTCTTTAATTTTATGCATGTCTATGATGAATCCAGGACATTGTCCCCCACCATACACTTCCCTTACTCCCTTCCCCATGAAAATCTTTTCAGAAAAAAAATAGCTTTTACACTCTTAAATCTTATTTTGTTTTGTCTCATTGAGTCTAATTACATTTTCTTTCTAAGTAGAGGTGGGAGCTGATGCTGGGAAATGTGTAAATAGTATTGACTACAGTAGTGAGAGGGAGAATGACATTCCTTTCCACTCTTGCTCATTAGATGCCCTTAGAACATGTTTAATACTTTTACAGTTTTCTCTTTTAAAATTAGACATATATCCCATGAACTTTACTGAACACTGAAGTTTTGTGATGGTGTATTTTTTAACTTGTAAGTCTATGATTGCTATTACTTTAATACAGAAATTTTATTTTTGTATATTGATTATGCAACATATATATGCTGTAGTATATCTCACTTTGAGAATTATGGGTTGTTGTCTATGCATTAGGTTTGTTTTGGGTTGCATCTGAAATCCTTGCATTTTTAGTGGGGTGTATTAGGATTCACTAAAGAGTAGATGTAATAGGATGAATACATATTGAGAGAAGAAATTTAAACTGTCTTAACAGGATGCGATCATGGCAGTGAACTAATGGCTATCTTCACAGTATATTTGTAACCCGTGTATATGGAAGGCCAAAGCATTTGGAGACTATTCATCAAAGCAGTAGCAAGAGTATAGAGTGTACTCACCAGCAAGCCATGGTAACAGGCAAATAAATAGTAAGTTATTGAGATCTTTGTTTATACAGACCACCACTTAGGGCTACCATCCCCAGTATTTATACACCTTCTCATGTCAGTTAAGCTAATAACTTAAAAATAAATCCCTCATTGGCATGTCAAGAGGTTACTCTAATCATCTAATGCCCTATAGGTTTGTACTTATCATGTCACATAAGTGATGTTAGATATTTTCAAACTGACAATCAGCATCAACATTTAATGCTGGCTCTGCTATTTGGTAAACACCTTATAATTTTCTAGTATACTATTATTTCTTCTGCAAATAAGTATAGTTATTAGTAATTAATTTACTCATTGGTTACTAATTCAAAAAGCTCCTCTATTTCCAGAAGAATACCCTAACATTAATATAGTTTCTTGAGTCTTTTTTTAAAAATAGATTTGCATTTTTAAAGTGTTTTTCTTCTATGTTAAATAGTATTTAAGGTATATAATTTATATTTCTTAGAATTATTTTGAGATTTCATTGTTTTGCTTTTGTGTATATTAGTCCTTTGTCTCTATGTATATATACCTACCAAATGTGAATAGTGGCCTTAGAGCTTGGAATGGGGTCGCAGAATTCCTGAGACTGAAGTTATAGATGATTATGAGCCACCCTATAGGTGATGGGAAGGTTGCATAGAAGAACAGCCAATAATCTTTACCACAGAGACATATCTGCCTGACTTTAAATTTTGGTACTGTAATATTCCTTTTTTTATCAACTTCTAAAATAAAACATGATTTATTATAATAATTACATAATGCAAATGAGTATAATTACTTTGATGAAAACTAAAATGTGTTTTTTAATGTTTTTTCTATCCTTGCTATTTTGATACTTAATTTAGATTACTTCAAGATTTTTTAAATCACATTTTATTTCTACTCTCTGCTAATGCTATAGCGCTTTTAAAAACTTTAATGTCTTAAGTGCTTTAAGAATAAATCTATCTTTAATCTTTGATTTGCTTCAAGTAGAAGTTTACTGTAGGCTCATATATCAATATGCATTCAAAATATATAATACATTACTTTATTGTAGTATGTTTTTTCTAATGGAAATATACACATAATTTATATATGTTATTTTTCTCTTTAATGATATAGTTGGGTGATTTTGGTAGGAAACTTTTATACAAACCTGCTGTAGTGGGCTGAATGAGAATGACCCCCATAGGCTCATTGCTTGGATGCTTATTCACCAAGGAGTGGAACTTTTTGATAGGATTAGAAAGATTATGAGATTTGGCCTTGTTGTGCTGGAGGAAGTGTGTCACTGGGGTGGACTTTGAGGTATCAAAAGGCCAAGACAGACCCTACGTTACACTCTTTCTTCCTATTGGAGCTGAATGTTGCTCTCAGCTATTGTTCTAGTGCCTACATTGAGGCTACTATGTTCCCTGCCGTGATGATGAGGGACTAAATCTGTCAAACTCTAAGCAGTTGCCACTTAAATACTGTTTTGTTTATAAGGCATTCGACTTTTCTTGGTCATGGAGTCTATACACAAGAATAATTAAGACACATACAATTCTGTATTTACAATGTTCTCTTTCTTTCACAGAGAGTTACATCTGGGTTTTTTGTCTCTTTGGGGGTTTTGGGGGGTTTTGTTTTTTTCTCTCTGTAAAATTAATCATTTTATTTGTTTACATTTCAAGTGTTATTCCCCTTCCTAATCTCCCCTCCAAGAACCCATCACCCCAAATCCTTCCCCTTTGCCTCTAAGAGGATGTTCCACCACCCATCCACTACCTCCTATTACTCTAGCCTCCCCCTTCTCTGGGGAGTCAAGTACCTTCCTTCCCACTGATGCAAAATGAAGCAATGCTCTGTTACATATGTAGTGGTAGCCATGGTTGTTTGGCTCTGGGAGCTCTGAGGAGTCCTTTTAATTGATACTGTTATTCTTACTATGGGGTTGAAATCCCCTTCAGATCCTTAAGCTCTTCCTTGAACTGTTCCATTGGGGTCTCCAAGCTCAGCCTAATGGTTTTGTTCAAATTTAACTTCTTGAGTTCTTTATAAGTTTTTGATATTATCCCTCTATAGGATAGAGGGTTGATGAAACTATTTTCCCAATCTGTAGATTGCTGTATTGACCTATACACAAAAAACCAAAAACAATAACAACAACAACAACAACAACAAAACACATAAAAAAAACCCAAAACCAACCAAACAAAACAACCCAAAACAATTAAAAAATGGGGTACAGAGCTAAAGAGAGAATTCTCAACACAGGAATCTCAAATGATAGAAAAACATTTAAAGAAATATCCAAAGTCCTTAGTCATCAGAGAAATGCAAATCGAAATGACCCTGAGATTCCTCCTTATACCAAGTGGAATGTCTAAGATCAAAAACACAAAGGACAGCACATACTGGTGAGGATGTAGAGAAAGGGGAATACTCTTCCATTGCTTGTGGATTTTAAACTTGTACAACCAGTCTGGACATCAATGTGACAATTGCTTGGAAAACAGGAAATAGTTCTACCTAAAGACTCAGAAGTAATGCTCCTGGGCATATATCTGAAAGATGCCCCACCATATCACAAGGACACACGCTCTACTATGTACATTGCAACCTTATGTGTAATAGCCAGAAATCAGAGGAAACCCAGATGTCCCTTAACAAAAGGATGGACACAGAAAATGTGGTTCATTTACACAATGGAGTACTATTCAGCTATTTTAAATGAGGACGACATGAATTTTGTAAGAAATTGGATAGGACTAGAAAATATCATCCTGAGTGAGGTAGCCCAGATCCAAAAGTATGCTCTGATAAGTAGATATTAGACAAGATGTACAGACTACCCATGATACACCCCACATACATAAGAAATTAAACAATAAAAAAAGCCCAGGTGAGGGTGCTTCAATCTTACTTAAAAATGGGGACAAAATAATCATGGAAGGAGAGGGAGGTAAAAATGGGGGTGAGATAGAGCAGGGGAAGGAGGAAATGGGGCAAGATCAGGTGGAGACAGAGACTGTAGAAAAGCTCACAGAGCCAAGAGAATGAATGGAAATATGTAGCTGCCAGGGATGGGGGTGTGGGGAAACTTCTAGAAAGTCCGAGAGAACTTATTTCGCTGAAATCCCTAACAATGGGGATTTGGAACCTGAAGAGACCACTTGCAGTAGACGGCCAAGACCCCCAGTGGAGGAATGGGGACATCAATCCACATACGAAACTCTGCACTCAAAATTGTTCCTGTCTAAAAGAAATACAGGAACAAAAATGGAGCAGATATTGAAGGAATAGCTGACCAGTACCTGACCCAACTTGTGATCTGTCCCATGGGTCAGCACCAACCCCTGACAATATTACTGATGCTATGTTGTGCTTGAAAACAGGAGCCTAGTATATCTGTCTTCAGAAAGGATCTACCAGTAGCTGACTGAGACAGATTGAGATACAGCCAAGCATTATACTGAAGTCAGTGACCCCTATGAAAGAGCTAGGGAAGGATTGAGGGAACTGAAGGGGATGGCAACCCCATAAAAAGAAAACAGTGTCAACTAACCTGGATGCCTGAGAGCTCCCAACCAAAGAACATACACACACAGGTTAGTCAGAGAACCCAGGTACATATATAACAGATGACTTGTTTGCCCTCAGTGAGAGAAGATTAGCCTAATCCTGTAAAGTTATGATGTTATGGGAGGGGCATTATCTCAAAGCTGAAAGGGGGGTCAGTGGGGGGAGAACTCCTTGAGGGGGCGCTGTGAGGAGGGGCAACATTTTGGATATAAGTAAATAAAATAACTAACTAATTAATTAATTATTATTTTAGAAATGAGATTTGCATGATCTAATCTAATCCCTTATCAGTTTGGAGACTGCTGCCAACTATTTTTGGCCTTGTAACTCTACTAAAAACACATGGTCATAACTTTGTTTCTTTTATTATTTTGATGTTACTGTATCACTCATGGCAGGTATTTAGTGGAATTATAAATGGACAGTGTAAATTCTTAAAACTCATTTTGCTTTTACAAACTTCTAAACTTCTACTTTATTAAAAGTCTATAAACAGAAACTTGTTTCAGTTCAGTTTTTGCTTTGTTTATTTTATACTTATTATTTTGGCAGCCATGTTTATGTTTATGTTTTACTCTGCTTGTCTAAATAATATTAAAGAAAGCTTTAATGTTAAAGCTTTCTTTAATATTATTTAGTAATATTGTCATTATTATCTTCTCTCTGTCTCCATGTGTTTCTCTTTCTGCCTGCCTGTCTATCCTCTTTTTTCATTAATTAATTTTACAATATTCTTAACATTCATTTATGATGGTTTATATTCCATTACTTGCAAATAAAGTTTAGTTAGGACTGATTGATGCTCACTGACATACAGCAAATGTACAATAATCCTCTTTACATTTTTAGGTATCGAATTAGTCAATGTGGCTTAAGGATGAGTATATCAGTGGAATTCCATTTCTTCCATCTTGAAGAGTATCTCAGTTATTTCCTGAATTAAACAATGGAGAAAGTTCTCATCTTCCTTAGCAGCATGATATATGCATAGGATCATAACTTTAGGATCATAACCAAAGGTACTTTCATTATTTAAATGTCTCTGTATATTTCCAAGAAGCAATCTGTCTTTCATAGACACTGAAGGTAGCCATGAAGGCACTTTTATTATTCCTTATTCAGAGCTTGTATTTGCATGATTGATAGATGAAATGAGAAACATTATTTAGCTAGTATACTGCCAGTCTCCTGATATTTGTTCATGTCTTTCTTATAAGTTTCAGGAGAAGCTACAAAAAGAAAAAGAGTTATGAGTCCCTTCCATAGTCTTTCCTTTAGAGTTGCAATGATCCCAGATATTTCCAAAAAACATATGAACTCACATTTAAACTTACAGTTTTTAAAATATTGACAATTTTACTTTCTTCACATGTATGTCCTTTATTTTTGCCATGTTTTCAATGAACTATAGTCCTTGTCGCTATTTTAGTATAAGTGTGTGTCTTTGGAATTTAGTATAGTTATGTGTTTTTATGTTATTATAATGATGGGCTCAAACATGTGACTTTAGTTTAGAATGAAACCATTGGTAAATTACCTACACCACACTGAGGTGTAGTTGAACCATAGTCAAGCTACTTATGTGTGTACCTTGTCAAATAATAGTGTCCAGAAAGAAAATGCAAGCTCAAAAGAAGGCATGAAATTCCCATACTTGGCAGAGACAATTTGGAGCTCAGTAGGGGATGGAAGAATAGAGTGTCCATTGTGCCCATAATATGTTTAATACAAGCATACTTAATAATATTTTTTGAATGGTCAATAGTAAATAAATAAAAATGTCTTAAAGGTACTGTGACCTTTTCTCATAGCTACATTGCTTCTCAAATACTTTATATAGCATATTCTGACAAAAGGCAACCCACATATCAAGATTTTACATTTAAAGTAATTTGCCGTATAGTAAATCATGGTTATTCTTAAACTTTAATGTAATTGGATTACATTCTTTTTTTATATGCTTGTATTCCATAGAGCAGATTTTAAAATCAGAAGGTCAAGGAGATAAAACACTAAAAGTCATTAAATGTCCATTCTGTTTACTTGGACATTTAACAATTACTTTAAATATTATTGGTAGTCAAATTATAAGGGTATATAAACATATTATAAAATGTAGTGGATCAAATTTATTGGCAGTAATACACAATGCTTTTATTTATTACATAATTACAAATATGTAATTATAATGGAGTGAACTAATTTCACTGTTTTGTTGTTTTTAGATAATTACTAATAAAAATTCTAAGATATGGCTTCACTGTATAAACTAATAAAATGACATATTAGTTAAAATTTAACTAATGGTCTACATCAGGTTTCTCTTTCTTCTTTTATTGTAATCTACTAATATAAAACTTCTTTATTGCCACATACTGTTGTACATGAGGCAGATTTAGACCTCTTTAAGGATGTTGCCCCATTTATTGAAGTGTATTTACATTGCAAGTAACCTGTGGACACTTATGACATGTTTAAACCATCACTAAATTGTTGCAGTCATTCATACATGTAATTGTTTTTAACTAACTGCTGAACCATATTATTAGAAAATAATGAGAATAAAATCTCACATCTGTTTGTTTAGAATAAATATAATTTTAATTCTGTTGATATGTTCTACTTTGTCTAACCTACAGTTGCACAAAATCACAGGTGTGGAGATGTGACTATACTGTCACAAAAGAAACAATTAAATGTGTAGCACTGCAAGAAAAATGTCAGAAGGCTAGTAATTGCATAATTTTTGTTTCAAATTCATCAAATAATACTACACTATGGTTTACTGATATGGTAAACAAACTATAACATTTCCTTAAATTTTAAAAAAACAATTTAGTTAATGCTCCACCAAAGAACTTTCCAGATCCTACAGCCTTTGTCTACCAGTTATTGTACACCATTCTACGGTGAGCAGTAACCTCGCTGATGGCTTTAGTTTTGACTTTTTGTGAGTTTCCTATATGGGTGAACCTGCATATCTCTGTGGTTCTGTGTGTTTCTTGTGCTTATACTTTTGCTTTTACTTTTTGTTTGTTCTGCACTTTTCTGATTTTGTTTTTTTCTGTATTTTATTTTTATTTCTTAGATGTGTGTTTGTTTTCTAATGAAATACAGAAGGGCTATAGATTCAGACAGAAAAGGAAATGGATAGCATTTGAAAAAAATACCACACTTTTTTTGTAATAAATACATAGTTAATATATATATGTATACATATATATCTTTAATAATTTCAAAAGTCTATAGAGAACTGTTAGCTTGGGAGAGAACAGCTTAAGGAAAACAATCACTTTATGATCAATTAATTTTATTTCAAAAGAATATCTATAATAAAAAAAATTCAGGGCAGTCTTTTTCCTACATGTTTCTGAAGCAACTGAGTTTATTTACAAATTTAATACTGAAACTTTCCCTTTCACCATATATGAAGACTAAATAAATAAATCAAGCCTATATATGAGAGCCAAATATATAAAACTCTCAAATAAAACATTATATATATATTAATGACTTGCTTCTTAGCAAAACTTTTTTATAAAAATTAGAAACAAGAGCTAGCAAAGTAAAAAACAAATTTTATTCTAATAAAAATAAGTTAATTAAAGTATAATAAAGGCAGTTTAAAAACAAATCATATGTCATATTCCTGATTTTTAAAAAGTGGTATAGAAGAGAAAAATTTTATGACAAATTGGAACAAAATGTGTAAAAAGAACTTTGATTTCTAGAT
Source organism: Grammomys surdaster (assembly GCF_004785775.1). NCBI lineage: Eukaryota > Metazoa > Chordata > Mammalia > Rodentia > Muridae > Grammomys > Grammomys surdaster. Next base: position 4,823,031 of record NW_021620757.1, read on the forward strand.
GTAATTGTCATCTAGGAGGTTTTCTGGTTAAAACTGATCCTTTCTAGTTGTTTCTGAACTCTGAGTGGCTGATTCAACAAAGCTGTTCTGGCACAAACTTCTCAACAAGCTGACTTATTCAAACTTACTTCTCTTGGCTTCTGACTGAATTGCTCTGATTATTTGGAAAAGCTGCCTCTGAATTTCAGGAGGTGAACTACACTGACTGCTCCAAACAGGTGGGCTCAACTCAACTACAATCAACTGTGTTGGACTAAACTCAATTGTCTGAACTGAATTCCACTGGATTGCCTGAATTAAACTGAGCTCCACCACATTCATTGAACTGCCCTGCACTTCTGACTCACTCTGCACTGTTCTCTTCAGTCACCATTCATTCCTCTTTTTGTTCTCATGAGAGTTGGGCATATTCTACCTCCAACTCATTCTGTCAAATCTTTGACTAAGTCATCATTTTATCTGCCTCTTTAATTAGCCATCACTGTCAAACATGCCTGCTTCCTCATACAAACTAACTTCATCTTAATTATTTAGGATTAAAGGGATATGCAAAGGGTGTGTATTAAAGATGTGTCATTGCAGCCTGATTATACAGACCTAGATGGTCTTTGGATATGATCTCTTGTAAGTGCAGTTATGTTGCTGGATTTAAATTTCTCTTCAACAAAGCTTTCACACTTTACCAAAAGAAAAGAAAAAGGTAAAACATATCTGACAAGATAGCTCCTAAAAGAAATAGGACAGTCTTTAAGGGAGCACCTAAAAGACATTCGATGTAATTATTTATTAAGAACATACAACTCAATAATTACATACCACTTCTCATACACTGATATGTGTTTAAAAAAATAAAAGAACAAGACAGATGGTGTTCAGGCTTGGCAATGATAGGGAGAAACTGAAACTCTTATAGATTGCATGTGGGGATGGAAGATGGTAGAAATATTTTAAAGGTTTGGCAGTTCTTCAAAAATATAAAGCTGCCATATGATCCAGGAATTTTGCTCCTCTGTATACATCCAAGAGTAATAAAAACATATGTCTACACTAAAACTTGTGTAACCATGTTTACAGTAGAATTAGATATATCCAAAAATTAGATGGACCAAATGTCTAAAAGCTGATGGTTTAATAAATAAAAGACATGCCCCAAATGGTACTTTCAGAAAAGTCAGTGTTACTAGTATATGCGACAATATGGTTGAACTTTTGAAAATATGCTACTATTACCAATAAAGAAAACATATTGTGTCATTTTATATACGTTTAATGTTCATTATCACAAATGGAGGCAAAACAAAGTTCTCTATGCATATGAATAGAATATTTAGAAGTGAAATACTGATCTGTGATGGGATTTTCTAAAATTGAAGATGCTTGCATCCATGCAAATCTGTAAACATAGTAATATCACTAAATTTCATGCATTAAATAATTTATGCTTTGTGAATCTTGTTTAAAATTCATATTATCTTTTTAAAAATCTATTATATGAAACTCTTTTTTATGCTTTCACTTTTGTTATTTAAAGCATATCAGTCACAAGTATAATTGCACATCTGGAATTGGTTCAGAGTGTTTGCTGTACGAATAGAGGACTTCCCTTTCTGACCTGTTAAATACATCACACAACTGTGCATAAACACAAACTACCACACACATATGCATATTCATGCATATAACAAAAACAAAATATGCAATGCAGAATATATGTTCCAAATGCATTCCTCTATCTATCTATCTATCTATCTATCTATCTATCTATCTATCTATTATCTATCTAATCCATCGGACAATATATTTTCTGTCATATATTTATCCCTATCATCTATCTCTCTGTCTGTCTTGTATTTATCTATCATTATCTATCTGTCTGTCTGTCTGTCTGTCTGTCTGCCTGCCTGCCTGTCTCCCTCTCTATCGATCTACCTATCTCTCTTTGATCCTATATATCATTTACCTATCCCCCATATTCTGCTATTTATTATATAATTACAATATGAGAATAATGTAAAAAAGAAAAAAGAGAAGAGAGTGGTAAACTATCAATTATCATATATAGGATGAAAGAGCTACAATTCGGTATAGGTTTTACAATTGCATAGAAATAAAAACTCTTCAAAATGAACACATGCTTATAAAATGAATAAATAAATAATGCATTATTTATAGTACATGATGATGACAGGATATGGGCATGTGCAAAAACTTACTAGGCATGATCTTTATTTCTTTTTTAAATGCATCAATGGAGAAGGAAATTTGAACAGAACTAAAAAGGGGGAAAAAAAGCTATGTATGGGATGCTCAGTAAATAGAGTATAACTTACTTCCAAGTCTGAAGAGCTGAGCTTGATCCCTGGGACACACATATTAGGAGAGTACCTCCCATGGGAGGTACTCCCATGCACTTGGGAGGCAGAGGCAGGCGGATTTCTGAGTTCGAGGCTAATCTGGTCTACAGAGTGAGTTCCAGGACAGCCAGGGCTACACAGAGAAATCCTGTCTCAAAAAAACTAAAAAAAAAAAAAAAAAGAAAGAAAGAAAAAAACAAAAACAGAAAAAGAAATGAGAGTACCCCCTATACATCTACCATGACAGGAAGAGACATACAGATACATAGATATGTAAAATGTGGTAAAAATTAAAAGATAAGGTTAAATTAAAATTGAATATGTTAAACATTAAAATGTATCTTTTCCACTGTAACAAAGAAATGAAATAATTTTTAATTCCTCCAAGAGTTCAAGAAAAATATTGGTAAACTATAACCAGATGTTACTAATGCTATTTTTATTTATCAGCTAATACTTAAGTGAAGAAAGACAGACATGATAACCCATTTTCTAATAGGTAGTTGGTATAGAGACAGGCAAAAAGATCTTATAAAAAAACTATATAATATGTTTTATACTGAAAGTAATAACCAGGTAACTAATAAAAAATTCATTCACAAAATTAATTTACACTTTAAATTTTGTCTAGCTAAATTTCTACTTTCTTAATATCTTTAGAAGTCACAGATGAAAGATGTTGTATTTTTCCTTTTTCTTCCTTTGTTGAACGGTAGCCATTTTTAATCTTTTGTCTGTATGTATCCTTCTGAGAATTACTGCTACAGTATGAATTGTTCAGACACTTCCATTTGTCTATAATGTACTACAAACTGTAATGTTCTATTGGTATTTCCAACCTCTATACTAGAAGTTTTTCTAAGAAAGATCATAGAGGTAGACTCTGACACCAGAGCATACCTGGAATATTTTGTATATTCTGTGGTGATAGATAATTGTATTTACAGCATTCTACTTAAATAGTATGCATACTTTACAACTGATCAAACTGTCACACCAAAAAGACATGTGAAATTTTATATTAACTTTTAACAGCAAATAAATATCTAAAATGGCTAATTGTTCCCAAATAAAAGAATACATATCAAAATCAATAATGAAAATAACCTAAAGTCTATAGAACCTGAAGGTATAGTTTTCACATCCAAAATATTCCATGTAATTCTTTGATGATATAGAACATTTAACATATTCAGACTTTATTTACCACTAAGATAGTCATCTTGACTTTGAAACTTTCTTTTAATACAGAAATAGATAATTAGGCCCCTCATGATGGACTTATAATTCATAATAAACAATATTGTTTCCAACAACACAAATATTTATTTTGTGAATCAAAATAAGTCTGTAAATCCCACATGTGTTAAATATTCATTTCCTTTAAATCTAGATGAATATGATGTTAAATCTCAGAAATATAATATTAGGATACCAATAAAAACAAACCAATTCCAAATGTTTTTATTTATAATTCTGATATATCTTTAGCCAGTATTTCAACACTCCCATGAAAGTTGAAACATGACAATATGTGATTAAATTGAAGTAAAGACAATGTAGATATATTTTCATTTTTGTAAGATTATTCCATACAGTATCAAAACAATACCTGTATTTTTTTAAAAAACAATGGGCAACATAGATCTAAAAGGATAAATTGGCTTCTAAGAAAGAATACTATAATAACAAAAAAATTAAATCACCATGAAAATAAAATGAACATTTAAACAGAAAAGAAAGCTCCTATCAACACAGTTCAACTTTAATAACATTGGTTTAATTCACAATCTTTGTAGGAGAGTGACCATAAAATATTTGCCTGTAAACAACTTCAAACATTTTGTCTAGAAACTTTCATGGAGAAATTGGAAATAAGAAGAGAAAAAAAGCTGTAGCCTCAATAAAAGTTTATACATTTTTTAAAGTCATAATTGTGTTTACATAATAGAAAAAAAGGAAATAAACAGAATTAAATAAATAAGTAACATGTCAGTTTTTTAATATTAAAAAGCAATGAACACATATTTGCACGTACTAATTTGATAAAATTTGGTGAGTAGAAAGAAGAAAGATTTTAATTTCATCAAGTATACTTTTAATTTTTAAACTCTAGCTTAAATTTGTTATGTTTCATTTATTTAAAGAAGTGTTACATATTTTAATGTTAATTTTGAATCTTTCTACTTCACAGATGTAATGTAATATATATAATTATTTTTACGTACCTTACGATTTTGATAAAATATATCCTTCTTCATAATTTAGTTGCTTATATTTCTTCCAAATGTTTTATTTGATCAGTTTAAATGCTATTCTGTCATTTCAAATAACAAATTTGAGATTATTTTCTCAATAAATAACTATAAATTAAGAACTGTTGTCTTCTATCTATATTTACTAATTAATAATTTTTTTCATGAACTTGTAAGTTAATAAGTACTAATACATAGCTCAAAGATATTTTTCATTATTTTTCTGTATTTATGCTTATAGTTTGAGACAAGTTTTCACTAGATAGCCCAAGGTGGCCTCAAACAAATGATTCTCCTACTTAAATCCATAGAACATTATGTGGACAAACTCATCAAATTATATTGTATATATTTTGTAACAATATCCATAACATAACTTGGAATGTATATAAATTCACTTATAAATGATTAAAAGTAATATAAAAGTAATTATTATAACTGATACATAAAAATATTAACTGAAGATCTTATTCTATGCAACAAGAAAATGCTATAAAAGTCACTTATATATTTTTTTAATGCAGAGATAAGGACGTAAGTTGTATGTTAGCCATAAATTACTGAATCTCTTGTTATAGATGATGTTTTAGAAATAAGCATTATTAGCAATTAAAGAATTATGGGATTAAACATGGTAAATCTATCACATGAAATAAACTATTTTAATATACAAAAGTAATTATCCCTTAGTCATAATACATGCAGATTAATTTTAAGTGCCTCATATTAACTGATTGGTTTCACATGGATGAACAGTTTACTCACACAGGGAGATGTGCTTTGTGGTATATGACATTTGTTTACAGTATTACAATGCTAATGCCTTGAACAGCTATGCTAGGACTCACTAATCTCACATATATTTCAACCAAAACTGGGAGACATGTACAAATAAAAATTAAACAAATAGACACGTAAGAGCTTCCATGTATTTTTCTATAATCAACAATGTATTTACAAGCTTATACTGTCTTTTGAGAAAAGAGGGTGATGTGTCTTTAATGAAATTTGAAATCTGTTCTTATCTGAAAATGAATGAAATAGAAATAACTAGGGACGGACATGAATGATCTTAGGCATGGTGGAAGAGAAAATTTATTTTAGATAAAAGCAAAATATAAGCACAGCAAGGGACACATGGTAGAGTCCAGAATAGACATGAACATGATTGAAGAGAAGAGAAGGAAAAGGAGAAGAAAGAGAAGCGAGAGAAGCCAGGTACAGAAATCAAAAAGACAAAAATATAAAAGTGCAAGTGACCAAAATGTGTGGATTATATAGGGAAGAGCTTCTGGGGTAAAGGCATCTGAGCACCTGGGCTGGAGAGTTCAGGGTAGAGGCCCAGGTATACTAGCCATATCATGTAGCAGGTAGGGAATAAATGCTTCTAGGAGAGCCTGGCCATCAGGTACATTTTGATATGTTAAAGCAGGTTAGCCTTTTAACCCAAGATTTGTGTCTTAGAGAATATTGGGATAGTAAATGTAGTTAGGGATTATATTGGTAGTTATAGGTTCTCCTGCAAGTTCTAGGACTTCATGAGCACTGGGAAGCTCGCTAGATTTCTAGTACCAAAATTGATTTTCCTTTGGTTCAGTATGTATGGGTCTATTACAAAGTTAATGGTTACCAACAGAATATGTGTCGAGCTACCATGTCCTAAAGGTTATCATGTCATGATGATTATTGTTTTAAGCATGAGAGTTGGATAGAAAACTTTCCAAAATGCAAAGTACAAGTGATTCTGTGGTACTCAAACACAACTGACATATTCCTGCATTTGCTCTTAAGTTTTATGGGGAAGGGGCAATTGAAGGATTCTAAGAACAAGAGGACCAAAAAGTGTATTGTTAGATTTTATCTCCTAGATGTCAAAGAAGCTACACTTATCAAGTCTCACCAACATGGCTACCTAAAATTATGCTGAACAGCAATAGCCATGCTAATATGGAAGGGGGGATTCTTATGGTATATCAACACAAGAGAACCAAGTACAGTTAACTAAGGAATGTTGAGATTTGGAGACATTTTCTTCCCCAGGAAAAAACCCATATTAGTTATTCAATACCAAGTGGTCAGGTCTAAGAACCAAAATTTACAGGTAACATTTCTGTGATCTCCCTCTCCTCCCCTCCCTCTCCCTCT
>NW_021620758.1:0-4485 GCF_004785775.1 Grammomys surdaster
AATATCTTTATTTAACAACCAATTCTTTCAATAGCTTAATTTAATAACCAATTCTTTCAATATCTTTATTTAAACACCAATTCTGTCCATATCTTTGTTTAAAAGCCAATTCTATCAATATCTTTATTTAATAACCAATTATGTAATAAAATATTCTGTCAATATCTTTATTTAAAGACCAGTTCTGTCAACATCTTTATTTAAACACCAATTCTCTCAATATATTTAAATTCCAATTCTGTCAATATCATTATTTAATAATCAATTTTGATATAACCAATTCTGTCAATATCTTTATTTAATAAACAGTTCAGTCAATATCTTTATTTAACAGTTCTGTCAATATCTTTATTTAAAAACCAATTCTGTCAATATCTTTATTTAAAAACCAATTCTGTCTATATCGTTATTTAATAATCAATTTACTAATAAATATTTCTTTCAATATCTTTATTTAATAAACAGTTCAGTCAATATCTTTATTTAATAACCAATTCTGTCAATATCAATTTAATAATAAATTCTGTAATAACCACTTCAGTCAATATCTTTATTTAATAAACAATTCTGTAAGTATCTTTTTTTAATAATCAATTCTGCAATAAGCAGTTCTGTCAATGTGTTATTTTAAAACCAATTCTGTCAATATCTTTATTTAATAACCAATTCTGTCAGTATGTTTATTTAATAACCAATTCTCTCAATATCTTCATTTAAAAACCAATTCTGTCAACATTTTAATTTAAACACCAATTCTGTCAATATCTTTATTTAGAAAGCAATTCTGTCAATATCGTTATTTAATAATCAATTTTCTAGAAACCAATTCTGTCAATGTCAATATCTTTATTTAATAAACAGTTCTGTCAATATCTTTATTTAATAACCAATTCTGTCAATATCCATTTAATAATCAATTCTGTAATAACCACTTCTGTCAATATCTTTATATTATAATCAGTTCTGTAATAACCAATACTGTCAATATCTATATTTAAAAACCAATTCTGTCAATAACTTTATTTAATAACCAATTCACTCAATATCTTTATTTAACAACCAATCCTGTCAATAGCTTTATTTAAAAACCAATTCTGTCAATATCTTTGTTTAAAAATCAATTCTGTCAATAGCTTTACTTAATAACCAATTCTGTTAATATATTTATTTAATAAACAGTTCTGTCAATGTTTTAATTTAAAAACCAATTCTGTCACTAAGATTATTTAATAACCAATTCTGTCAATATCTTTATTTAAAAACCAATTCTGTCAACATTTTTATTTAAAAACCAGTTCTGTCAATATCTTTATTCAATAACCAATTCTGTCAATATCTTTATTTATTAATAAGTTCTGTAATAACCAATTCTGTCAATATCTTTATTTAACAACCAATTCGGTCAATAACTTTATTTAATAAGCAATTCTGTCAATATTTTATTTAAAACCCAATTCTGTCAATATCTTTATTTAAAATCCAATTCTGTGAATATCTTTACTTAATAACCAGTTCTGTAAATATCTGTATATAATAACCAATTCTGTCTGTCAATATCTTTATTTCATAACCAATTCTCTCTATATCTTTTCTATAAATAATTCTGTCAATATCTTTATTTAATAACCAGTCATGTCAATATCTTTGTTTAATAACCAATTATGTCAATATCTTTATAAAATAATCAAGTTTATAATAACCAATTCTGTCAATATCTTTTTTAAAAAACCAATTCTGACAATATCTTTATTCAATAACCAATTCTGTCAATATCTTTATTTATTAATAAGTTCTGTAATAACCAATTCTGTCAATATCTTTATTTAACAACCAATTCTGTCAATAACTTATTTAATACCAATTCTGTCAATATCTTTATTTAAAAACCAATTCTGTCAATATCTTTATTTAAAAACCAATTCTGTCCATGTCTTTATTTAATAAATATTCTGTCAATATCTTCATTTAAAAACCAATTCTGTCCATGTCTTTATTTAGTAAACAATTCTGTCATTATCTTTAATAGCCGATTCTGTCAATATCTTTGTTTAATTACCAATTCTGTCAGTATCTTTGTTTAAAAACCAATTCCATCAATGTCTTTATTTAATAAACAATTCTGTCAATATGTTTATTTAACAACCAGTTCTGTCAATATCTTTATTTAATAACCAATTATGTCAATATCTTTATTTAATAACCAATTAGGTAATAACCTATTCTGTCAATATCTTTATTTAAAAATCAATTTTGTAATAACGATTTCTGTCAATATCTTTATTTAATAACCAATTCTGTCAATATCTTTATTTAAAAACCAATTCTGTCAATATCTTTATTTAAAAACCAGTTCTGTCAATATCTGTATGTAATAACCAATTCTGTCTGTCAGTATATTTATTTAACACACAATTCTGTCAATATCTTTTTTAATAAATAATTCTCTCAATATTTTTATTTAATAATCAATTCTGTCAATATCTTTATTTAAAAAGCAATTCTGTCAACATTTTTATTTAAAAACCAATTCTGTCAATAGATTTATTTAATAACCAATTCTGTCAATATATTTATTTAAACACCAATTCTGTCAATGTATTTAATAACAAATTCTGACAATAACTTTATTTAATAAATAGTTCTGTCAATATCGTTATTTAAAAAACAATTCTGTCAATATCTTTATTTAATAACCAATTATGTAGTAAAGTATTCTGTCAATATCTTTATTTAAAAACCAGTTCTGTCAGCATCTTTATTTAAATACCAATTTTCTCAATGTCTTTATTTAAAATCCAATTCTGTCAATATCGTTATTTAATAATCAATTTTGAAATAACCAATATTGTCAATATCTTTATTTAATAAACAGTTCTGTCAATATCTTTATTTAATACACAGTTCTGTCAATATCTTTATTTAAAAATCAATTCTGTCAATATTTCTATTTTAAAAACAATTCTGTCAAAATCTTTATTTAAAAAACAATACTGTCAATATCTTTATTTAAAAAACAATTCTGTAAATATCTTTATTTAAAAATCAATTCTGTAATAACCAATTCTGTCAATATCTTTATTTAATAACCAATTCTGTCAATGTCTTTATTTAATAAACAGCTCTGTCAATATCTTTATTTAATAAACAGTTAGGTCAATATCTTTATTTAAAAACCATTTCTGTCAATAACTTTGTTTAAAACCAATAATGTCAGTATCTTTATTTAGTAACCAATTCTGTCAATATCTTTATTTAATAAACAGTTCTGTCTATATCTTTATTTAATAACCAATTCGGTCAATATCTTTCTTTAATAATCAATTCTGTATTAAGCAGTTCTGAAAATGTCTTTATTTTAAAAGCAATTCTGTAAATATCTTTATTTAATAATCACTTCTGTAATAACCAATTCTGTCAATATCTTTATTTAATAACCAATTCTGTAAATATCCTATTTAATAAACAGCTCTGTCAATATCTTTATTTAATAAACAGTTCTGTCAATATCTTTATTTAAAAACCAATTCTGTCAATATCTTTGTTTAAAAACCAATTCTGTCAATATCTTTATTTAGTAACCAATTCTGACAATATCTTTATTTAATAAACAGTTCTGTCAATATCTTTATTTAATAACCAATTCAGTTAATATCTTTATTTAATAATCAATTCTGTAATAAGCAGTTCTGTCAATATCTTCATTTTAAACAAATTCACTAAATATCTTTATTTAATAATCTCTTCGGTAATATCCAGTTTTGTCAATATCTTTGTTTAATAAGTAATTCTGTCAATATCTTTATTTAAAAACCAATTCGGTCAATATAGTTATTTAATAATCAATTTTCTAATAACCAATTCTATCAATATCTTTATTTGATAAACAGTTCTATCAATATCTTTATTTAGCAACCAATTCTGTCAATATCTATCTAATAATCAATTCTGTAATTACCACTTCTTTCAATATCTTTAGTTAATAACCAATTCTGCCAATATCTTGATTTAATGATCAATTCTGGAATGAGCTGTTTTGTCAATGTCTTTATTTTGAAACCAATTCTGTAAATATCTTTATTTAATAATCAATTCTCTAATAACCAATTCTGTCAATATCATTATTTAATAACTAATTCTGTGAATATCTTCATTTAAAAACCAATTCTGTAAACATAATAATTTAAACAACAATTCTGTCAATATCTTTATTTAGAAACCAATTCTGTCAATATCTATTTTATAATCAATTCTGTAATAAACCCTTCTGTCGATAGATTTATTTAATAACCAATTCTGTTAATATCTTTATTTTAAACCAGTTTTGTAATAACCAATACTGTCAATATCTTTATTTAACAACCAATTCTGTCAATAATCTTATTTAATAACCAATTCTGTCAATATCCTTATTTAAAAACCAATTATGTCAATATCCTTGTTTAAAAACCAATTCTGTCAATATCTTTATTTAATAAACAGTTCTGT
>NW_021620758.1:4495-8121 GCF_004785775.1 Grammomys surdaster
GGTCAATATCTTTATTTAAAAACCAATTCTGTCAATATCTTTATTTAGAAACCAATTCTGTCAATATCGTTATTTTATAAATAATTTTCTAATAACCAATTCTGTCAATATCTTTATTTAATAAACAGTTCTGTCAATATTTTTATTTAATAACCAATTCTGTCAATATCTATTTAATAATCAATTCTGTAATAACCACTTCTGTCAATATCTTTATTTAATAACCAATTCTGTCAATATCTTTATCTAATAATCAATTCTGTAATAAGGAGTTCTGTCAATGTCTTTATTTTAAAACCAATTCTGTAAATATCTTTATTTAATAATCAATTCTGTAATAACCAATTCTGTCAATATCTTTGTTTAAAAACCAATTCTGTCAATATCTTTATTTAAAAACCAATCTGTCAACATCTTTATTTAAATACCAATTCTGTCAATATCTTTATTTAGGAACCAATTCTGTGAATATCGTTTTTTAATAATCAATTTTGTAATAACCAATTCTGTCAATATCTTTATTTAGTAACCAATTCTGTCAATACCTTTATTTTATAATAAGTTCTGTAATAACTATTTCTGTCAATATCTTTTTTAAAAACCAATTCTGTCAGTGTCTTTCTTTAAAAACCAATTCTGTCAATATCTTTATTTAATAAACATTTTTGTCAATATCTTTATTTAAGAACCACTTCTGTCAACATTTTATTTTAAAACCAATTCTGACAATATCTTTATTCAATAACAAATTCTGTCAATATATTTTTTTAATAAATAGTTCTGTCAATATCTTTATTTAGTAACCAATTCTGTCAATATCTTTATTTAATAATCAATTATGTAATAACCAATTCTGTCAATACCTTTATTTAAAAACCAATTCTGTCAATATCTTTATTTAATAACCAATTCTGTCAATATCTTTTTTTTTTTTTTTGGTTTTTCGAGACAGGGTTTCTGTAGCCCTGGCTGTCCTGGAACTCACTCTGTAGACCAGGCTGGCCTCGAACTCAGAAATCCACCTGCCTCTGCCTCCCAAGTGCTGGGATTAAAGGCGTGCGCCACCACCGCCCGGCCAATATCTTTATTTAATAATAAGTTCTGTAATAACCAATTCTGTCAATATCATTATTTAAAAACTAATTGTGTCAATAATTTTATTAAATGACATAATCTGTCAATACCTTTTTTTAAAAACCAATTTTGTCAATACCTTTATTTAAAAACCAATTCTTTCAATATCTTTATTTAATAACCTGTTTGTCAATATCTGTATATAATAACCAATTCTGTCTTTGAATATATTTATTTAATAACCAAATCTCTCAATATCTTTATTTAATAACCAATTATGTAATAACCTATTCTGTCAATATCTTATTTAAAAACAAATTCTGTCAACATCTTTATTTAAACACCAATTCTTTCAATATCTTTATTGAAATCCCCTTCTGTCAATATCGTTATTTAATAATCAATTTTGTAATAACCAATTCGGTCAATATCTTTTTTTAAAAAAACCAATTCTGTCAATAACTTTATTTAATAACAAATTCTGTCAATATGTATATTAAAAAGCCAATTCTGTCAATATCTTTAATTAATAACCAATTCTGTCAATATCTTTATTTAATAACCAATTCTACCAATATCTTTGTTTAATAATCAATTCTGTAATACGCAGTCCTGTCAATGTCGTTATTTTAAAACCAATTCTGTAAATATATTTATTTAAAATCAGTTCTGTAATACCCAATACTTTTAATATCTTTACTTAACAACGAATACTGTCAATAACTTTATTTATTAACCAATTCTGTCAATATCTTTATTTAACAACCAATTCTGTCAATAGCTTTATTTAATATCCAATTGTGTCAATATCTTAATTTAAACACCAATTCTGTCAATATCTTTGTTTAAAAACCAATTCTGTCAATATCTTTAATAACTGATTCTGTCAATATCTTTGTTAAAAACCAATCCTGTCAATATCTTTATTTAAAAACCAATTCTGTCAATATCTTTATTAAATAAACAGTTCTGTCAATATCTTTATTAAATAATCAATTCTGTCTATTTCTTTATTTAATAAACAGTTCTGTCAATATCTTTATTTAATAACCAATTCTGTCAATATCTTAGTTTAGTAAACAATTCTGTTAATATTTTATTTAAAAACCAATTGTGTCAATATTTTTATTTAAAAACCAGTTCTGTCAATGTCTTTATATTATAACCGACTCTGTCAATATCCTTATTTAATAATCAATTCTGTCAATATCATTATTTAATAAACAATTTTGTCAATATCTTTATTTAAAAACATTTTCTGTCAATATCTTTATTAAATAACCAAATCTGTCTATATCTGTATTTAAAAAACATTTCTGTCAATATCTTTATTTAATAACCAATTCTGTCAATATCTTTGTTTAATAATCAATTCTGTAATAAGCAGTTCTGTCAATGTCTTTATTTTAAAACCAATTCTGTAAATATCTTTATTTAAAATCAGATCTGTAATAACCAATTCTGTCAATATCTTTATTTAACAAACAATTCTTTCAATAGATTTATTTAATAACCAATTCTGTCAATATCTTAATTTGATAACCAATTCTGACATTATCTTTATTTAATAATCAATTCTATCAATATCTTTATTTAAACACCAATTCTGTCAATATCTTTATTTAATAATCAATTCTGACAATATCTTTATTTAATAAACAGTTCTGTCAATATCTTTATTTAAAAACTAATTCTGTCAACATCTTTATTTAAACACCAATTCTCTCAATATCTTTATTTAAAATCCAATTCTGTCAATATCTTTATTTAATAATCAATTCTGTAATAAGCAGTTCTGTCAATGTCTTATTTTAAAACCAATTCTGTAAATATCTTTATTTAATATCCAATTCTGTCAATATCTTAATTTAAACAACTCTGTCAATATCTTTGTTTAAAAACCAATTCTGTCAATATTTTTATTTAATAACCAATTCTGACAATATCTTTATTTAATAACAAATTATATAATAACGTATTCTGTCATTATCTTTATTTAAAAACCAGTTCCGTCAACATCTTTATTTAAACACCAATTCTCTCAATATCTTTATTTAAAATCCAGTTGTGTCAATCTCGTTATTTAATAATCAATTTTGAAATAGCCAATTCTGTCTATATCTTTATTTAATAAAGAGTTCTGTCAATATCTTTATTTAATAAACAGTTCAGTCAATATCTTTATTTAAAAACCAATTCTGTCGATAAATTTATTTAAAAACCAATTCTGTCAATATCTTTATTTTAAAACCAATTCTGTAAAAATCTTTATTTAAAATCAGTTCTGTAATATCCAATACTATCAATATCTTTATTTAACAACCAATTCTGTCAATAACTTTATTTAATAACCCATTCTGTGAATATCTTTATTTAACAACCAATTCTGTCAATAGCTCTATTTAATAATCAATTCTGTCAATATCTTTACTTGAACACCAGTTCTGTCAAGATCTTTATTTAAAAGCCAATTCTGTCAATATCTTTATTTAAAAAACAATTATGTAATAACTTATTCTGTTAATATCTTTATTTAAAACCAATTCTGTCAA
>NW_021620759.1:0-3687 GCF_004785775.1 Grammomys surdaster
GTGTGGAGTTGCGCAGCACAGGCAGAGAAGGCTGCAGAGCCTTTTGCTCTGTTAGGTGAAGTCCACGAGGTGGCCAACTGGGGAGTAGCACTAGACTGGATGGTGTTGGTTACATTAGATTGTGTGGCACTGGAGGAAACCATAGGTGCTGGCTTACCAGAGGCCATCGAAGATGTGCTGACAGTAGCTGGTTCGGCTGACCTGAGTGTGGAAAGTTGAGCTGACTGGGATTGAGGCTGCACAGGGTAAGCTGCAGTGAGCCCTCATAAAGTCAGGGAAAGATGCTTTCTAGAAATTGGACTGGCTTGATGCTTGTCCAGTGTTTGAAAAGCCAGAGGTACTAATCTGACCTTCCCAACTGGGGGCAGCTCATACTGGGATGGAGAGGGACAATCTTTGATTTCACTGCTCTCTATTGTCTGAATCTTCCCTGAAGTTTTGGGAAAACCATGGCATGGTTAGCACTGCTGTGGCAAATGAGCCTGAGCCTGGATCTTTGTTGCTGGTGAAGGTTCACAGACTCCCAAAGGAGGAAATGCCAGTTTTCTTCTAATTTTTCTTTTCCGTTGGGTGAAAGACCTGCATAGACTCTAGCATGTGAGTGCCAATGTTTGTTCCAGGCTTCTTGAAGCTGTTTTCACTGAGCTCAGGTGGATTCCTCTTCCTCTTTGTCTTGGAGATGGTGGGCTTCTCTTCTCCTTTGACTCTCTGTTCCATGACTGCTTAAGTTCCTCTGTTTTCTTAGAGTTGTTCTCTGGTCCACATGATCTTTCCTGCCCCTGTTTTCTAACTCTTCTGTTCTTGCTGGGGGTCACTCTGGGAGCATTGCACTTCTGGTTCTTTGCCATGTTTTCAGTTGCCTGTCACTGTCACACACACAGACCCCTCTTCCTCCACCAGGTCATGGTGCTGGATTTCGGCCTGAGCAGCTTCCTCAAGCAGCTCATAGGATTTATGTTTATTCTTCCTCACCTGGTCAGGTGGCCACTATGATGCTCCAGTTTTCACAGGACTGATCCTGGCCTATATCTGTGAGGGTGTTGAGGAGTTGGGGAAGTTGAATGTCTGCCTCAAGTGTAGTGATGTCTTTGAAGTCAAAGCTGGAACCTATCTCATTCTGGATGCCCCCAAGCTCTTTTGGACACATGCTGATGTCTCCCACATGCATATCGTCAGAAGCAGACTTCTGCCTTAGGCTCTCAGTATCAGTGCAGTGCAGATGCTGCTGAAAGTCAGGGTGTGCTAAAGTCACGATTGGTGTGTCTTGGTTTTCTTTTGTGCCCTCATAGGCATCCAGACTCTTTAAAAATTCATCTTTGATCTCTTTCATGGTTTTGTTCTTAGTTTCTTCCTGGCTTGGAGCTGGAGTCAAAGGTAGGAATTCTGGAGGACTGTGGAAGGGTGTTATTAATGTCCTGTCTCCATTGACAGCTGGTGGTCTTATCGGGGAAGCCTGGGCACAGGTGTTGTAGAGTTTAGGACTCTGCAGCTGACAGTGTCTCTGACCTGAAGACAGCAATCCCAGGGATGTCTCTCTTTGAAATACTGGAAAAGAGTGAAGGGACAAATCAGTACCAGGGGTAAAAGAAATGCTGCCTACCCTCACCCCCAATTCATAGGGCCACAGCACTCATCCCCTGCAGCGGTGGGAAAGACTTCCTATAGTAAGCTCATGTTGAGGAGCTTGGATGGTACTTCTGTTGGCAGACAGATGGTGACTGCTCTGTTTCTCCAGACCATTGTATGTCATGTTTTCACAGATAATTTTTTTCCTTCCTGTGTTTGTGCTTTGTAGAAAAAAAAATTGTAGTAGGTAAGTTCCTGAATTTCCTTGATGTGTGCTCATTTTCCTTTCATTTCGTCTTTATTAAGAGTGTCTCCCATTTTCGTGGATCTTTGCTATCAGGCAGGTTATCTGGTCAAAAATTTCCAAACACTTATCTGACCTTGCCGATTTCTTTCAATAATGTCATCACACAGACAACTGTAGAAGCTTGTTTGGTTTTGTACGTGGGTTAATGTATCGTAACCAACTTAGGCACTCCTACAATGCAAGCATTTAAACAATCAAGGATTTTCTCCTGCCCCATGCTTCACAATCTTATAAGTGAAATGGAAAATGGTATGAGAATTTGAAATAATTGGGCTCAGATGTTACTCAGTAGTAGAGAATGTGTGTGCATGGTTTTATGTTCTTGGACATGGGTTACCTCTGAAGTATCAAAGAAAAAGAAAAAAAAAAAAGAGCAGCTTCAAGCAACTTAGAAATCGTAGCTTGACTATACCATACTCTCTTTACAATTTTCAGTGTAAGAAAATTCCAAGACAGGTGCTGGGAATCTGGGAGTAATTCTTCCTTGAGGACAAACTCTGAGCTACATTGCTCTGGAGGATTTAAACTCATGGAAAATCTCATGTTAACAAAACAAAACAAAAAAATTCCTCAGTGTATTCAAGACACAAGATCAATAGGTCAGGAAGACATCTATTGCAGTATATTGGTGGATGGGACTGGTTACCTTGGGTAGTTAGTTACATGTGTGGCTGTGGTGTGTTCCATGAATATCACTTAATACAGGATGGATGAATGTCACTCACTGTGGTCTTGCATTGTCTCTTTGGATAGTCTGAAGGTGGAGGTGGCAAGCCAAAGCTGGACTTGTCCTGTCAGGATACTCATTCTCCTTCTGTGTGGAGTATCCACTATAAAAAGTAGAGGTCAGTCTACTTGGAGTGCTGATCTCACTCCTTCCCTCCTAGATCTGTACTCATGGGGAAGACTGTTGTCTGGCATGGATTGAGCACATGTGGAACAGGCAAAGGCAGACGTAAACAGTGATATCTGGACATTCCTTGGCTGAATCTCCTTTAGCACCATCACCATCTGTGGTTGGAGTGCAGAAGTCTGACTTCCAGGGTAGGACACAGAGCAATGGGCTGGCAAACACTGCCCGCATTCTTTAGCTATCAGAGGTCCCAAGCTGCTGTGCTCATACTAGTAGACATTGCTATTCTCTTGGTAGGGAGGTGCCAGGCTGTATCCTTGATTTGGCATCTGCGGTGGTGTGACCAGGACAAAGCTGGCAGACAGTGTTGGATAGAAAGGAACCATGGCATTGGGATCTAAAATTTTATCACACTGGTCTGTCACAGCCAGGGTGGAGAGTGTAGTGTCCTGGTCAATGATCTTCACATTGAATCCCCGGAGTGCATCTTTCCTCCCATCTGTGCTTCCATTGAAATCCCACTTGAGAGCACCTGGATAGGAAGGTGCTGAGGTGGAGATCTGGCCTTGCTCAGTCATCACTGACAGCATGGTTGTGCCAGCAAGTTGGTTAAGGTACCCATGGGTGGATGAAAAATGCTGGATGCTGAGAGCAGAAGCCATGCTGAACTCATATCTGGGGTAGAAACCTTGGAGATGTTGCACACCCTTTCTGAGTGTGTGGAGTTGCGCAGCACAGGCAGAGAAGGCTGCAGAGCCTTTTGCTCTGTTAGGTGAAGTCCACGAGGTGGCCAACTGGGGAGTAGCACTAGACTGGATGGTGTTGGTTACATTAGATTGTGTGGCACTGGAGGAAACCATAGGTGCTGGCTTACCAGAGGCCATCGAAGATGTGCTGACAGTAGCTGGTTCGGCTGACCTGAGTGTGGAAAGTTGAGCTGACTGGGATTGAGGCTGCACAG
>NW_021620760.1:0-1177 GCF_004785775.1 Grammomys surdaster
TTCTGTCCTTGGCATTTTCCAAAGAGCCTGCCCCTCTGAATCATCACTACAGGAAGACACGGAGCCTCAATGTAACAGCTTCAGAGCAGAGATCTCATACAACCCTGTGTTCAACTGCAGAGTGGTGGGGGTTGCATGTACAGGAGTGAAGGTCTGTGAGAATGCCCACAATAGACAGAGCTGATACGCCTGCATCCCCATATATGTCAGCACGTCCACCTGCTACACCTATAGAACACCTACAGACAATCTTCTAACTCCTCTTCTATCCAAAAAGGGGGGAAAAACTCACCATAGCAGCAGCTCTGCCCACCCTGATGGCACCAAATTCATTAGAGTTCAAGTAGTTGTTACCATAGAGGTAGACACCAGAGGCCCAACAGCCACGCTGGTCCACAAAGCAAGCCTTTCTGGCCATGTCCCCAGAACCTGTGCAAGAAAGAAAGGTCAAGAAAGGTTAGCAATGAAGAGACTCAGAGTGGGTCAATCCAGAACCCAAATCCCAGCTCTGTCACTCACTGACTGTATGACCTTATGCCATTTTCTTAATCTCACAGGATCTTGGTTTCTTCATTTAAAAAACAAGATGATGCCCACCTCAAAATTAGGATGAAGAAAAATAATTACATAAAGTGCTTAGGGTGGCACCTGGTACGAATCAACTCCCAACACCCATCCATCAACAGCACCAGGTGCTGCTCTAGAAGGTGAAGAGCCTACAGGTCTGGCCTATGTGGAGCTCTAGGGTGGAGTGGCAGGGAAGCAAAAAGACACATAACCACACTGAGCTGCCAGGAAGAACAGGAAGCAGAGAATCGAGGGGTAAAGGATCCAGAGGAAGGACATTTTTACATAGGAAAGGGTGTTCACTGTTGGCACTTGTAACTAGTATTACACCAGTACACAGCCACAGGCATCATTAGCCTTGATGTGCTGGTCGGAAGTAGGCAAGCTCCTGCAAAAGTGGTAACTGAGCAAAAGCAACCAGGAGTTCTTCCTTATCCAGCTGACAGCCAGACAGTTTAGACTGTATTCCCTGAGGAGGACTGATGCTATTTTTGTCCACATATAATTCTGGGAGTCCTATTGGGTACCAAATTCATACCACTGGACAGAAAGCCTGCTCTTCTTACTCATCCCTCCTCAACCCACCAGGTGACTACACAGATACTCTTTG
>NW_021620761.1:0-1354 GCF_004785775.1 Grammomys surdaster
TTTAGCTCTTGAAGTAAGAATGCCTTGCAATGTGCTTATCATTACAGTAGGTTTGCTCAATATGTTTTATAGTGCTTTTCTGCTGGAATCTAGCAACTTACTTGGACATGCCATATGAAACAACGAAATATAAATGTCTGGATGGTACATGTGTTTATGGTATAAGCCAAACACACTTCCTAAATGAAATGTCACAATTAAGGTGGTTTCATTATTTTCATCGGTGCTGTACTTGCCTTAAGCTCTGGAATTAAAAATGTTTTTCAATGTGCTTATCTTTACAGTATGTTTGTTCAATAAGTTGTATAGTGCTTTTCTGCTGGAATCTAGCAACTTTCTTGGACATGGCATATGAAACAGTGAAGTGAACATGACCGGATGGTACAAGTTTGTACTTGCTGGAATCGAGCAACTTTCTTGGACATGCCATATGAAACAATGAAATATACATGGCCGGATGGTACAAGTAATTTTCCTTTAAACCAAACACATGACCTAACTGAAATGTCACATGTAATGTGATTTAAATGTTTTCTGCTGTGTTGTACTTCCCTTTAGCTCTGGAAGTACAAACGCATTACAATGCATTTTAGTGTAAGTTTGTTCTATATGTTGTATAGTGCATTTGCTTGATTTTAGCAACTTAATTGGACATGCCATATGAAACAATGAAGTATAAATGACTAGATGGTACAAGAGTTTATGCTTTAAAGCAAACACAAGTCCTAACTGAAATGTCACATATAATGTTGTTTAAGTCTTTTCACATGTATTGTACTTGCCTTTAGCTTTGGAAGTACGAATGCTTTGCAATGCGCATATCTTTCTTGTAGGTTTGTTAAATGCGATGCATAGTGCTTTTCTGCTTATCATTACAGTAGGTTTGCTCAATATGTTGTATAGTGCTTTTCTTCTGGAATCTAGCAACATTCTTGGACATGTCATATGAAAAAATGGAGTATATATGACCGGATGGTACAAGTGTTTCTGCTTTAAAGCAAACACAAGTCCTAACTGAAATGTCACATATAACATTGTTTAAGACTTTTGAGCTGTATTGTACTTACCTTTAGCTCTGGAACTATGAATGCATTGCAATGCAATTTACAGTAAGTTTGTTTAATTTGTTGTATAGTGCTTTTCTGCTGGAATCTAGCAATTTTCTTGGACATAACATATGAAACAACGAAATATACATGTCTGTATGGTACAAGTGTTTATGCTTTACACCAAACACATGTCCTAACTAAAATGTCACTTGTAATGTGATTTTAATATTTTCAGCTGTGTTGTACTTGCCTTTAACTCTGGAAGTACGAACGCATTGCAATGTGCATATCTTTACAGTACGTTT
>NW_021620762.1:0-14127 GCF_004785775.1 Grammomys surdaster
AGACACACAGACACAGACACACACAGACACACACAGACACACACACAGACACACACAGACACACACAGACACACACACAGACACAGACACACACAGACACACACAGATACACACACAGACACAGACACACACATGCATGCACACACATGCACACACACACACACACACACATACGCGAGAGCACCCCATACACGTGAAAAACAGAAAAAGAGAAAGGAAAATGCCGGTTACCTGGGACAGTTAGAGGGACACTGAAACAGAACATGATCCCTGGAATAAGCAAAGTTGGGCATGGACTTCATTTTACAAGACCTCAGAGCCTGTGGGAGATGGCCTGCACAGCCTAGCATGGTACTGTGTTGTGGTCTGTGCAAGGACAGTCATCTGGCCCTGACTGGTTGGAGGCAGCCTCTTGTTAGAGGGGCACACAAGATTACTGACAGCATCACTCACGGTAATCACTGAGGCCAGTGGTGCTCAGCTGAGACTTGGCCTGCGGCAGGGCCATTGGTGTACACTGACTTTGCCACCTTCCTCTGTGCTGGAAGCTCCTGCTTGTGTGGAGGCGGAAGAGGAACAAGCATATGCCAGGCCACACGAGAGATGAAGGAGACACTTCAGAATTTTCCTGATTACAAGATAATGCTGTTTTAAAGTAGCTCTGGGTGACCTCACAGGTGACCGCACAGGATGTTCAGCGTTACAGTACAGGTGAGGTGGAGATGCCAGATGACCTTTCCTTGTTCTGGTGACTTAAGGGTATGGGTGTCTCTAGGTTACAGCCTAGCAGCTCATGTTCCGGAGCACCCTGTGGCTGAGCAAGTGATATGAGGTCCCGTCTGAAGACCTGTGCTTTAGGGGTCATTCTCGACACCGTGCCCAAGAGGTTAGGCTTCTGCCTGTCCCCTGGTATTTCCTCTGGTTATGCTTCAGGCCTCCTTTCCTGGTGGGAATCAAGAAAACCACATCTGGAGCTGGTGAGAAAGTAGGTGCTTTGGCTTTTTATGGAGATGGGGTGCTGGCCACGTCGAGCCGGGAGAAAGATAATATCATGGCCACCGTCCCCATCATCCTGGACTCCTGAGCCCGTGAGATGCTGCTAAGACATTTCCTCCCAAGCTGAGTGAATCCGCTTCACCCCACCCAGAGCATGGAGATGTTTTCAGGGTCTTGGGACGCAGCACATGAAAAAGCAAAGCGTAGCTCTGAGAGACCCATTAGAAATAAACAAGAGAGCTGCCCGCCTCTCTGAGATATTGACTCTCCCTCACTGAGAAGATACCATTAAGCTCAGTTGGGGGGGTGGCTAATGCAGGGACAGGCGAGGGGGAAGCAGACCCACAGGGGTTGCCCACACAGGCTGTTGGCGCACTGCGGGTGGGCATGGGCTCTCAAGCTTCCTCCTGCATTCCCTCTAAAGGCCTGTAATGGGGCCTCGAGGCGGTGCTAGCTGAGGGTACATTAGTCAAGTACTTTGGAATCTTAGCAGGAAAGAGAAGAGCCAGAGGAACTTAAGGTGAGAATTATGGTTGTCAGCGGCACAGTGTTGCAATCAACACTCCTTGACAGCCCACAAGGCAGCTCGCTTGATACCGAGACAGCTGCGTGCCTTCAGTGGTGCCCGGAAGAGAGGGACAAAAGCTGGATGGTGACGATGTGTTCGTTGTTGGGAGCACTGTTCTTTCCCTGATCTCTAAAGCTCTGGTTACAGGGTCCGAGACCGTCAGAGGGCTGTCTGCCAGCATGTCTATTTCTCTTTCTCACTCTGCACCTCATCCTAGGCCACTTAGGAAAGACAAATAGAGGCTGGAGAGGTGGCTCAGCTTGTTAGGCACTTGCTGTGTAAGCATGGGATCCCAAGATCAAACCCCTGGGATGCATGTAAGAGACATGGTGGCAGGTGGCTGTAAGCCCAGCAGTGGGGAGGTGAGACAGGAGGACCCGCAGGCTTACTGGCCGGTCATTCTAGCCTAACTGGTGAAGTCCAGGGCAATGAGAGACCCCCCCCTTTCAAAGGCGATGGGCAGTGCTGCAGAGGAGGGTGCCTGAAGTTGTCTCTTGGATTGTACGTACTCAGGCATGTGCACAGATACATAAACAATTTTTTTTTTAAGATCAAGATGAGCAAACATGTACTCTGCATTCTTCTGACTGTGTACCATTCCCTGGCAGTGACTCCAGACTAGTTTGCCTTAAATTAGAAAATGCAGGTTTAGTTACAGTTGTGTGATGGTTGGCCTTGGCTTTTCTGCCCCGTCCATACCTCAGCAGCAATGATGTCACGGGGCGCCTTAGGATGAACTTCCATTTTGAAATAGAGATCTCCACAGAACAGACAGGACTAAGCGGTGGGATTGGATTTTATATGTTGAAGGTGCCCCTCCTTCAGACTGATTTTCATTCTTTATCAGTCTGCCTGTCTTCCAGAGAACAAATCTCTCCTCGTTCCTTGGTATATTTCCCTCAAATCCCATGAAGAGGACACACAAGACCTACCTTGGAAAACCGCGGGCCCCAAGGATGGCTTTCTGTAAACTAAATCAGTGCTAGGAAATGAAGTTGACAACGAAGTCTGGGTAATCGTCCACGGCTCAGCACTTTGAGACACGTTAACGTATATTGGAATTACAGAAGAGATCTGAGCTGTTGGAGGGGAAAGAGGCAAGCTTCAGACTCTGCGACCGGGCTTCCAGGTGCACGGCCCTCCAGACCCACCCGCAAAGTCCTTGGATCATGTTAGGCCCCACCATACCAGGAGGAACGCAGGGAAACCGTCTTTGCCAGTATTTCCCTTCTAGACTGTTTAGCTTTGCAGCTAGCCAAGGGAACTCTGGGATGTCCCAAGGTCCGGTATTCTTTCCTGGGGTGTTCAAAGGGCATTGCACCAGCCATATCCAGCCAGGGCCTTGGAAGCAGAGGTCTTGACAGACTCCAGCCACAGTGTTACTCTGTAGCATCTTAAGTCACAGCAGCAGCACTCAGCCTTAAGTCCCCCCACTCCCTGGTCTGTGCCCCCCCCCCCCAGTCTGTGACCTCTGATGCCTCATCTCCATTTTCTTCTCTGTCCTTCCAAGCCAGCTCTCCAGGTAGGATCTGGTGAGGGGCGGCCATTAGAGGTCAAGCAGCTGGGAGGAAAGATTTATGGGTCCACCCTGACCGGCCTGATGGACAATTAAAGCTTGCAGGCTCGAAGGAGAGAGAGGCTGTTAAGAGGCAGGATGGTTGGGATAAATCCGTCACCTCCACTTAGACAGCCCTGCCAGACTGCACCCCAGGGCCTTTAAGCAGGATCCTCCTTTGGCATGGGGTGG
The DNA here is from genome assembly GCF_004785775.1 of Grammomys surdaster. Lineage (NCBI taxonomy): Eukaryota > Metazoa > Chordata > Mammalia > Rodentia > Muridae > Grammomys > Grammomys surdaster. The sequence goes on from NW_021620762.1 coordinate 3,312, forward strand.
AAGATTCCAGAAGAGACTGTGAGGGAAGCTGTCGTGCTCTGAACTCTACCAGAGTCAGGGCCTGGAGGTCCTGTGTCTTCTTGCTAACGTGGTTCATACCGGTGGACTTAGGGGAGATTCCCAGCATCACCTTTACAGGCGGTTTATTCTCTGCGTCTGACCAATACGAAAGCCACAACTCCAGGGTGTATGTGCACGGCTGGGTGTGTAAAGGCACATGCATGCACGTGTCTGTGTGTGTGCAGATTCGAGGACATGCATCCTGCTTGTGGGGGGGGCACGGCACATGTGCATGTTTACGGTCACCTGTGTGTTCCTGCCCTCACATACGTGTGCATTTGTCGTATTGTGCGTGTCTATGTGGAAGTTCACCTCTTGGATCCCCTCGACCTTTCTGCATGTCTGCCCCCCCATCCCCGAGAGCCCGCCAGCTGCCAGACTTCTAAGCAGCCACCAAACCCCACAGTCATTCTTCTTCATTTGTTCTGTGTGTTATTTCAGTACCTTGAAGATGCTGGCAGGTTCCTCAAGGAAACTTTGTCTTTGTGGTGAGGAGATGCCAGCGCTCCGCGGGCCTCCCACCGGCTAATTACCAATATGATCCCGCGTGGGAGACTTGTCGTTCCTGGAAGAGCTCTTTATTCCGTGTGTTTCCCTCCTCCTCTGCCGCCCCTCCCGCCACCACCCCACTGTGGTCTGATTTCCACACGGAGATGGAGCTGCTCCCCGTGAGGCCTGGGCTGTGGCATTAGTGGTTATTCAGCCAGCCAGCAGGCCAGGCCTTTCATTAGCTTGGATACTACAATTATGTGAGCCGAAAGGCTGAAAGGGCCATGTAGGATTTTTCTTCCCTGAAAAAAAAAAAAAATATCCTTCCACTTTTCACAGCCTCAGCCTTGGCCACCGAAGCAGCCATGACACAGGCTGTTCTGTCCCCCCAGAGTCAGTGTATAATAAACTCAGCGTGCAAGGCGCAGACGGGGTGGGCTGGGCCCTGCCATTGTCGAGCCATGGACACCACAGCCACTCAGGAGGTCGTACTTCAGTGCTGCCTGCTATGGCAGTCTCTCTTGGTGACGGAGGGCAGTGTGCATGCTTGCATGTATGTGTTCTTGGCAGATATAGCCAGCCACAGGCAGGAGGGTGTCCTTCTAACTGTTGTACCCTGCTCAAAGAAGGGTGGTCCTGGGACAGTAGCTCACACTGACATTGATGAGCCCACTTGAACCCTTTCAGTGACCTCTTCAATACTTTAATATGTATATATGTATGTATGATGTATGTATGTAGATTTATTTATTTATTTACTTTTACAGTTTGATATACCAGGCGACTCTCCAACTGGAGTTGTAGCTGAGGACGACCTTGAACTTCTGATCCTCCTGCCTCTGCCTTCGAGGTCCTAGCCTTATAAGCATATGCCACCAATCCTGGTTGATGTTTTGATAAGTATTGAACCTAAGGCTTCATGCATGCTGAGCGGACACGTGACCGATATCCCCAGCCCAGGAGTCTGTTGTCGTTTTGTTTGTTTGTTTTTATTTTGGTGTGTGTGTCTGGGCTCAAGGTAAGACACTGCTGAAGGCATAGCGGGGAGCAGGTAGAGGTAGTTCCTTGGACGCTGTCCTCTCCGTTCTCCCGAACGTGTTATTCGGAGGCTCTGTTCTCTTAAGGAAGGCTAGCACCTAGACACGGAAGCACTGGATAACCCCAAACTCACAAACTTACTGTTTTAAACTCCCCCGAGTTACCATGGTTACTTCCAAGGCCTGTGCAGTGGCCGGGTCTCTCTTGTTCTGAGGGAAGCCATCGGGTAGGGATTAAGCCCTTCATCCAGGCCCCCTTCATCTGTTCCTGAGCAGCTCTTGCACGGAGGGAAGGAACTGGAGAATGGGGATTTTCCAGGACCTCGGAGTGTGTGATTTTGGAGACAGAACTGATCTCCCACGCTAAAATAATTATAGCCGGGAGAACTAAGTTAAGGCCTTTAACAAGAGGACAACGTGCCTGCCTGTGCGAGGCTCTCCGTTGGCTTTGTACCCAGCGCTCTGCTTACTTCTGCCTGGTTGTACCTGCTGGGGAAGTAGTACCCGAGGCACCCCACACCTGTTGGCTCGCTCCAGCAGGCCTGCTATGCAGCTGTGCTGAGACAGTGCTCTCGGACAAGGCCTTTCTATGGCAGAACAGGAAGCCAACCAGGACCCCTTTGGGTTGGCTTCTTCCTGCATGAGATCTTACTATGGTCTTCTCTGCTGAAGTTCAGTAGGGGAGCCCAGGGTATTTATATTGTGTGAACATATTCCTATATATGATCATATACCACACACAATACTTATGTGACCAGTGACATGGAGAAGAGGCCAGCTACAGGCAGTATTCACCCATGTGCCATGTCATGGGGTCAGGCTGCCCACTCCCCTGTAGGGCTGGGTAGCTGGCCACTTTTGGATTGGGGACTCTGTAGCCCAGGAGTTTCTTGGTGCTGGTGGGGTAGTATGTTTCCTGTTGATCACAGGGTGAAGCTGATTTTCTTTGCAGCCAGTGTGGGAGACTCAGCAGGGTGATGTAATAGTGGGCGCACCAGGTGGAGCCAGGGGACACATTCCATGTAGGGGGGCTTAGGTGACAAATGAGGGCCTTTCCTAGGTCTCCTGTGTGAAGCATCTTCTAGTCTTCCTACTCACACCAACACTGGGGCATCTCATCCATCCTCATGGGCTGATGCTGAACTTTGAGGTCACACAGTAACAAGGGGGACTGCAGAGTGGCTTGGGGTGTGACTCTTGTTTCTGACCCTTGAGCAGGGCTGGCCGCTGAAAGCCTTTTCCAAGTTCCGCTGAAGATCATATCTCTCTTGTCTGCGCAGTGGTTAGCCTTGACTCATTCCTAGCACAAACCTGAGGATTTTTTGGCTGCTAATGGGCCAACAGGCTCCTGTTACCCCTTGGTATGGCCTTGCTTCTCCTCAGCAGGGACATATCAGCTGCAGGCTGGGTAGGCGAATGCACTCTCTTGTGTCACCATTTTGGCAAATCTATACACTCATGACATCGGGCAGCATTTTATGATGGAAACGGTTGTATAGGTTCTGTGGCTGGCAGGTAGGAGACTGAGGCCCGAGCTGTCTTGTATGCCTCTCCCAGAGCATCCTGGGAGTTGCTCATTATGCTAAACAAATGACAATAACAATGGGAAAGTCTGGACTTGTGTGTGGCAGGCGCTTGTTACAGTGACTTGTATCTGTGTGCACGACAGTAGCCACGTAGGACATCTGTAGGAAGGACACACAGGGCCTTCCTTATGGGTGATTGTCCTCAGCACTCTTTTCTGGGAGCCGAATTCAGCACTGGTGAGGAAAAATGGAAGGTGACAGATTGGGTGGGTGTTTGTGCACCTGTCTCTCTAGCTTGTTAGCAAGCAGCAGGCAGGAGCCATGGCAGATCTTCAGAGCCCCTCCAATCAAGGTCTACAGTCAGTATTTGTGGGATTCTGGGGGCTGAATGAGGCCATTTGTGGCCTTTGAACTCTGTCCTATCTGGCTTTCTGGCAAGTGGCCCTGTGGGATGTCTTGTCTCTGGTCTTCCCATTTCAGTGGCTCATGGGGATTTACTGGTGTGTGTGTGTGTGTGTGTGTGTACTCTAGATCCCTGCCTGGTGCGACAGCACCCTACGACCTTCTGATAAGAATTATAGAGCCTGGAGAAGGAGCCACCACAGGGACATGGCACCTGCTGGTCTATAGGGAAGCTTCTTGGATTTTTGATCTGGAGAGGAAGTGGGTCTCAAGTCTACCCATGGGGCCAGACATGGCAAGGTGGCAGGTAACCTGTAGGAGCAGACCTCCATATAAGCTTCTTTACTGTCATCCTTGCACAAGAACTTGGAAGTGGTTAGATAAATCATCCTGGAGCCACAGTCAGTTGCCCAACAGCGGAACACTTACAAGGAGGAGGGCCTCTTGGGTCTGTCTGTGAGCTGGCTTTCCTTCCTGAGTTTGGAATGAGGAGCAGATGGAGAGGGAGGAGCTAGGAGGGTTCTGGATTTCTCTGGAAGGTTCCAGATTGCTCTAGAGGGGGTCAGGATTGCTCAAGATGATGCTGAGAATGTTCTGGAAGGTTTCCAGAATTTCTAGGTGCTCACCCCTGGGACTGACTGCAACCAGGGACTTGCTCATGATTATATTGGTGCTGACTGAGGACAAGAGATGAATGACTAATTCAAGATGGCAGACAAATCAATGCTATTTCTATTTAGCCTACACATGTACTGCTGATGTCTCCGTTACCGGGTCGGGTCTTCACCATTATGCTTTTGCAGGATTCGAGATGCTGCTGACCCACAGGCCAGGGTCTGTAGCTTCGCACTTCCTCTGAGAAGGTTTCTGGGTTGCACAACCTATGTGTACTGAGGAACCAGCCCATGCCTTCACTGTCTGGTTGGCACACCGTCTCCCACAACGGTCTGCCCACTTGATTATGTTCACCAGAGGGTGGGGTTCAAAGCATGGCAGAATGCTGGCCTTGTCTGTACAGTGGGCTTAGTGAAGCTTCTATAGAGAGCTGCGGAAGGACAACTCTGAAGGCAAAGACTCCATGGTCTCCGTGCTTTAGCATTCAGACCTTGGATCAATGTGTGTAGTCCCGCGTTCATCTTGTATTTGGGCCTGACAGTGCTCTGCACATGGTTGATGCCAAGGGAGCAAGCTGGGGATACTCGGAGCCTAGGTGAGGGAAATGATCCCCAGGCCTGAGGGATGGATGGATCTGCTCTGGGAGGCCACATGTCTCGGTGATTGATTCTTATGGTCTAGCTGAATTTACCTCTTGGTTGTTGCACTGAGCTGTCTTTGTTTATCTGTCTATTTTGTTTGTTTGGATTGGGGGAAGCTGTTTCTATCTTCCAGGCTGACACCTCCAGACAGCAGTAGGGGTTTTTATTCTGGAGGGGGTGGGACGTATCATTGCATGTGCTGATGTTACAGGGCCTGGCATCTTCTTCAGGGATACAGTGAGCAAAACCCTCTAGCAGAGTGTGAAACCCACAGAGCGTCAATGGTTAGAGGGAATGGCTCGTGGAAACCCTGGAGGTGCTGGTGTGTTTCTGAGGGCTGTCAAGGTGGGCTGAAGATGGCAATGTCGAGACCTTCCTCATGTTACCCGGGAAGACTTGGTACTGCCTGCCCTTCTGGTCTTTGGATATTAGAACCTGAGACTGGACGCAGTGTTCCTTGGTGGAAAGCTTAAAGCATGGCCTTCGGTTTCTAGAGCCCCAACACTAGATATCACTGCCCTCCTAAGAAAGACTCTGCCAGGTCTCACAGACTCATCAACATGGAGGGAGGCCCTCTAGGTGCCCTTTGAGCAGGCTCCTAAGCTGGGGGCTGAGAAGCAGCACGGATGGAAGTCAGAGGCTTAACACAGATGCTTGTTAGGTTGGCCTGTGGGAGAGGGCCCAGATGACACCCGGTGAACACCTGCTTGACACCTGCTTGACACCTGGTCAACACCTGGCTAACATTTACTAGCTCTCCCAGTAAATGAGAGGACCTTCTTGGCACCTGGTTGACACCTGGCTGAAACCTGGTTAACATTTACTGGCTCACCCACTAAATGCTGGCCCCACAGGCTGTTTCCATCCTCTCCAGGACCCTGCTGCCCGCATCATGTTCTTTACACAGCCCTACTCGGAGCCTTCTAGAACGATGGCTTTGCTTTTAGGTCTCTTCCTTTCGTCTTTAATGGGCTCACAGTTTTAAAACCGTGTGGTGGTGTTTGTATATGTGTGTGCACATGTGTGCTTATGCATGTGGAGGTCAGAGGGTGACTTCTGGTGTCATTGTCACAGAATACCATCTATACCTTTGATGCAACATCTGTCATTGGCCCTGGTCTCTCTGATCAAGCCAGAGTGTCTGGCTATTGGTGCCAGTGATCCTCTGGTCTCTATCTCTCTAGTTCTGGGATTACAGATGCATGCCAGCAGGCCTGCCATTTTACATGGGATATGGGGCTTGAACTCTGGTCCTCGTGCTTTCGAGTCAGATTTTACTGGCTAAGCAATCTCCTTACGATGTCATTGTCTCAGTGCTTAGGCTCCGCCATCCCTTCTATTCCCACCGACAAGCAGTGGGCAGAGGGCCATGACCCCTAATCTCTCTGGTGTATATATTGTTTTGTGTTACAGGGATGTGAGAGGGAACTCTGGTCCTGGGGATGTGAACAGAGATTTTTCCCTCCACCACATGCTTCCTCTCTGTCCCCTGAACCTCAAAGCTGCTGACTAAGGAGGAAAGTTGACGGATAGATTCTGAGATGTTCTGCTTTGGAGCCCTGGGGTTCTGCAGGGAGCTGGTTTATGTCCCGGAGCTAACTACTGCTATCCTCCCTCAATTTCCTTTCCTGGCCCTCAAGACCGGACCTGCCATGGGGGGACAGGCACCAGGCCAGGACAGATGACCTTCTGTTCACGTCCGGGATCTGAACTCGAGCCAGGTGCAATGGGAGAGTCCAGCCATCCCTATCCTGTCCCTTGAAAACCCAGACACAGAAGAGAAAACGAGTGTTTGCCGGAGACTGAATCACATCATGAAGTTATCTGCAGTAATCAGGACACACTTGCTCCCAGAAATTAGATCATTCCAGAATTTCATCGAATTAAGGGAGGGTTCCAAGCTTGGCTTTCCCAGCTCCCGCGCCTTCCCTCCCAGGCCGTTTCCCTGCTAGATGGGAGATTTTCTGGCCGTGTCAGGGCAAACTGACCCGGTTCAGTAATGGAGAAGAAGCCTGTTGGAATTAAGGCCTAACAGCGTTAAAAAAGCAATCTTTGCAAGATTGAGGCCACCGGGGAATGGTAGATTCTCAGCCAAGACCTCATTTAAGGATTGGAATAAAACTTGACACGCATGTGCGAACACGCGCGTGTGTGAAGAAGCCGGTGTTTCAGAAACAATGGAGACCTGGTGTGAACAAAAGAGCCAAGGGGAAGCAGAAAGCAAGCTTCGGTTAGCAGGGGAGGCAGGGGTCGTCCTATGCTTAGGTAGGAGCAGTGCAGGCGATGCAAGCTGGTTAATCCAGGAGCAGGGCAGCAGTGTGTGGGGACTGTCAAGCTGTACCGCCAACACACGAGGTCCTCCTCAAGCGTCCCTGACTCAGGACCTTGTGCTCCTCCGCTGAGCACTGCCCACCTCCTGTTACCTGAGAGTCATGGCGATTCTCCATGTGGGTTGTCTGGGAGCCACCCCAAGGCCCAGTGTCTGTCACTGGTCCATATCTCTACATGTCCCACTTAGCCAGCAGTGGCTCTTGCAAAGCCGGCTGTGGGTGGGACTCTGAGGGTAAGTGGGGGTGGGGTGGGGAGTGGAACATGGGACCCGTGGTGTGATGAGACAGGGTGGGTAAGAGTCAGGAAGCATTGAGGGAAGGAGGGAGTGAGGGTAGACAAGGTGGCTGTTTGATTCCATCTAAGGCTCCTACCTGTGAGAACATTCTAGTTGTACCATGGCTGTGGCTGCTTCTCTCTAGGTACTCCTCAGTGAGAAAGAGGAAGTCAGGGGCAGGCATGGAGGTGCAGGACAGCTACCTGCTTTCCTCCACACAACCTCAGAGCAATGGTCTTTCCTGCTATGGTCTTTTCTGCCCTTTGGGTGAGTTGTACATAGACTAGTGAAAAGTAGTGACAGACAGCTTCTGTCTAGTGTCAGACTGTCCTGGAGCTGGTGTGCTTCTGTCCTCAAGAGTACTGCAATGACAGATGGGTTGTGGTACCCAGGCAAGCCAGAAGAAGCCTCCAAGAAGATGGGCTCACTCCAGCAATGACTTCTCGAGCCCTGGTTCCTAGATATACCTGAGCTTCTGGGGGGTATGTCACTGGATATCCAGTCCCCAGGGTCTATAGGTGTCTCCCAGATTTTCACTCATGGGTACCTTTCCTGGGTGCCTTGCTTCTGGAACAAGAAAGACAGAGGACAACTTCCTGTTCTCACAGGCCCCAGCAGCATGGTACACTTGAGGCATGCCACCCCAGGTATCAGAAGGGATATGTTTCTGTGAGGAGGAGGGGTCCACATGCAAGCTGCTCACTGAATGTTTGTGCTGTAGAAGGGTGGATGCCTAGTTGGGTCTAGCAAGCCACTTACAGTCTTGAGCTCCCGCGGAGGCTTTTTAAAGATGGCCCCGAGGTTTGGGGGCCACATCCCTGACGTCCTTCTCTCTGATAGAGCTGGTCAGCAGAGAGATGTTTTCTCCCAGGGCTGTGCCAACATTCCTGGTGTTTTTATGTCTCTTCTAGTTAAAAAGGATCAGTGGACTCTAAGGGCCAGGCACAGAGCATCTGGTGAGACAGGTGGACAGCCCCGAATCTGCTCCACCTGCCGTGCGTCTCCCCAAGAGTGACCTTCACCAGGATCCTTGACCTCCAGCCGTCTTTCCTGGAGGAATGGTCTCCTGCCCCATCCTACCTGGGAGGTCCCGTGAGGTAGACAACCCTGGACCATAGCTGTCTGTCAGGTACTGCTGTGTGCTTTTCCAGCTGAAGGGCTGGGAGGGCAGCCACGAACCTGGCAATGACTGATTTTGGAAGCTTATTTTGTATGAGTAAAAAGCGAGTATGGCACAGGTGTTCGTTTTGTTTGCCTCCTGAACAGACAGCAGTTCTCCCAAACCTCCAGGCTCCTATGGTCCCAGAGGGGGTGGCTCTGCTCCCCTTTCACCCTGCCACTGCTTTTAAATGGTCTGTGATGGGCCTGGGTGTGTCTGTCCTGGGTCCCTCTTCTGTAGGCCCTTGTCCTGAGGATCAGGAGTAGGCATGGCTTTGAGAGAGAGGCCAAGGCAAGACACACTGAAATGATCAGAAAGCACTTCCGAGCCCACACTTCTCTCTTGGCTTCCCATAGACTCAGTCTTCAATTTTTCCAGGAACTGTGTGCCCTCCTCCCTTGTCCCTGTGATCCTCTCCTCCTGCCTCCTGTGCTCCTGTCTCTCTTCCCTCCTCTTCCCCTCTTTCTCTCCTCCCCTGTTCCCCTCCTTCCTTCTCTCCCCTTCCTTCTCTGCACTGTGACCCGGATGAACAGAGACTGGGGCTGAATGGATGGGATGGAAGGAGGAAGAGGAGACAGGGAGAAGAGAGAACATGGGAGACTCTGTGTAGGGACATTAGGGGCTCAGCTCCCTTCCATGGTTTCCTGAGAAGCAGATGAAAAGCTGGCACTTCGGGGCACTGGGGTTGGGGGACACTGGGACGGGAGAGGGTGGCAATCACTTGAAGTGTTCCCCAAAAGATGGGTTGGAGCCCTAACCTCAGTTGCTTTGAATGTGCGCTTTTGGAAGCATGTGACAAAAGCCAAAGAGGCTGTTGGTGGGACGTGTCCTTATCAAAAGGGGGCGCCGGGACACAGAGATACATAGAGGAAAGAGGAGATGGCCTTTAGCTAAAGGCTGCTCAAGGATTGGGGAGCAGCTTCTCTGAGCTGGCAGAGGAGCAGCCCTGCGGAATGAGCCTTGGGACCCATGGTCTGCAGTGCTGAGCTGGTGGCTACCAGTCAGAGCTCAGGACAGGGTGGTAGGAGGTGGGGCTCAGCGTGGGGTTCCACAAGCCCAAGCTCATTTCTTGGAGTGCCAGTCACAGTGGTCGGAGAGGTGCTTGTCTAATGCCAGGGAAGGAGTAGGCAAGAAACCGACAGCTAGAGCAAATAGTCCATGCTCAGTCATGGGGTGGGGTGGGGTGTAAGGTGTCTGGGTGTCTCAGAGAGTCCTAGGTAAAATCTATATATCTTTTTTAGTGTGTGTGTGTGTGTGTGTGTGTGTGTGTGTGTAGTACAATGCAGTCTGATTTATTTAATAATTTTGAGTTTTTGATACAGGATCTCATTTAGTCCAGGCTGGTATTAAACTTTCTATGTAACCAAGGCTTGTCTTAAATTCTAATCTCCCTGTCCTCACCTCCTAAATGCTCGATTTATTGGTGGGGTTACAGGTGGGTTACAAGTGGGTTTATGGGTGGGGTTATTGATGGGGTTACAGGTGGGATTGCAGGTGGGGTTACAGGTGGGATTACAGGTGGAGCTACAGGTGGGATTACAGGTGGGATTATAAGTGGGGTTATAGGTGGGATTACAGGTGGAGTTACAGGTTGGATTACAGGTGGAGTTACAGGTGGGATTACAGGTGGGATTACAAGTGGGATTACAGGTGGAGTTACAGGTGGGATTACAGGTGGGTTTACAAGTGGGATTACAGGTAGAGTTATAGGTGGGATTACAGGTGGGGTTACAAATGGAGTTACAGGTGGGGTTACAGGTGGAGTTACAGGTGGGATTACAGGTGGGGTTACAGGTGGGATTATAAGTAGGGTTACAGGTGGAGTTATAGAGGGATTACAAGTGAGGTTACAGGTGATGTTACAAATGGGGTTATAAATGCGGGTATAGGTGTGATTACAGGTGGGATTATATGTGGGGTTATAGGTGGGATTATAAGTAGGGTTACAGGTAGGGTTACAAATGTGGTTACAGGTGGGGGTTAAAGATGTGCACTACTAGGCATAGCTTCAGCCTGACTCTTCAGTGAGGCACAGTCAGAAGAACAATGTCAAACAAGAGCAAAACTTTGACAATAGCCATAATCTAACTGCTGGCATCTCTACTCTCGGACTTTGGTGCTTGTGCAAGTACTGTGTGCCTATGTGCCTGTGCCTGTACCTGTGTTCCTGTACCTGTGTGCCTGTGTTCCTGTGTGCCTGTGTGCCTGTACCTGTGTGCCTGCGTACCTGTGTCTGTACCTGTGTGCCTGTGTGCCAGTATACCTGTGTGCCTGTACCTGTG
>NW_021620762.1:14137-40003 GCF_004785775.1 Grammomys surdaster
TGTACCTGTGTGCCTGTGTGCCTGTACCTGTGTGCCTGTGTGTCTGTGTGCCTGTCTGTACCTGTGTGCCTGTGTGCCTGTGTGCCTGTGTGCGTGCAGGTGCAGCCTTAGGTATCCTCAGGAACCATCCATCTTGTCTTTTGAGACAGGTCTCTTGCTGAACCTGGAACTCAGGCAGCTGAACTGGCTGACCTGCTTCTCTGAGGGCTCTCTCTGTCTCTGCATGCCCAGAGCTGGGATTACAAATGTCAGCCTCCACGCTGGTCCTTTAACATGGATGACTAGGATCAAACCCAGGTCCTCACTCTGTGATACAAACATGTTACGGACTGAGCCATCTCCCTCACCTGCTTTGAGGTTTTAGTGAAGTAAAGGGTTCCTGAACATAAACATTATGGATCTCACAGCCTAGGTGGTGGTGACGTAACAAGTGGGTGGTCCAGGACTGGGTGGGATAGAACTGGGCAGGACGGGATCCTCTTCACAGTACTCAGATTAGTTACTTCTGGAATTTTCCACTTAGCATTGTTGATCCATCACTGGCCTGGATGACTCAAACCACAGTGGAGCTGTGCATAAGGGAGAATCAGTTTATTTATTTTTTTTCTGGCTGAGGCAAGTTTGGGTTCCTCACGTGGTTAGGAGGGCTTTGATGCCAAGTATGCCCTCAGGAGTCCTGCAGCTTAGTGACAGGATATTGCTCACAGTAAGGTTCAAAACCATTTGTTTATGAACAGTACCCTGAGCTAGGAGCTAGGTTTGGGTGGTCAAAAGGCCAAGACCACCTCCCACCTGGGAACTTCTACAAATGACTCAAGGCCTGTCTCAAACATTCCCACCCCCACGAGTGAATTTGCCAAATTCTTCCCATGGATCCTTCCTGTGTTCTTACACAGTCTCCTCTGGCCTCCGTGTGGGACCTGGGCAGGGTCCTGTCACTCCCCTCAGCTGTCACTGAGCATAGGGGAAGCTTTGGGTGAGCCTCTGCTTCAGATTGGGGACCTTGTTTGACTGGGTGACTTCTGTCGTCCTGGGTCAGGGGAATAGCCTCTGTCAACTGTGGATGATGGAATCCTACTGTCTCTGGACCTGGACTGGCTTGGTCATACATTAGAAGGTCTGGACTTCTCTCGAGGAAGCAGAAGTGCCCCCCCTGTAACTCCATTCCTCCTGAAGAGAGCCCCAGCTGCAAGGACACAGCCAGGGTCAGCCTGACACGGGTATGGGTGATTTTTTTCACGTTCCTGTGGCTCCCTGGAGTTTCCCCTGGAACACAGATGCAGCACTGGCCCCTTGTGCCTCATCAGAAGGACACACTGGCCCTAGGTGCCTCACTGGAACACAAGGCCCTGAATAGCTCCATGGGGCCAGGCGCTCGCCAGCTGGATTCCCATCCCTTCACTTTGTATCTTGTTTTTGTCCTGGAGAGTAGATAGTCTAAGGGGCTAGAGGTTCTGAGCCTCTGCCTTCTACCTTTTGGCCTTCAGGCACCAGAGAGTCCCACCTTGGGAGTTTTGGGGTGGAGCGCCCCTGTGCTAGTCTGGAACAGTCTTATTCTGTTTCTGCATCTGCTGCAGTGAAGGCTTTTTTCCCCCCTCCAGCATGGAATTTTCCCAGTTATTTTTAAATAAGTCCCATTTATTTGTGCTTAGAATTCAGATAAGAACCACCAGTCTCACACAGATGCGAAGCCCAAGCCGTGAAAGGCACAGCCACGGCAGCCACCGCCACATCGTGTCTCTCCCACACTCTGGTGCCCCGGCTGCTGGGGAAGGGAAAACGTCCCGTTTTTCACATCTGAAAAAGTTACATGAGGACACGGCCTCCGACAGACAGGATGAGCCTCTGTGGAGAAAGCCAGGGATGGATGCTTCTGAGAACTCAGCGGGAGTGCTCTGAACTGCATCTGCTCATTCTGATTGAAAATATGTTAAAAGAAAAAAATTAAACCAAAGACCTCACTGAGCAACTCAATTATAAACCCTAGAGAATGAAATCCCGCCACACATCCCCATGGGATTTTGCTAATACCATGAGCAGGATGAAGTTTCAGGTCTCCATGTGTTGTAGGAGAGGGTATACCAGATAGCTACTGCTGTATAACAAGTAAGCCCCAAACCACTCACTGTAGCTCGTGATGACCGCTTATTTTTGCTTCGGGCCTGCCAAATACTTCTAATGACTTGGGCGGGCAATGTTCTGTGGAGCTCCTCACACACCTGGGAGGAGTTGGTGGGTGGGCTGATGCTGGCTGAACTGGCAGGGTATTGGCTTCATGTGGCTTCTTCTCCCGAAGGCTAACTCAGGTTTGTTCATGTCTCCGTGGCTGAGTCCCTCGCCACAAAGCATAAGGGAGCCATGTCTGTTAAAACTATGGCTTTGGAAGTGGCTCTGATACCAGGAGTGAGAAAATAGGCCCCACCTCTTTGTGGGAGAACCTGTGAAGTCACATGGAGCGCTTCATGACGTATGAATTAATAGATACACAGGGGGAGGGGAGCGTCTATGCTGGGAGTCAGTCCTGACGTACAGCCTGGGGTGGCCTGGATTTGAGGCTGGTGGGTGGGCTCCTGGGCTTGGCTAGGGATCAGAGCCACAAGCTATGTAGTTCAAAGAGGACTGAGCCGAGCTTTGTGTCCAGTTGCACGATCAGCCTCACTGGGACCTGGCCCAGAACTGCCTACTCTCATCTCCCTTCTTGATTAGGGATTGTTGTTCCTGGTTGCCCGGGAACCCTCTGCCCTGACCTTGTCAGAATCTAAGGCCACACAGAGAATCATCCTGTCCCACCTAGGAAAAAGAAGCTAAAAATCAGGAAACCTGTACAGAAGTCAGGATGGTTGGCAAGAAGCAAACGATGGGAGATGGGGAAATATGAAGAAGGTATGGGGCTGAACGCTGGGTCTGGAATACAGCCTGACTTTATTCCACCCGAGTTTAAGAGAAAATGATCTTGGAGTCTGAAGTCTACGTAACTGCCCACATGTACTTGGCTGAAGGGCTCAGGAGTTCAGGAGAATGCAGAATTCTGGAATGATCCACATATTAAACATACCTTACCACGGAGGTGCCCCTGTGTGCCCCTGCCTTTCTGGAGAAAGCTGTATATAATAGGAAGTTTTTTTTTTGTTTGTTTGTTTGTTTGTTTTTCGAGACAGGGTTTCTCTGTGTAGCCCTGGCTGTCCTGGAACTCACTTTGTAGACCAGGCTGGCCTCGAACTCAGAAATCCGCCTGCCTCTGCCTCCCAAGTGCTGGGATTAAAGGCGTGCGCCACCACTGCCCGGCATAATAGGAAGTTTTTATTTTTACTTTATCACTACCCTACTCCATGGACCCTTGATGCACCTCAGTAGCAGGTGCCTTTGTAGGAGGTCTGAGGCAGTGTGGGCTCCCAGGATGGCTAGGATGGCTTTATGCCCTGGCTCTCATCTGTGCACCTGTCTCTAGAGGGAGGGACCAGCCCATGTGTGGGTACATACACCCTTCATTTGCCTGCCCTCAGAAACCGGTTTGTAGCTACTTGTTCAAGGGCCCCGGGAACTATGGAAGCTCTATCTCTCTTACAATTTTCTTCAGTGTTGGGCTCAAATCAGCCTTGCCATTTCTGCTTGACCACAAGTTATTTAAAGATTTGGGTGCCTTTGAATACCCATATCTGGGACTGTCACAAGACCTCAGGTCTCTGGACTCTGTGGTTGCTCCAGAGAACACCAAAACCCTGGATGATTAGTGTTTCTTCTGTTGGACAAGTCTGGGTTGCATCTATTCCAGGCTGGCCCAGCCCTGCCTCCTGCCCATCTGGGAAGACAGCCAGCTTGTAGTCTGAGGAAGCAAGGGTGCTCTGGGGCCAGGTGGACGGACAGCAGGGTACCGGGTGTTTATTTTTAGGAGCTTGTGGGTACTGCTGCCCACACCGGGTGGACAGGGACCCCTGAGTCGTCCTTGTGCCAAGGGAGTGTAGCTTGGCTTTGGTCAGAGCTACAGATGGATGCCACCCCAGCCCTCACGGATGCTGGTCTTGCCCCAACTCCTCCCGTCTCTCCAGGTCTAAAGAGAAGGACATGGGTTGCCGGCCTGTTCTGGGATCTGGAGCCAGCTCTGCCACAAGGCAGAACTGATAAATTATGAGATGTGTGTAGGACCTTAGCTGTCAACACACATTGTCACCCTTAAGTCTACTGGCTCAGGAAAGGTATGAAGAAGAGTGATGTAAACACAAGCCATCCTCCACCACAAGTGATATTTCGGTAGCTTTTGAATTTGGGTCTTCTTGTTTGGCAATGTATTTTGACATATGCAACCAATATCAAGGACCTTGTGGGTGTGGTTCCTACTTCTTGTGTGACTCGCCTTCCCTTGTCTGTGGAAATGAAGAACTTGCTTCTTGCCTTCCCCCTCTGGGAAGTACAGCTTCCTCATGGATGATACTGGGGTCCACTTGTGGTACCTGGTCCTTTAGTGACCCTGTCTGCAGGTGCCCAGTAGCCTGCCTTATATAGGCAGAGACCACCTCCCAGGCCCACAGTTCCTAGTGTGTATGTTGTTCTCAGTTAGGTCCAGAAGCTTTTCTTAGGAGTTCAGGTGTAACCGTGGTAAGCTGGATGTCTATACCCACCACTCCTTGGTTTTGCCCAAACCACTCCTTGGTTTTGAGGGAGAATCAATGACAGAGATGGCTGGAATAGAGAGCACAGTATGTGGCACTGCTCCGTGGCATGCGGTGGCACTGATCCATGGCAAGGGGTGGCACTGCTCTGTGGCATGGGGTGGCACTGCTCTGTGACATGGGTTGGCACTGCTCCATGGCAAGGGGTGGCACTGTTCTGTGGCTCAGTGCATTGAGATGTTGCTGTTACAAAAGACCTCGCAAAAGCAAGTTAAGGGGGTGATGGTTTGCTCTGGCTCCTGGCTTGGGAGCTGTTTGTTATCTGGCAGTCATGGCTGCAGGAGTTAGAGGTTACTCACCACACTACGCCCACAGTCAGGAGGGAGGGGGAGGGGAGGGGGAGGGAGAGGGATACTGATGTGCAGTTTGCTTTCTGTTTTTTATTCAGAGTGCTACCCCAGCTAGAGGGATGGTACCGCCCACATTCAGGGTGGCTCTTCCCTTCTCAATCAAGGCAGAGATTTGTCTCCTAGGTGATTTGAGATCCTGTTAAGTTGACAATCGAATCGTGCTTAGGTTGGACAGGCTTAGATAATTCCTTCCGCCCTCATCAGGCCCCCAGGGTCTAAGTTTGGGACTCTTGGGAGCCCCCCATCAATGCCAGGATGTGTCATGCCCCAGCGAGGTGGGGGAGGATTCGAGGAGCTAGAAGCCCTCTATGCCAGGTGAACATTGTCAGCCCCTGGGCTTTAGCCCACTGGGGTGGCTTCAGGCAGCAGGGGTTTTGTGAGACTGCAGGGATTCCAGCAGACACTAGCTGGGGACAAGTGTGCTAATTGATGGTTAGTCCTCCAGACCTCAGCATGGACACAGGAAGTAAAATGAGATTCTGGCCCTTCAGTGAGACCCCTGAACCTAGGCCATAGAACAGTCTGGGAACTCAGCAGACCTGTCCAAGAGACAGGGACCCTCTGTGTTGCAGAGGACTGCTGCAGACATGTTCCCTCCCACTTCTCCTTTTAACCCTTTCTTTACCATTCTCCTGTGTGACTTATACTTTCTGATGAAGCAGCATCCTTGAGGGGTGGGTCACACCCTTTCTTCCCTGCCTTGCTTCCCGCCTCTGGCCTCTTGAGGCAGAGAGAAGAAAGGGACACTCACTTCCTGTGAGTGGGCATCTCCCAGGGACTCAGAGGAGGGCAGAAAGGGAAGGAGACAGGTTATGCAAGGGAGAGGAGGAAAGGGCCATTTTGTAGGCAGAGGGAAGAGTGGAAGTAACCCCTCAGCTGCACAGGGAGGAGTGCAAACACAGGCTCAAGGCCCGAGTTGTAGCGCAGAAGCCCAGATGTGGCTCTTGGACCGTCCACATCAAGTGGCCACAGCTGTGGGTGGACAGAGAGCCCTGTTAAAGAGACAGGTGCCTGGGCCACCCACCAGGGAAGTGCTGTTCTCAGCAGCCCAGAGAGATGCTTGGAGCTCTAGCTTCCCGTGCTTGACTAGAGAGCCCCCCAACCTCCAAATGGCATCTGGAGCCCTTGCACTCCCTACCCCAAAGATGCTGCCTGGGCTGGGCAGGGCACCACCTTTACTGAGCTCAGCTTGGAAGGTCTCTTTTTCGGTAGCCTTTGTCTCTCCTTTTCACTGATGTCATGGGGTCTGCTGGGAATCCTTCAGAGTACATTTTAAAGCCCCAGGGAGGAGAGCTGACATCAGTGGCTATATCATCAGTGGCTATATAATCAGTGGATGTGATTATATCACAAGGAGGGTCTGGGATGGGGACCTGGCACCTAACCCTAAAGAGGACCCAGACAGCAGAGCCACTTCAGGGGAGAGTGCCTTTGAGGACTGGTGTGTGTGTGTGTGTGTGTGTGTGTGTGTGTGTGTCCTAGGCAGGGTTACTATTGGTATGATGGAACACTATAACCAGAGCAAGTTGGGGAGGAAAGGGTTTATTCAGCTTATACTTCTATACTGTAGTCCACCAAGAAAGGAAGTCAGGGTAGAAACTCAAACCAGGCAGGAACCTGGAGGCAGGAGCTGATGCAGAGGTCATGGAGGGGGCTGCTTACTGGCTTGTTCCTAGTGACCTGCACAGCCTGTTGTGCTACAGAACCCAGGACCAGCAGCCCAGGGATGGTGACCTCAGCCACAATGGCTGGGTCCTCCCACAATAATCACTAATTACAGGCTTGTCTACGTACAGCCTGGTCTTACGGAGGCATTTTCTCAACTGAGGCTCCCTCCTCTTAGATGACTTTAGCTTGGGTCAGGTTGACATAAAACCAGCCGGGCTGCAGTCAGTCAGGACTGGAAGAGACATCTCCATTGTCATGCGGGAGAGAGAATGCTCAGCCAGAGTCCAAGGCATGAGCATGCTGGGATGGAGGCTCTCCGTACTCAGGCTGCTGTAGTGGGCCAGAGTCTCAGTGGTGTAGCCCCCAGTGTCTGTGTGGCCTTGGGATAATCAAATAACCTCTCGGTGCCTCAGTTTCCTTACCTGTGGAATGAAGATCACGATTGGCAGTTGCTAGGCTTGTCAAGAGGTTTCAGTAGGGTGATACTTAGGACTTGGCCAAGGACCACACTCAGGGACCACGCACAGACCTCGCCGTCAGGACAAAAGCCCAGAGGCTTTGGCACGAGGCAGTGGGAGGAGCCTGAAGTCTCTTCTTCCCCTCCAGTTTCCCTCCATCCTCCATCCTTTCTTCCCTTCCCCCATCATAGCTTTTTCTGTGCTAAGACGAGGCAGTGGGAGGAGCCTGAAGTCTCTCCTTCCCCTCCAGTTTCCCTCCATCCTCCATCCTTGCTTCCCTTCCCCCATCATAGCTTTTCCTGTGCTAAGACTTGTAGAGCTCACATAGAATCCTTCAGCTAGTGTTCAGACATGATGGATGGACAAGACTGACGAAAGGCTCTGGCAGGAGTGCTGTGTGCAAACTTCTTTCATGACAAGATGTCTCCGGAGAAGGGCCTGTCTGGAGAGCAGGTGCATGGCTTCTGCCTGTTAGAGTCTTTGCACACAGGCACCATGGTTGCAGGGTACATGTGCATGAGCAGAGGATGTCCCTTGTTGGTGTCCAGGCTTGCTCCTTCCATGGACGGTCAGGGCAGGAGCTCCTATTCTTTTGATTTCTGTGTTTGGGTTCCTTCTGGGGCAGCCGGGATGGTAGGATGAGACCGGTGGCTTGGGAGGAGAGCAGAGAACCTTGCCTATCGCAAGGGTTTCTCTGTTCTGAGGACTAGAAAGGAAGGCCTGGATGCCACGAAGCCAAGTTCTCACATATGTTATCCCTGGACACATTTGCTGCCCCCTGATGCCCGACTCTTGTTTGACATGACCCAGTGAGAATGAGCAAGATACTGATCAGGGCCTGAGAACTTAATTAAAGCTCTACATCACAAACGTAAGGCTCCGGGCTTAATGCGATCTGATAAAATTATTCGGATACACTTCAATTTCAATCTTGGATTCTGAAGCAGCAGAGAGAAGCTCATGCAGAAGGAGAGAGAGAGAGAGAGAGAGAGAGAGAGAGAGAGAGAGAGAGAGAAAGAGAAAGAGAGAGAAGGAGGGGAGCACAGACCGCCAGAGAAGACACAAACATGGCCTCTGGTAGGATCTGTGATCGATTGATCATCCATGGCCTGGGAGGAAGAGCCTGATCGACATGTTAGGGTTGGGATATGAAGTGTCCCTCACAGGCAGGCTCATGTGCATGAATGCTTGGTCTCCAGCTGGTGGCGCTGTGGAACCTTTGAGACACAGGGAGTAGCTGCCAGAACCTGTGAAGGTTTTGCCCCTTCTGCTTCCTGCCCATGGTGATTGCCTCTGCTCCCATGCACGGAAATCCTTCTGAAACCATGAGTCAAGATAAGCTCTACTTCCTTTTTAGTTACTGCTGTCAGGTACTCGGTCCCAGCAATACATAAATAAATGACACAGGATAGAGAGTAGCTGGCAACCTTAGGGACAAACAGGTGGAGACACTGGCTCACAGCCTGTCCTGTCCAGGCCTCCTGGAGCAGGATTGGAACTTGGCCCTGGGATCAGGTACACAGTTGGGTGTTGGTTCTGAGGTCAGGGCCTGATTTTGCTGCTTCCTGGTTTCAGGATGCTTACTTAGAGGCCCTGATGAATACCAGCTCTTCCCAAGAACCTAGGGGCTGGGGGATACCCAGGGTTTCTTCAGTTCTCTCTCCCAGGGAGGGTGAGGGTCAGGCTGACCAGAGGTCTGTCTTGGTGCATGGAAGGCAGATGCTTTAGGAATGGGACCCTTTAGGTGTCCCCAAGGATATGATGGCAGGTATAGGAGAGCGTAGGGACCAGCGGCAGCCATCAGTGTTGGGGGCGTATCATTGACACAGACCTTCATTGAGGCAACTGAAAGCTTGCTTGCTTTGAAAGCCCTAATGCACAGCAGACAGTGAGAGGAGAAAGGACAAGGCAGACTGGGTATTTTTTCACCCACGCACTCATGATCTACTCATTGTCCATCTGTCTGCCTCTCTATCCAAACTCCATCCTAAGCTGACCTTGGCTGCCAGAGCGTGTTGTGCGTGGTGTGATGCTTGTAACAAGCCTCCCTTGGTAGCAGTGAGCCGGCCCCAAGTGGATTGCGGAATGAACTGTACTGGCATAGTATGTGGCAGAGGTGCAAGCCAGGGCTCAAGTCCTTGGAGGCGAATGGCCCCTGTCTGTGAGCGATTGTTCTGGTCTAGAGCTAAGCAGTGGATATGACCCATGTGTCCACAAAAGATTACTAGAGAAGAAGGATGTGGTCCCATGCAGTAGGGTACATTCAGCCTGGGAACAAGAACCTCCAATACCTGCTACTGTGGGTGTGACTCTTGAGGACTCCCAGAAGGAAAGGGAGCTCCAGGCAGGTGATGAGCACTGGGCCATCAGAGCCAAGAGTGTGGGCTCTGTTTCTGGTGTCCTGTGTGGCCACGGGCTAGCTGGCATCTTGGCTCAGGTACCTGGTTCCCTGAGGTCCTTCTGTCTGCCTCCTCAGTGGCTGGTTCCTTCCACTCAGGAGAAATGCTTCCCCTGTCAGTGTTGGGGGAACTGGGAAACAGTATGCTTGGTGCTACCATGACAATGAGGTCTGGGATTCTGTTTGGCTTCAGTATGCTGTAGCCCCAGTTCTTCCCCTGGCCCATAGTGCTTGTCACAGTGATGACTGGGGTGCCAGAGACCTTGAAGCTTCTTATCCACCCCTGAGGGTCCTGCCGGAGTTGCCAGCATGGTTTGGTCACTGTTAGTGGATGAGAGACCATGCCAGACACAGCAGAGAGAGTTTAGCATGGGACCAATCTAAACAGAAATCTTCTCATCATCCACAACACGGAGGCTGGTGACCAAGCAGATCAGGAGTCTCTAGAGACAGGGCCCCAGGGCTGTCATTTCTCTCCTGATCATTGTGGCTGCTGCTGACTGGATAGAGACACAGTTGGCAGAGTTATTGGGGGTGACACAAAGCTTGGAGAAGCGGGGGTTGTTCCAATATGGCGTCTTAGCGTTTCCATTGCTGTAAAGAGACACCATGACCATGGCAACTCTTATAAAGGACAAGATTTAACTGGGGCTGGGTTACAGGTTCTGAGGTTCAGTCCTTTATCATCATGGTGGGAAACAGGGCAGCTTCCAGGCAGGCACAGCACAGGAGGAGCTGAGAGTTCTTGTTCTGAAGGCAAATAAGACTGAATCTCTCAGGCAGCTAGGAGGGGGGTCTCAAAGCCCACCTTAACAGTGACACACTTCCTCCAACAAGGACACACCCCCTAAGAGTGTCACTCCCTGGGTCAAGCATGTTCAAACCACCACATATGGGATCTGAATAGATCTCAGCAGTCAGAGAGTGAGGCTAAGTGGAGCGAGGTGTTGCATGGGGAATAGAGTAGAGGTGGCTTTGTTTGCGTGACAGTAAGCCAAGCTTTCCAAGCCTGTGTCAGGGACGAGATGTAGGTTAGCAAGCCGAGCTTGGGGTAGCAACATGGCAATGCTGTCACCAAGCCAAAGTGGCCTCACTGCACAAGGGGAATCACTCAGCAGTCAAGACAGGACTTCCCCATGAAGGACTGCGCCAGGGTCCTGTGTTCAGATCTGTGCGCCCCACTTTCAAAAGGCCCTTTGAGTAGCCAAGCAAGATTCCAAAGTGAGTTCTCCAGCCAGAAATTCTGCCAGATTTATCCTCTGCCAGTTATAGAATTTATGATTATAGTAAATATTTTTTCTTTCTTTCTGAGAAGTAGAGAAAGCACAGAGAAGGATGAAGACAGGAGCCCAAGTCAGCCGTAACCTTAATCTTCCCACCAGGAGACAACATTTTGGTACATTTCCTACCAGTCTTTAAAAAAGAATCCATATTTTAAAATAAAATCAGGACGATCTTTATATATAGTCTGCATGCTGTCTTTTCTTCACTCACTATTGTATGTGAGCATCCCTCGGCATTAAGCACCCACCCAAACCCCTGTTTTCAGAAACTGCAGGCTGCCCCATCCCTGCCAAGGTTGAGAAAATCCATAATCTGTTTCCTGTGTGTTGCATGCAGCAGTGTTGTTCCTGGCAGGTGGTCAGCTTCCCGGTTCATGACAGTTGTTCTGTACCTGATTGAACTGTAGGGTCAGTTCCAGGACCTAGCCCTCCGCAGATCAGGAGCACCAACTCAAGGCTTCTGGACACCTTGCTGAGTTATCTGTCAGGTGAGGTGGCTTCCTGCTCACCCACTGTCATCCCTGAGGCTGGCGAATGCTTTCTGTTCTTAGGCTCCATCTTTGATGACTCTGAAGATGGAAAGGCCTGGCGGCTCTTTCATTACCTCGGTTGTCACGAAATGTTGTGAATTCCTTGGTTGTCCTTTCCTTTAGTTGGTGTCACCCAGAATGGCTTTCCTTCTGGGCCTGTTCTCTTGGGGCTAGGTTTGTTGAAAGGGGGGCCCTGTGTCCTTTACCAGCCCACTGAAGTTACCATGCAGAAGGCAGAAGTCGGCTTCTTGCATCAGATGGCATCCTGAAACCGGTGTGCCCAGGTTGAATGCAGGCCCCTGTCCCTGGTGTGTATGACCTCTAGGGGGCCCTGGCTTTCCTTCTGCTCAGGGGCAGAGCACCATGATGGGAGGCTGAGACAAATTCAGGCACACAGGTGCAGAGTTGTCCGTTCGTGTTCATTTGATGGTGTATGGTGTTCTTAGATCTAGGATTCCAGGTTTCCCCCCTTCTCTGTGTGAATGGTTTCAGGAATCCAGGGAGAACACAGCTTCAACTCTGTTGTCTGCTCTGCCCAACAAGTGTGTGAGTGACAGTCTGTGATGGACAATCCAAGACTGAAAGACACGGTTGCTGCCTGGAAAGGGATGAGCCCGGAGCAGGTGCCCACAGAACAATGGAGCAGCTTGACTCCGAAGGAAAGAACTGACCTCAGAATCCAGGAGGAAGAACGCAGGGCAGCACACGGCTCATCCTCCTCTCGTGCACGGGAAGGCAGCTCATCTCACCAGTAATCAAACCCTTAGCAATTTAAACAGTGGCACGCCCACTTTTCCAAATTGCCAGCAAGAAATGCCAACAGAGGGGCTGCCAGGCACCCTCTAGGGACTCAGACGTCCTATAGGTCAATTGAATAGTCTCAGTGGTAGCTGCCCAGGTTTCCAGACTAAAGGCAGGTGGGTGGGGGTGGGGGGAGATCAAGGCAGTGGGGGCAGCTGGGAGTCAGGGTAGTGGGGGCTGAGGCAGCAGGAGGATAGGACATTGGGGATATAGATCAATGAGGTGCTAAGGAAATGGGAGTCTGGAGTAACAAGGGCTTGGGACAGTGGGGATCTAGAGCATCAGGAGTTGGGACAGTGAGGGTCAGGAACAGCTGAGGGCTAGGGAGTGGGGGTCGGGAGCAGAGAAGAACTGGTGTAAACGGGGTGTAGGCAGTGGGTGCTGGCACAGTGCCCTTTCTTTGCAGCCCGAAGTGTGGTGTTCCTCCTCCTGCTCCACGGGTTGCTGTCTCCCAGGGCCAGTCTGCTCAAAGCCCAGCCGCAGGGCTGTCCCCTTTCCCTTCTCATTGAACATCCCTTGGAGGTTTTTGATCTTTTTTCAAGGACCCATTGACTACGTTGCCCACATTCTAAATGTCTTTCTGTTGCGGTGGTTTCTAAGGGCTATTGATCCAGTTGGCCTGTTCTCAGACATGCTTCAGTGTTCCTGAAGGGCTGTCCACGCCACCACTGCCCTCTGCTGTCGCACAGGGGCCAGCAGAGATGGTGAGCGGGCTGCAGGTCCCAATCCTGCTATGACTTCACCAGGCATGGAGCAGAGCCATGCTGCTCAGGGCCAAGAGCCATGTGACTTGGCAAACTCCTGTTGGATGCTGGGAGGGATCACTGGATCCTAACCTGGCGTTAACCTGGCTCCTCACTTAGCCCCTCACTTGGACCTTTACCTGTCCCCTTACTTGGTTCTCACCTGGCCCTTCACCTGACCTTTCACCTGGCCCCTCACCTGGCCCTTCACCTGGCCCCTCACCTGACCTTTCACCTGGCCCCTCACCTGGTCTTCATCTGACCTTTCACCTGGCCCCTCACCTGGCCCTCACCTGACCTTTCACCTGGTCCCTCGTCTGGTCCTCACCTGACCTTTCACCTGGCCCTCACCTATCTTTTCACCTGGTCCCTCACCTGGCCCCTCACCTGACCTTTCACCTGGCCCCTCACCTGGTCTTCACCTGACCTTTCACCTGGCCCCTCACCTGGCCCTCACCTGACCTTTCACCTGGCCCCTCACCTGGCCCCTCACCTGACCTTTCACCTGGCCCCTCACCTGGCCCCCTCCCAAGCTCTAATTTCCATCCTTACCCAGGCTCTGTTCTGGATCCCTCACCTGCATTCCTCATCTGCCCCCTCACCTCCACTCCCTCCATCCATGACTCACTTCATTCGGCATCCTGTTCCTCTGAGGGGGGCTGCTAGGAGAAGAGCACCCTGAGGCTCTCCCTGGACTTTGCCCAGAGCTCCTGACACTGGGGCGGCCAGTCATGGCCCTGTGGTGTCTCTTGCTGGATGTGTATTTTCAGAAGCTGTGGGGGACGTCATGTGTATAAAATTAGCCTTGCCTTGTTGGCCCCTTTCAGGCTAATTCGGAGTGAAATGTTTTAGCAGTGGTGGGCTGATTCTACAGGAGAACAAGAGCTAATTAAATTCCCCCTGACCATCCAGCAGTAAATTATTTATATCCAGACAGATGCAATCTAATCTGCAGCATCCAGCTTGGAACCAGCATGCCTCCCACTTGGAATTTCAAGGGGAGAGGAATAAAACGGAGTGGAGTCAAGTACTCAGGGGGAGATCGTGAAGGAGGAAGAGCTGGAAGCCTGGCTCCTCCGTGGACCCTGACAGAGAGGAAGCTGAGGGTGCAGCCATCGCGGGCCTCCCACTTTGGGGTTCAGGAAGCCTTGGCCTCTGCAAAGAATTGCTAAGCCACTGGACTGGTCTATCTGACAGGATCTTGGCTGTTTTCGGGGTGGGGTGGGGTTAATCTAATAATCTTGCTAACCTATGTGACCGAGTCTTTGTGTAAGGTCCCACAGTGGCAATTGGTGGCTGCCGAGTGGCTTCCAGTTTGCATCTGGGAATGCATTAATTCACTCTGTTGCATGTCTAACCCAGGACTCATGGAACTGGACTCCTCCCTCCAGGACCAGAGACAGAGCAATGCTTGCCTCACCTTCTGCCTTGCCTCACACAGGTGTGGCCAGGACACTGGGCCTGATAGGAATGAGTCTTCTTTTCCTGGGAGGAGCAGGGATGAGCCGGCAGGCTGGGAAGTGTTTGCTTCTGGGACTCTGTATCACAGGACGCTCGTCATAGACACACCCAGCAATCAGCTGCAATGGTGACATTGTTAAGGTGGATCAGATGAATTTTTAGTGCCTTTTTAGGTGGTCTAAGGTTGATCTCTTACTCCCGACTTTGGAGACCTTCTCTGTCTGCCTGTCACTGAATCCATGGTGGTATTCTTTGCTTACCTCTGCCCTCTGGAAGTGTCTGATACATATCGGGGGCCACAGGGCAAGGCTGACCAACCTGTTTCTTGTACATCATAGGCCTCTTTTTCTTCCTATCATTCCCTACTGGCTCTAGATCACAGCCCCAAGGCCACTTTGAAGTCTTGGAGAAATGTGATCAAGTCCTGGTGAGGCACAGGGAAATGACATTTTTTTTTTTTAAAACGGTGAAAGGCCTAAGGAGACTTAGTTGTCTTAGGGAAATCTTGACCTATGCTCTAGTCCCCTAAAGCATTTGGGGACTACTCTCTTAGAATTATTGTCACAGCTTAAGGTATTATTGGCATCTTTCTTTGGGGACAGATTTGGTTTTGAGGGGGATAGTGATGTACCACTTGTCCCTGTCTAGTGGGAAGACCTGTCTGTCCAGAGTCTGCTGGACCTTAGGGACCCATTCATCTCAAGAATGGCCTTGGAAATCATTTCGTTCCCATGAGCTTCAGTTCTGCATCTGTGAAGTGGGTTGATCGCACTACCCAGGGCTGTTGAGATGTTGAATAGCTGGGGTGAGACATTCTCGGGCAGTGTGTGCAGTGGTAGGCCCTGAGCCAGGTCAACATCTGCAACCTACTGAGCTGGCAGTGCCACTGGCTGGCAGGGTCGTGTGAATTACGATATCTGACAAGCGTCCCCTTCCCATGAGGCTGGGCTGCAGTGATGGCTTCCAGTACCTGACTTAGATGAGAAACTGGCTCCAAGGCATGAGCTCCGTGCCTGTAGTCACTGGTGTGTCCGTTCTTTGATATTACTGGACATAGCAGGACCAAATGGATAGCTGCCATTCATTGGCCACCCACTGTTCCTCATGAATATAGTGATTAAGTACCAGAGTACTGGTTCCAGGCAGTTCTTGGGCCATCGTCAGAAGTAGGGTGCCTGCCTGTTCAGGGTTTCCACTGCCAATCTATCTATCTCTCTATCTCTATCTATCTATCTATCTATCTATCTATCTATCTATCTATCTATCTATCTATCTCACCTATCTATCTATCTATCTGTCTGTCTGTCTGTCTGTCTGTCTATCATCTATCTATCTATCTATCTATCTATCTATCTATCTATCTATCTCACCTATCTATCTATCTGTCTGTCTGTCTGTCTGTCTATCTATCTCTATTATTAATCTATCTTTCCATCTACCCATCCATCCACCCCATCACCACACCTATCCGTCCATCTGTCTACCTACCCATTTACTCATCCACTAGATCACCCACTCACCATCTACCGTCCACCATTTACCATCCATCCATCGGTTCACTCTCTTATCTGCTTATTCACCCATCAACCCATTCACTTACCCACTCATCTGCCCTCTATGTACTCACTCATACTTTGTCCATTCACATACCCACCGGTCTTTCATCCCTCTCCCTATCAATAATCCATCCATCTACCTGCTTTTCCATCCATTCACCTATCTATCTGTCCATGTGTCTGTCTACCAATCTATTTGATCATCTACCTTTAACTACCCACCTGCTTTCCATTTATAATCAATTTATCTACTTATCTACCATCCACCCACTCAGCTACTTGTCTGTCCATCCACCCACTCATCCACCCACCCACCCATCCACCCACCCACCCATCCATCCATCCATTCATCCATTCATCCACCCACCCATCCACCCATCCATCTATCCAACCATCTACCCACCCACCCATCCATCCACCCACCCATCCATCCATCCATCCATTCACCCACACATCCATCCATCCACCCACCCATCCATCCATCCATTCACCCACACATCCATCCATCCATCCACTCATCCATCCACCCATCCACCCACTCACCCACCCACCCATCCATCCATCCATTCATCCACCCACCCATCCATCCACCCATCCACCCATCCATCCATCCACCCACCCATCCATCCATCCATCCACTCATCCATCCACCCATCCATCCATCCATCCACTCATCCATCCACCCATCCACCCACCTGCCCATCCATCCATCCATCTGCCCATGAATTCATCTATCCTGCATGAAATCAAGTAGTACATAGTTCATGATAAGTATTATTTTAGGCTCCAGAGACAGCAGTAAGACAAGACAAAACAAACATCAACAAACCACCTAAACAAACACAACAGATCCTCCCCTCCTCCAATGGACTCTCTTCTACTAAGAACAACTGAGCTGGTTCAGAAGGGAGTAAGGGCCATCTGGATGCTGCTGCCCATTTAAGGGCCACACATTCAGGAGAAGACAGCCAGTTTCTAAGGATCTAAAGGTGAGGGGCTCCAAGATCTTCTTTGCGGATGATACCCAGTGAGCGGCCACTGTGTGAGCTTTGCCATCTCTAAGGCAGGATCAGCCTCTAGGTTTCTATAGCCCATCCCTGTTCTCTGCTGCCCTCTGCTATCTTCCTTGCCATGCAGCCCTGGACTCAGCCCCCTGCCTCACACACTGTGTGCCCTCTCTCTGCAAGCTCATGGCATCTCAGCGATATTCCATGGGGGTTGAGAATGTGGCTAAGAAGCAGCTGACCTAGTCCCTAGGCTGGGATGGCTATTGTCATTCCAGTAAATTTCCAAATGTGTAGGGCTGGTCCTTCTCCTCACCTGGAATAGCAAGCACTGCATCCGTGCTGGGAAGCCTCATTGTGCACTGTGGGGCTGGAGGCAACGTCCTACCTCTGACAAGGGAAGCTGGAAGCTCTGTGCTTGGCTTTAGAACTCCCTCTCATCCTGCCTTTAACCGCCCTGCTGTTTGTCTCTCAGTCTTTCCCTGCATCTTCCTCCATGTCGACCCTGTTCTCCTGAAGTCACATGTGCACGGTTTCTCCTACGCTTGGGTTCTCAGTTCTTCTCTAAACCCTTCAGTGAGCTCAGATGTCCCAGATGTCATCTTTAGGGCCTCTCGGCATGTAAGTGAACACCCAGGTGGATGCGTGTGCAAGTCTATACAACAACTCACCTCCTTGGGGGTATTTCGCCTGCTCCCAAACAGCCAAGCAAATGCTCCATCTAGGGAGAACATGCTGTTCTGCTGGGTGATATCACAGATGACCCATGAATCCTCCATCTGCCTCCTTGGGTCACCTTAACACAGGAAATATTTGCCCCAGACTGGCTTCTCTCAGATTTGAGCACCTGGAAATTTTCTTCAAGCTGAATCTTAATGTACTTGGAGCGTTTCTTTTCCCTCTGGCCATTTCTGTCCCTCCCTTGTCCCAGCACAGGACTGTGGCACCTGCCTGCCAGCTGGCAGGGTTCCTGTCCTAGGCAGGTTCTGCCTAAGACCCATTCATCACCTTCTGGATCATTAGCTCAGGTTATAAAGAGATCGAGGCCTCTCGTGGAGGGACTGGATGTCCCTTCATGCCTAATACACTGCTCTTGACCGTGACAGCTATCCCTTCAACCTGTGATGGCACAGCAGGGGCAATCTGGTCCAGTTTCACAAAGGAAATCTCTCCAGAGCCTCTCAGACTCTTCACCAAGTGCTAATTAGGCAGCACTCTTCCGTGTGGGCTGATCGGCAGCTCTGACTTGGTCCAGTCTACCTCTACCTAGGTTGCCAGAGCCCTCAGAGGTTGACTCTTCTGGGATGTTCTTTCACTCTATAGGCTGTGGGTGTAAGATGGATGTGTGTTGCAGTTAGATTCCTGTTTGTTTGTGTTTGAAATGGGGCTACATCTCTCTCCCTCCCCCCTCTCTCTTCTTGATGATTCAGGAGAAGCCCCAGCTTGAAGTATACCTGGGTTTGAGTACTAGGCCCTATGCTTGCTAGCTGGTATCAGTTTGCCTTGGTAGCTGTTAGGAATAGGGGGACAGGTGTAAACAGTCTGTATTGTCTCTGTTGTGGCATCTAGAGGTTCCCACTGAATAGCAGCTGCTGAGAGGGTCCTTCCTGCCCCTCTTCCCATTTCCACCGAGTGACTCTGTCCTGCCTCGATTCCCGGGGAGGTGTCACCTCATCCCCAAGGCCCGACTGATTGCTATGCTGCTTTCTTTTTACATATTTTCCTACTAAGCCATTTGTAAGTAAACATTACACTGGTCCTTTCTTTCTGACTCCTATTTCATCATGAATTGCAAAGATGCTGAATCAATGTGTCTTTCAAGTAGCCGCTAACTTCATGGCACCTCTAATTTGAGCTGTAGTTTTCCTCTTATCTTTCCGTGAGTGGTTCCCAGCACCTACCCCATGCTGGGTCTCTTCTCTCTGTGTGGTTAAGTAGCTGCTGAGCTGCGAGAGAAGTTGTTCTTTGTGCCTCAGAGTCCCCAAGGCAGCGCCCTGTGTGGAGTGGGTGTTCAGATTGGGTCAGAGGCTCTGCAGTGGGGTCAGCTGGCCTTGCTTCTGCCCGGCTTGCTGCGTATGTAAGAGGCACAACAAATGGCTATTCCCACTCCTCTTGGCTTTTTTTTTTTGCTGCCTGGTTATCTTGTGGTCTTTGATGGTGCATAGTTTCTGTTCCTTTCATCCAGGGGACATTTGTTCATCTTCTATGACATTGGATTCCGGTGATGGCACACTAGTTGGTGTTGTGACGTGATATCATTATCATCACCAGCAAGGCTGCTACTGTTGTTCTGTTACTACTTCTACCAAAACCCTGGTGTTCCTACCACCACGATCACCCCATGACTTTCGTCACTGCTACCGCCATCACCAGCACAATCATCACCATTATGTCGCCACTGCCATCAAAACTACATCTACCATGGTCAGAACCTGCACCCATCACCACCAGTGTCACCCGATCCATCAAATCCACCTCCATCATGACCATGATCTCCGTCAAAGCGACCTCTGTCACCATCAGCTCCACCACCACCACATCAGCAGCAGAATCATCTCAGTCACTCTTACAACCACTACCACCACCAACGTCATTACAGTCACCGTCACAACCGCCACTGAAATCACTGGTCGCGATCGTGACCGCCATACATCACCGTTATCATAACCATCACCGCCACGACAACCACCACCATCAATACATCACGATCAGCAGCAGCATCACTATCACCGTGGTCAACACCGCCATCATTGCCATCAAGATCACCAAGATCAACAGGATCTCCGTGGTCATCAGTATCACCATGAACGGCATCATCAACAATAATGTCATCATGAACGACATCGACATCATCACCATCAATGTCATCGTCATCATCAGTGTCATCATCATCATCACCACCACCACCACCACCAATCGCTCTACCCTCCCCCACTGTTGTCACCATCATCCCCTCTATCTTCAGCATCCTTACCGCTGCCAAGTTCTCCTCCCACTGCTGCCAGCAGCACTCGTTCTCCTGTGACCTGTGTGAGTTCTTGGCTTCCCTCAGAAACTTGCTCTGGGACTCTACTGTCAGCGAGGGGAGCACACTGCAGCTATAGGTTGTTTGGGAACAGACGTGGTGTGCGCCTGGGTGTGAGTCTTCGGCTGCTCCCTCCTCGAGCATAAGCCTCCCAAGCCAAGCTCCTGGTGGCATGAAGCCCTAACGGAGGACTTGGCAAGGGTGGGTGTGGCCAGTGAGCCGGAGGATAAAGACAAATGAGCTCAGGGTTTAGAAAGTTAGGAAAAGACACAAAGCAAACAGACAGACGGAAGCCATTGCTAGAGTTCGTGATTCACAGAGAGAGAGGCCTGTGCCTAAAAAGTTGCTCTCTGAGTGTTGGCAGGTGAACAACGAATGGCAGATCTGATCGATCAGATCGATCAACCGATGATCGACTGCTTCGCTTCCTTGTCCCCTGATTGACAGAAGCAACCGAAAGGAGGAAGGTTTCTCCTCACAGTCAACGGTCTAGCCCATGGTGGCATCCACACTGAGGTCAGGAAGCAGAGGCGGGCGAATGCTGGTGCTCTGCTGGGTTTTTACTCAGTCAGTCCGGATGCGTCCTTGGGGTTCCAGGCGGCTCCATCCAAAGGCAAGGGTTTCGCTGGGGTTACTAGTCTGATGGAGTCGCTGATCCGCTAAGCAGAATGGGAACTGAGGGGTCACGTGCCACTGACCGGAAGGCTGGCCTCCATAGGAGGAAACGGTTTTAAGGGTCAAGAGTCCTGCAGCGGATGCAGCCCCCTCAGACCGGTCCCCCTTCTGCTAATTAACAGAAAGAGAAGGAAAGCGACCAGGGCATTTTCACGAAGTGAGAAGATATAATTTTATTTTTTTTAATTTGAAGACCGTGCAAAAATAAAATGACAGGCCAGCTTCACTTATGAATATTGATGCAACATTTTAAAAAAATATTGTAAAATGGGATCCAAACAGTGCGTTAAGATAATAGTTCTCATCAAAGCCCCTTCTATCACCACCGTGTCCACGCGGAGTTTATTCCAGGAATAAGGAACGCTCCACACATGGTCCGCTTCTACGCATCACTTGTATGAGTCTTTTGCCTGCACAGATGTCTGTGCAGTATGTTAGTATCTGTTGCCCACAGAGGTCAGGAGAGGGTGTCAGATCCCCTGGAACTGGAATTAGGGATGGTTGTGAGCTGCCACGTGAGTGCCAGGAACTGAACCCAGGTCCTCCACGAAGGCAGCCAGTGCTCTAACCACCAAGCCATCTCTCCAGCCCTCTTGCTCTTTCTTGGGTGTGCATCTATTAAAATTAAGTCTGAATCAAGGATGGTGGCTGTCACCACTGCCTTACCTGGATCCTGAAACCCTAGCAAGTGCAGGCAGGAAGAAGTGTCGAGAGGAAGGAACTATGGGGAGGAAGAGAAGGTGAGAGTCTCTGGTACCTGATACAGCTGTGAAGTTGAAAACCTCCAGAGAACTGTGAGAAACTAAAAAACAAACAAGAAATCCAATTATGTATTTATGTATGTATGCATCCATAGTCTATCATGTGTAAATGCATGTATGTATGTATGTATGTACCTATCTAACATCCATTACATAACATAGATGTATCTCTGCATCTATGTATGTATTACCATGCATGTGTATATCTATATCTATATATTTTATCTGTAACCCACTATGTATGTTTGTATCTATCATCTATCTATAATTTATTGTGTGTATATATGTGTGTCTACCTGCAATCACCATGCATCCTTCTATCTTTTTGTCTATGATTTAGCATGTATGAATGTATCAATCTATGTGTATAGGCATCTATCTTTATATCTATATAACATCTATGACCTACCATGTATCTATGTATCTATGTATCTATTCTGTTTATATGTAACATATATATGTATGTATGTGTATCTATTCTCTGTTTATATGTAACATATCATATATGTATGTGTATATATATGTGTGTATCTATTCTTTGTTTATATGTAACATATATATGTATATATGTGTATCTATTCTTTGTTTATATGTAACATATATATGTGTATCTATTCTCTGTTTATATGTAACATATATATGTATGTATGTGTATCTATTCTTTGTTTATATGTAACATATATATGTGTATACATGGATGTGTCTGTTTATCTATATCACATCATATATATCTACGTATTATCTATGTATCTACCTGTTTGTAACAACAGGAACTAAGTGGAATACCTAGGATCAAACTCAGGAAGACCGGTGTAGATTGGGCACAGACAACCAACTGCATTCCTGAAGACTGTTTTATCCACTTGCAGAGACTCCCGATGAAGCACAGATTAAAGCCATTCATTCAGTAAACATTTCTTGACTGCT
Organism: Grammomys surdaster; assembly: GCF_004785775.1. NCBI lineage: Eukaryota > Metazoa > Chordata > Mammalia > Rodentia > Muridae > Grammomys > Grammomys surdaster. The sequence continues at coordinate 36,445 of NW_021620762.1, forward strand.
TCCTAAGTCCCAGGCCTCGTTCTGGCCCTGGAGCCACAGTGGCGAGAGAAAAGAAAGCAACAATAAACAAATCAGAGAGAAAGTCCAACCCACACCGAGCTGGGAAGTCAAACTGGGGAAATGATATCATAGATGTGGTTGTTCATACGGACAGTAGCCATCTGGGGTGCACTGGGGGTGAGGGTCCCAGTGCTCGGTAGCAGGGGGCATGAAGGCTGGGCCACCATGTGTTACGAGAGGTGTTAATTCGGTTGCTTGCTATTCAATGTCGTTTCCTTTGTATATTTCCTAAACAACCCCCTAGCTGCCTACATCCCACTCCTTCCTGTTTAAAGAGCTCGATGCCTTAACTTCTTCAAATTATCAAGTTTGTGAGGATCTGGATCTCTCAGAACATCACATTCTCCATCTTAACAGAGGCATCTATTCTGCTATCCACCAAGCCTTGGTTTTCCTTTCTGTATTGAGAAATCCATGGCTGCCAGACGGGCAGCATCGTCTGCAGCACACAGGGCTTGGCAGAAGCTTAAGTGCCAGCATCCTCCTCACAATCTATGGACTTAAACATCAGCATTTAAGTAAGACTTGTGGGCCGGGTGCCATGGAGCTTGCTTGCAGTCCTTGCCCTGGGTTGGGTGCGCACTGGGGCTCTGGACTTGAGTCTTATGCCAGTGTAATAGGTTCTTTACTGACTGAGCATCTCCCTAGTCCCTGAGTATATGTACTTCATGAGTGTGGTGTCCCTCTAGTCTCCCAAGGCAGCCTTCTTGGCCTGATGCACCATCCCAGGTACCTAGGGCTCCTGAAGAGGGAACGTGGGCAGGCTTGAGGGGTGCAGAGGGGGCCTCATCATAAGTACATTAGCCCTTTGGAGAACAATAGAGAGTTGTGGTCTCTCCTCTCTCTGGGCAAGGTGAGTCTCAGGGGCCACAAATACAAGCTGATCCTTCCACCCTGAGGCCGTGTGGGCAAGGGAGAGAGCTGTGGATGACAGGGCACCCTTGTGTCCATCGAGTCACTGGACTCTGTTTCAGAACTATGTGTGTCAGAGGCCTTTGAAACAAATTCTGTGAACTGGGCTTCTTACAGGGAAGGCATCTGGGGCACCGAGAGTGGCACAACACCTTCCTTTCTTTGTAAAGATACCACAGCAGATCCAAGGGTCACCTGCTTGCAGGGAGCTGGAACTCAGAGCAGCAGCTTTGCTGAGAACTGTTGGTGTTCTGTTGTTCTTGGGGAAAGTAGGGGACCAGGCAAAGATACACCCTGTGGCTTCCAGGGATTCTGAGCAGAGAAAGCAGGACATAGCTGGTTCTAACCAAGGGAGATGGCAGATGACATTAGTGTGACTACAGAAGGATCAGTCAGAGCCACAATGAACAGAGGCTGGTGTGTGTGTGTGTACATGTGGTGTGTATGTATGCCCATGTATATATGTATGTATGTGTCTGTGCCTGTGTGTGTATGCATGTGTGCCTGTGCGTGTGTGTTATATGTATATGTGTGTGGTATATGAGTGTGCATGCCTGTGTGTATATGTATGTGTGTCTGTACCTGTGTGTGTGTATCTGTGTCTCTCTGTGTTTGTGTGTATGCGTGTATATGTATGCCTGTGTGTATATATCTGTGTCTCTTTGTGTGTTTGTGTGTGTGTGTGTGTGTGCACGCATGGATGCACATGCATGGCATATGTGTGTGTCTGTGCCTATGTGTCTGTGTGTATGTGTGGGCTGTGTGTGCATGTGTGTGTATATGCATGCATGATGTATGTATATGCATGTGCATGCATGCATGATGTGTGTGTGTGTGGATGCACATGCACACATGAATGGTGTATGTGTGTGTGTCTGTGCCTATGTGTGTATGTGTCTGTGTGTGTGTGGTGTGTATGTGTGTGTATTTGCATGCATGATGTGTATATATGCGAGTGTATATGTGTGTGTAGTCCGCACATTGAGTATATTTTGGGAAGAGGGACAGCAGTGGCCCTGCCTGCTCTATGCCATCTGGTTCTCTCGCTGGCCTCTCTTGGTTGGTTATGTGCAGTGAACACCAGACACAGCTGCTGAGCCGAGTAAGCAGCACTCTCCTTTCTGCCCCAGAGTTCTCTGGAATGTGCTACACATTCATCTGGGCTCAGGTGCCTGATTATCTTGGTGAGAGAATTCAGTCCTGATTCCAAGAAGAGAAGGGACAAGAAGACACATCTGGGGACTTGGCTCCTGGGGGAGAGGTCCCAGCCCAGGTCTGACTCTCAGGGGCAGCAGAGTTAACATAGAAAACTAGGCAGTAATGGTATTGGCTGTGCCCTGGCAGGTGCAGCGCTTCTTCAGTGTGTGACTGGGCTTGTGGGTCCTTCCCTGGTTGAGGCTTCTGCCCTTTATCCACTCTCCAATCCAGCACAAGCAAGGTTCCTGCTTGATACTGTCTCCCTGTGGGACCTGAGAGCAGAAAGGGGCAACAGAGGCTCCAGCAGGTGTGCAGGGCCTAGTCACACCCTTGATTTTTATACCCAGGGATGGTGGAGGTGGGCTTGGAAGGGTTGGAATACTGTTGTTTACCTTTGCTGAGACAAGTCTTGCTCCTTGGAGTTTCCTGGAGCCTGTAGTCAGGGGCAGCGAGGCTAGTGTCCACACAGGTGCCTCAGCAGCTTGGGACCTTGAGGAGGATACATCTGATGTATCTCAGCTCACCAATGTGCAGGAACAGGGACAGGCTTTGGTGTTACTGACAATGGAGTAGCGAGCCATGCTCTCCATAAGCACAACCTCCTTCGTGGCTAGGAACAGGTCCTTCGGTGTTGGAGGGAAAGCAAACTGAGGTCAGCTGTTCTCTGACATCCTGCATGAGTGCAGTGGTGACAGATGGAGATCCAAGGTGACAGCCTTTGCCTTCCACTCATGAGACCCCATCTCAGTCCTAAGAAACCTGCTCATTCCAAAAGGATTCACTTTCAATTCATTGTTCATGCCTGTAAGGTGTGTCCATGGGTTTGACAAGATGGCTTTTGTACACACACATATACACACATGTGCACGTGCGCACACACACACACACATACACACACACACACACACACACACACACACACTGTGGGAGAGAGAAGGGGAGGAGGGAGAAGGGGAGAGAGAGAGAGGAAGAGAGAGAGAGAGGGAGGGAGGGAGGGAGAGAGAGAGGAGAGAGAGAGAGAGAGAGAGATCTGCTAAGGGACATAGTAAGGTGGGGGGCTGGGTTGGATAACAGAATGCAATGGGCTAGGCATTCCCTAGGGAAAGAATGAAAGGCTTTCTCCTGGGCTTTGAAAGGTATTTAGAAAGAAAGGCAGCATGGAACCAGCTGGGAAGAAGCAAGGTGGCAGGTGTCTGTCCCTAGGTGAGGCCACCAGCAGACCTTACTGGGCCTTCAGGAGGCTGAGTGTGGCTGGAGTGGTCGCAGTTCACTGTCAGGGAACTTATTGTGTGGTTAATCAATTCCAGTAGGGGCCTTCCCATTTCTCTCGGAGGTTGGGAGACGGGGCAGGGGCAGGGGCAGGGGCAGGGGCAGGGGCAGGGGCAGGGGC
>NW_021620762.1:40013-45911 GCF_004785775.1 Grammomys surdaster
GGGGCAGGGGCAGGGGCAGGGGCAGGGGCAGGGGCAGGGGCAGGGGCAGGGGCAGGGGCAGGGGCAGGGGCACGAGACTGCCCTGACAGGGGCTCCTGGAGCTGAGTTCTGACTTCTCATCTCTTGTGAGCCCCAGTGTGATGCTCCAGCAGACTTCTCCCTTTCCTTCTGTTTTAACAATAAGAAATATCAAAGATGCTTCCAGGCTGAGAGATGAAGAGGCTGGACAGTGCCGGCCCTCTGTGTTCCTGCTTCCTAGGATCCATCACTGTTGAGAGAGAGAGAGAGAGAGAGAGAGAGAGAGAGAGAGAGAGAGAGAGAGGGGGTTTCACTTGTAGGAGCTTTCCCTCCCCCCCATAACGAGGTGGTGGGTGTAGTGTGTTTTTATTTTATGGTATTTTTTTGTCCCTCACCACTCTGGGAGAGATGGCAGTGTGTGAGTTTGGGGTGCGGGTGTGTGGGGGAAGGCCCTCTCCTAGAGGAACAGTACGAGCAGATGTTACACCCCCATGTCTAGAAGGTGGGGGTGAGGACAGGCCTGGTTATGTAAGGGGTGGAGGAGGAGACACGGCCGAGTCCGAGGGTGCAGCCTTGGCCCCAGTCCAGCTGAGAGGATGCTGGTCAGGTGCAGCCTGTGGAGTCTGGAAGTGGCTGCGGTAGGTACAACAACACAGGTGAACTGGGGATTCTGGGACTGGCAGGGCAGGTATACGGTGGAGGTGGCTTCTAAGACACCATGAAGCTCATGAGAGGGGCGGCTATCCTCTGCTTCCCTTTTGCTTCCCTCCTGCTTGTGAACTGATTGGGCAAACCAGTTCTCCAGCAACCAACTGGGGAGGCATTTCCTCGATGCCTCCCTCCACAGGCACTGTGATCACATGACCGTGGAGCCGGCACACGGTGAGGGGGACGAGGCACCAGCTGTCAGAGCCTCATGGTGCCCAAAGCAGGGAAGCTTCTGGTACTTTTCCATCGCGTGAGTATGGAGGCTTGGTCCACAAGGTCACTGAACAGGTGATACAGAAACAGTGGCTGTCTGTGCTTGGAGCCACTGTAGCTACTCAGGTCACCAAGAGTGTGATGGTCAGAGCTCCGTGGGCCACCTGTCCATCCCACCACACAGGAGGGCTGCCCTGCAGTGCCTCAGCAGGGTAGTGGTTCTTGAGTCCCTCAGTCTCTTGGTGTCCTCTAGCTGCCTGTTATCCACTTCATGTCCACTTCCTCAGGTGGCTTAGGGCAACGTCCCATCTGTTCTGGCTCACCCCACGTCCTTCCTTGCCCTGTTCAGCCACATTGATAGTGGCTCTTCAGGTTGACCAGTTATTCCGAACTTTCTGGGCAGTAGCCAATACCTGGCCAGTGCCATCTGTGCTAATGAGTTCATGGGCTCTTCACCCATGATGCTGGCACAGGCCCAGAGTGTGCAGTCCTCTCGGTACCTGCTCTTTTCTGCCTGATGTTTAGTCACCAGCTTGTTTGTGTCCTCTGCTTAGTAAGGAGGGATGGTAGAGCTGACAGGAAATTCTGGATTCTTCTGTGTTAGTGGTTAGAGGTTCTCCATCACCAGCCGTGGAAACCCCAGCACCTTGCTGTGCTCCGAGGTTCTCTGTTAATGGAGAATTTTGTCCTCGGAGGGTGACGGCACTGGCTCTTGGGTCTAACTCGGAGCCCCTGGAATGATCCTGAATTCGCTCAGAGAAAGTGTTCAGCAGGGAGTGGAAGATGTGGGCTCAAAATGGCTGCAGGGTGGTTTTGGAGAATCTCTAACCTTGAAAGTGAGAAAGATCTTAGGGGTCAGAGTGGTTCCCAGCAGGCCTTGCATACTGGCCTCCTGGGGCATGCATATGAAGCAGGGTAGTCTGAAGGCGTCTGTGCCTGTGTAGACCAGGGTAGTGACCATTGGCACATAGGAGCACTAGGCTGGTCTGAGCAGCGTTGCCACTCAGCTCAAGAGCACACCCCTCAGGGTGGTTCATCTGCTAGATTACATTGTGATGTTGCCTTAGTTACAGTTCAAGAAGATTAGGTTAAATGAGGTCTATTATTAAGATTAATTTCACCCGTTTTATTTATTTTCACTTAATTTAAAAAACATTTAAATTTTTTTTTAATTTAAAATTTTAAAATGTTGAAATTTTTGTTTATTTAGTGTGTGAGTGTCTGCAAACGGGTATGTGCATGTCCTGGTATGTGCGTGGAGATCTGGAGACAGTTCTCAGGTTTGGTTCTGTCTACCTGTTCCCAGGGTGAAACTCAGGTCGTCATACTCGGTGGCTTTTCCTACTGACCCACATTGCTGGCCCTGCTTTGAAAAAGATCTAAGTTTTACTTTTTAAAAGGTAACTGTCAGAGCCAGGCATGGCGGTGCTTGCCTGTAATATTAGCCTGGGGGAATAGGGACTGGGAGGAGGCTGAGGTAGGAGGATCAGGGGTTCAGATGTTCAGTGTGATTGGTCCTCAGCCGCATGATGGATTCAAGGCCAGACTAGATACATGAGACTCTGTCTCAAAACAAAATAGCATCCCACACCCCTAAAAAACCCTTCAGATCAATAAAGAAAGAAAGAAACAAAGAAAGAAACTAGAAATGATTACTAAAACATTATATTGCTGTTACAGTATCTCTCCTGGTCAGATCGGTCTAAGCCTAGCTCTTTGCCATGAAGCTGGGCTCCTTTGTGCCTCAGTTTCCACATTTAGGAGGTGGGGAAACAACCACAGGTGGCCATTTTGTGGCTCCTGCTTATATCATGGAGCCCTTGTTATTTCTGGCTCTGGTGTCCCGGAAGTGAAGCAGCCGCCGCCAAGGGGTTCCCTGAGCTGCTTATCTCTTGAGTGCGTCCTGGTTAGACACCACTGGAGGTTTTGAGTATACTCATTTTGTAAATATCTGTTAAGAAATAAAAATAGGCCTATTATTTTATCAACTTTTGCAGCTTTGTAGCTTGGAGCACACAGCACAGTAAATGGCGCTTTGAATAGAAGAAGGGCTGGAGAGATGGCTCGGGGATTAAGAGCAGGTACTTGTAGGCATACATTGTTTTGCAGCCTACTTTTAATAAACATTCAACATTTCTAGCCCAACACCCAGCAGTGGTAGTGGAAGGAAAAGTTATTAAGATATGGGGGAAGTGGACCTGCTCAGCAGTAGTTTTTTGGGAGTGAGCTCCATCTTCTTGGGCAGCAGTTCAATCCCATAGCAAACACCAAATAGGACTCAGATGGAGACCAGTCCTCTAGGCAGACACCAGGCATGAACCAGCAGCTATAGTTCAATCCTGAAGGAATTGCCAGGCTAGCCAACTTGACCTGAGGTGAGGCCGCGGAAGCAGCAAACTGCCACAGGAACCTCAGGAGCAGTTCTTGGGGTTATCACAAGTTGAGCTCAACAATGCTATGTAAGGCAAAGCAATTCATGTGTGTCCTTAGGGAAAAATAGCAAGGCAGAGCAAACCAAACCAATGTTCAGTGCTTGTCCCCCACGGTCTGTGGGGTCATATTTATACTCCTTCATCAAGTGTCCCTTCCAGTTTCTACTATAGCAAAACATTCTTTCACCTGTATCTGCTTCAGGAAAACAGTCTTTCACATGTCTGCTTTAGCAAGACATCCTTTCACCTGTGTGCCCCAGCAAAGCATCATTTGACACACCTGACTTTCCAAAGAAACTAGAAGTTTCCGCTTCAGGTACTGCTGTTGCAGGGGACCTGAGTTTGGGCTCCAGCACTCATTTTGAGCATCTTTCGACTGCTGTAACTCCAGCTCTGGGGGGCGGGGCAGGTGGGGGGAATCTGGTGCCTCTGGTCCTCATAGACACTTGTCCTTACGCGCCTGCACATACCTGTGCACACCCCTACACCCATACACACATACACATAATTAAGGTAAAAATAAATCTTGAAAAGGCTGATGCTCTGGAGTTTGAAGGCACCAGAGAATACGGTTTTGTTTCCATGAAAAGACACACTAAGGTGAAGGCTCTTGCAGCTGGGGTGCTGGGAAAACTTCGAAGGAAACTCCGTGACCCTGGCCTGCCTGGTCACACCAGGGAGGAAGGTCCACTTCCATCTCCAAGGCTAATGTCATCCAACATCCAGAAACCCAGAAATGGAAGCGAAACAGAATGGGAAGAGCTTCTGGAAGCTTCCTCCTGAGGAGTGACATCCTGACTGCCAGCGTGGTCCTTGCAAGGACAGCTGGCTTGGGGTGGGGAGTCTGGGCTCGTGCCCGCCCTCTGGGGCACAGAGTGCCAATGCCAGGGCTCCTGTCAGGGGGAGCCCACATTTCCTCTGCGTTCCTGGCTTCAGGTCACCTGAGTACTAGGGATGAGCTGCCTCAAGGGACAGGCCTCGCTGCCGCCCGCTCGCCCGCTCGCCCGCTCGCCCGCAGGCAGTTGGCTCTAATCGCCGCAGGCACTTTGCACTCGGTGCAGGGTGGTATATCCAGTCTCTTATTTTTATTTTTCCATTTTTGACATTGTCCTTCAGTTCCTCTTCCACGTTCCCTGTTAAGCTGTTAAATCACTCCATTTATTTAGCGTGAGTGTTTCTGAGTATTCATTTTTATCTTGGTGAAAACCAGGCTTGCTCATGGGCACATAATGAAATTGCATAAATATACCCTTAGCTTGGAATCTAATTTATTCTTCCTGTTCATTATGGGCTAGAAGGCCATTATGAAATGTATAACTTTTTTTTTTCCCCCAGTGCTGGAATTGAAAGGCTGTGGCTTGGGCTCTTTTTATTCTGATGATTTCGTCCTGATTCAATTTAAAGCTGGTTAGGGCTCAAATATTGGAGCATAATTGACAAAGATCAGTGTGGGCTGAAAAGCTAACATCAGGTGGCTTCCCAACTCTACAAGCATGTGAGCTAAGCAGTAGTTCCAGGGGAGGCTCTCGTGTCTGTGGAGTCCCACGGACCTCCAGAAGAGGGGCCTGGGAGAACGGTGGTCCTGTGTAGCGTAGAACATGGATGTTCTGAATTTCATCCAATGGCACAGGCTGGAAGGATGAGCTCACCTCAGCCCGGAAACTCTCAGAAGTGCTTAGACATCCCTCTGGAAACACATCACCTGACCTACCACAACCCGGAGGGGTTGATGGCCTCATCCTGAGGTCATCAGGTCACTGCTGGAGTCCAGCCTCCCCCATCTTAGCCTATGTCCAAGCACAGCAACTATAGACGAAGCATGAGGTAGAAAGAGCTGGATGGAGCAGCATTCTGTGAACTGGGGGAAGAGGATGGGACATCCACCAGCTGGGGGAAGGCTATGAGATGCCAACCTGAGCTAAGGAAGTGGGGGACTCCAAGCCCCAAGAGGCAAGTCAGTGGTACAGTTAGAAATGAGGAGCCTTTTTGCTCACATATGCTCCTGGGCTTTCCTCAGTCAGTTCCTGGGGTCGGAGCATGAGAAAGACCCAAAGCTTAAACCGTAACCACGCCTGACGTGAGTGCTGTGGGGTGTGCAGATCAGGCCCACAAGGATTCACTTAGACATTCTAGGACAGATGTAACTGACCTAACAGGAGAATGCTAGCTACAGTGGGCACACTGGGTACCCATGAGAAGCAGGACAAGACAGGCGGGAACCAGAGCTGTGGGGACCACGTGGCCCTTTTCCCTGGGACTGGATGACTAGGGGTGAGTGTATGGGGAGTGGGGAAAGAACTACTTAAACTTCAGATGAGCGATGAAGATACGTTGTTGTTGTTGTTATTGTTGATCAATAGGTGATAAAGACTGCAAGGGACACACACAAAACAACAAACACCACCTTTGTTATTTTTTCTAAGGTTCAAGTGTAAAGGCATCAGTGTACCCATTTACTGAAACAGCTGTGTCAGAGAGGTGGAAGAGGGAAAGGGAGAGGGAGAGGGAGAGGGAGAGGGAGAGGGAG
>NW_021620762.1:46011-105473 GCF_004785775.1 Grammomys surdaster
GGGAGAGGGAGAGGGAGAGGGAGAGGGAGTAAGTGCTCATTTTGTAATCAGTTCCTTACTCTGTGTGTGTCTGTGTGTCTGTCTCTGTTTCTGTCTCTCTGTCTCTGTCTCTCTGTCTCTGTCTCTCTGTCTCTCTCTGTCTCTCTCTGTCTCTGTCTCTCTCTCTCTGTATCTGTGTCTGTCTGTCTGTCTCTCTGTCTGTCTCTCTCTGTCTGTCTGTCTCTCTCTCTGTCTCTGTCTCTGTCTCTCTCTGTATCTGTGTCTGTCTGTCTGTCTGTCTGTCTCTCTGTCTCTCTCTGTCTGTCTCTCTCTCTGTGTCTGTCTGTCTGTCTGTCTGTATCTCTCTCTCTCTCTCTCTCTCTCTCTCTCTCTCTCTCTCTCTCTGCATATGTGTGTCTGTGTGTATATGTGTGTGTGTTTGTGAACTCAAGTGCCCAAGCAGGCTAGAACTGGATGTCAGATCCCCAGAGCTGAAGAGTTACAGGTAGTTAAAAGTTGCCTGATCTCAGTAGCGCTGGGAACCAAACTCAAGTCCTCTACAAGAGCAGCCCCTGCTCCGTGAGCCGTCTGGTCAACCCCTCCACCCGAAGCCTCCGAGTCAGACTCTCTCACTAGAGACCGTGGAGCTTGCCAAGTCAGCTAGCCTGACTGGCTAGCAAGCCCAGGGCTGTGTCTCTGCTTCCCCCACAGACACTAGGCTTACACCCAAGCTTTTAGTGGTGCCGGGGATCTGAACTCGGGCCCTTGGGCTTGCGTAGCAAACTCTTTACTGGCCGAGTTATTGCACAGCTCTTCAATCCTCACCAAGTTCAATCATGGGAATCTGTTGTCACATGTTCACCTTGCTGAGTCTTAATAACACGACTGTAATCAAGAGTCTCTCTTCCTCCCGCCACAAATCCAACTTCCCAACTGTGAGGCCCTCTGTCCGCGTCCTGGTGGGAAGCTCCCTCTTTATAACCAGCGCATAGACGGTGTTCTCTGTGTGTGCGTTCTCTGGCACTTTTAGCTTTCTTAGAGAAAATCCTCAAAGTAGATTGCCAGGGCAGGAGATCTGCATTACTTAAGATTTAATTTAAAATGACACCTGGATTATTTAGAAAAAGTCAAGAATATTTTTAGAAGTCTCTGCACTTCGGGGGATCCTCTATCTATAGCTACTGACATCAGGTATTATACTTTAGCAGGATAGTTCTCAGGCAAAGCATAGAAACCACCTTGCCCTTTAACTTACATATGCCCGGCTCTGGGAATGCTCAGGGTCTTTTGCATTTTTTTTTTTTTTTGCCACTTGGATTTTTGTAGAAGTGGTTATCCACATAATCTGTTTCTATGGAGTTTTATGTATTTCAGGATGCTCTTTACACATAGAGAATTGTCATATTTTATTTTACTTGACACAGGGTAGGAGTTGTTGGTCACAGGCCAGTGTGATCAAGGCCATGGGATGATCTTGGGGCGTAGATCTGAGCTCACGAGAGTGGCTTTTGGAACCTTGTCAGAATCACAGCCAGAGATCCTCCAGGCCTATCTTTGCTTGCTCATCTTATCCTGAAGTTTCTGGACCTGAAGAAACAGCATTTGACCCAAGAACCTGTGTTTTGTGGTGGTGCCGATGCTGTTCTAAGAATAGTCTCCACACTTGTCCACCTTCCCCAAGTACCTGTGCAATGATCTGGTCTAGGGCAAGGAGCCATGCCCCGTGAGGGTTGTGGTCCTCGGGTTTCCCTATCCTGGCTGTGACTTTGAGGTGGGAGGAGGCATGGATACAGGGAAAGTTGCAGAGCAGAAAGTAGACACATGTCTTCCAGGGAATGGGCAGAAACAGAGTCTGATGCTGGCCAGCATTGTTCAAGAGAAGAGGGGGATGCCATTCTTCCTGAACATCCTTTCAGGAAAGACCTGATGTTGTGGCCCACCTTGTGTTTCTGCCCAGCCTCCCCATGGAGGGGTATTATTCAGAAATGGTCTTTTCAGAGGTAGTCAGGTTAATGTGAGTTTATATTGAATGAAGGCGGACTTGAACCCAGTTTACCTCAGAGGACACAGCAGACATTCAGGTGAGAGGCCAGGAGGTGGCAGAGGAATGATTTGTTTGGTCTGACAGGAGGCAGAGAGAAGGGGCTGGGAGGCCAAAGGCCGCAGCCTCCGTGTGACACCCTTCAGAGCATTGCATGGGGACCAATTCCCAGAAACGTAGGATTTCTTCTCCTTCTTGGTCTTAGCCATGTTGGACTGAGGCCAAAGAGATAATAGAATCTCAGTGGGAGCAGAGGACGGGAGTCAGCTTGGGTCAAAGTTCCTGGCTCTAGAGAACAGCACAGGACGGAGCTCCGGGTCTACTGAAGTCCTCTGTGCCCTGGAGAGGGCAGGGCAGAGCCTGAATCCTGATGCCCGAGGGATATTCTCAATCGATGGGTCAGCTGGATGGCTGTCAGAAGCTGGAGGCTTCTGTGTGCTGTGTCAGTTGTGGCGTCTGTTTCAATTGGCTGAGGCTGAAAGCATCATGGTGAGTCCTGAGGCATCGATCTGGATGTCATATATACCCATGGCAGTCCCCTAAAACCAGGAGTTCTTCTGTACCCCGAGGGCTGCTGCCCTGGTCAGCCTCAGGAACACTTGACAGGCTGCTGTCTGCGTGGCCAGACGGTCCCCACTCTGCTACATCCATCGAAGGTTGTTATTTTCCTAAGGGGCCTTCCCCAAAGCGCAGAGGGACATAAAGTCAAACAAGCCAGAAAATGACAGCTTCCCAGTGGCAGGGATGTCATATAGCGCATAATTCTTCTCTTGGATACACTGGTGTGAAGTCCCAGTGGATCAGGGCCTGGCCCAGCGACAGCTGCCGGTCCTTGTCTCTGTCCAGGATTCCCTTTCTGGATTTCCAGTCAGACTCTGGGTATGTTTCAGTCCCTGTCTGTTCTAGGCCTTTGGCTTGTTCTGCAGACCACTCCTGAGCAGCTGCTCCATACTTAAGAGGTGCCTCTCACTCTGGGCAGAGCTGATGTGAATTTGTGGGACCTCTCTGTGATTGTTACTCATGGTCTCTCACCAGGAACTACCCTGATGCTGAGACCCCTCCCCACAGTCTTAAAGCCTCAGAAATACCTTGGATGACACTGTCCTTGCTGTGGGATCATCACCTCAGGGTGACAATCACTTTAGGAAGGTTTGTCCTTAAATCAGATACTTTTTTTTTTTTTTTTTTTTGGTGACACTGTAGAGTTTGGGCTAAAGACAGAGAAGATTTTTTTTTGTTTTTGTTTTTTGTTTTGTTTTGTTTTGTTTTTTTTTACAAAGCCCACTTTCATATTTAATGCCTAGAGACAAGTGTTGTGTGTGTGTGTGTGTGTTATAAAATTGCCCCCAAACTGTCCTCTGCTACTCTGCTGTCTTTGGGCTAATTTGGCCGTTACAAGATGACACTGTAGAAGAGTTAGTGATCTGATAATGACATGGAGTTAAATGGAGAAAAGTTACAGGATAGGTTGTACAGTATGCTCCCACTTGGCACCAAAAATACATACCCTATGCCTAGGGAAGTCTGGGAGCATATATATGCACAAAATGTTAGCACAAGTTATTTCGGGTTAGTGGGATTATGGGATATTTTTATTTTCTTCTTTTTGCATATGTGTAGTTTCTAAATCCTTCTGCAGTGAATATGTATAACTATTATAATAAGGGTAAAATTAGAACCAGATTTTGCCAAAGGCTGCTTGTACCCCCTGACCAGAGATGGCCCAGGCTACCCTTCTTGGGCCACAAAACTCCCTCCTGTTTGGTCCCTGGGCTCTAGAGGTCCCACCTGGATCTCTTATTTTTTTCTTCTCAGGTCTGGGTGTCCTGGGATGGGCCAGACATGTGCCAGACTGAGTTAGTGTTGACGATTCAGTATAATTTTTTGAAGACATCCCTGTCTGACAAAAGAGAGGAGACTCTTGAAAGCATAGGGGCCCTCCCCCACAGGTGAGGTGCCCAGGTGTGCTCATCTCCAACCTGAACCATACCTTTCTTCTGTTCAGTCATCAGCCAATGGGCATGATGGGGCATAGCCAGATAAGGGCTGGGTGTGGTACATTGTGGCTGGGGTCTTCTGGGTGTGTCTGGGGTTGTGTGTTGCCTGGAGAGGATTTCTGAGGGCTGGACCAGGCTGCCCAGGAGGATGACATAGGTATAGCATCCATCTCTTGCTATGGATGGTAGGCAGTTTGGTCTGTGGGACCCTGGGTTTGTCCTATAACAGACAGAGGCTGTGCGGCAGAGAGGAGCTGGCATGGCATGCTCCAAAGCCAGCTGCCCACCAGTGAGTGCTAGTAGCCTCCTGAGCCCTGCTTCTGTCTCTGGAACACAGGGCTATGCCTACTTTCCACGGGGGTGACCTGTCTGTGCCCAGAAGGAGAGCTGGTGCCAAACATGCTTTGTCTGCCTTCTGTGTGAGCACTGTGTTATACACTCATCTGAACCAGCAAAGGCCACCTGCAGGACCTTGCTGGGTTGGCAGACACCCAACACCGTTCAGCTCAAAGCCATTTCAGTAGGAACTAACCCTTCCCCAGAATGCCCACAGCTCACGTCCTCTTGTATATGTGTGCAGGCATGCATTGCACTAGTGTGTGGGGGACCAGAGGTCCACCTTAGGTATTGTTTCTTAGATTACGGTCACATGCACACACACAGAGAGACACATACACACACATATATAAACACAGACACATATACACATACACACACAGACACATATACACACAGACACAGAGACACACATACACACACAGACACATATACACATTACACACACATACACAGACACACATACATACACACACACATACACACACACAGACACATACACACACAGATACATACACACACAGACACACGCACACACAATTTCATTTTGAAACAGGGACTCTGACAGACCTGAAACTCCCTGGTTGAGTTAGGCTGGCAGGTCATTGGGTCCCAGGCATCCTCCTGTCTCTCCCTCCCCAGTGCTGGAATTGCAAGGCTATGCCACCAGGCCTGATTTTTTTTGTTTGCTCATTTGCTCGTTCTGTTTTTAACGTGGTTCTTGGGGACGGGAGTGAGGATCTCATGTGTGTTGTTAACACTTTCCTGACTGAATTATTTCTCCAGCAGACACATACATCTTGAAAAGTCACAGTCACAGCCTGTGTCCCACGGATCTGTGCTGGTGACAGTCCCATGATCCCTTGCCAACATTATCAGAGGGGCCAAAAATAAGAGCTCCTGCCTGACCTGTCTCCACAGCAACCTCTATCATGACACTAGCACTTTTTACCCTGAAAGCCTGGGTCTCCATCACTGATTTATATCACCTTTCTCTCCCCAACTCTCCTGGCTGTAGCCCCCTGCTCTCTCCTCTCCATCCCTAGAGCTACCAGCTCCCTTGCAGACCACCAGCCTGGCTTCCCTTCCTGTAGACTTCTTCCTCCCTCTTGTCTGTACCGAAGCACTGAATACACCTTCGTATAGCAGAGTTCTGGTTCCAGTCCTGCCCTAGCCTCGGGGCAGAGCCACCCAAGGCTCTACCTAGAGTCCCAGTTACAAATGTGGCTCTTCTGAGGGCCACCCTGACTCTGCCGTCAGGGCCCTGTTCACTATAGACAGACACAGGCTGCGTGTACAGGTGTTCCCTCCAGAAGTGCTGGGCTTGGCTTCTGCCTCTACCTCCTCCTGACCAATCGCAGGCTAGGATCTATCCTTGTCTCATCCACTCTGCACGCTGTGGGTACCGTGCAGGTCTGTGAGTGGAATCAGGGCAGCTCTGGTGCATCCTGCCTCAAAGCAATTAAACAGAGGGCTCCAGGAAGCTCCAGACCTTGCCCAGGTTATTTGTACTGAAGGCTTCCTGGGACTCTGTGGCCAACACTGCAGATCAGGGCTGAATCATCAGATCTCTAGGTAGGAGGTATTTTGTTCCTTCTTGTATGGTGAGCTGGCTTGACCTCACCTGGCACCCCTCTGTGTACTGACTCAGGGGTGAGCCTTGACAACAGGATTGGCTCTGCAGAAGCTGTGTGGACATAGATTTTGAGGAATTCATCCAGACTGAGGAGGAACAGAACCAGTCTCTGCTAGCTTCCTGGGAAGCTTATGTTCTGGGAAGAAGGAATAGGTTTGTGCCGAGAGGGATGTTATTTTTAGGCAGATGTGAGAAGGGGAAGAGGTCCTTGTGGAAAGTATCCTAGACTGATGCTGGTCCAAGGCCTCAGACTCCCGTGTGTCTTGTTACTTTGGGAAAAGCCATTGTCTCCTGTGAGTATGTTGCTACGCTATGGTGATGTATGGGTGGTCTCTCTCTGTCTCTGTCTCTCTGCTCATTCAAATGCTGACAGCAGTCAGCCATCATGCGTTCTAAATTTACAGGGTGCCTGTTCTGAAGTGATGGCTTCAGAGTCAAGCTGCCTGGGATTCTGAGCGTGGCAGTGGAACCTCCACAGGCTCCACTTGTTTCCTAGGCTACCCACTTCCTCAAGACCCGGAGACAGCCAGCAGGGGCTGGCAGGGATGGAGCACCCATGCTGGAGGCCTCAAACAGTCTGTGTAGGACTCTCAGGGGCGTGGAAATGCCAGGTGCCTCTCTGCAATTTCTTCCAGGAAGGGGCTACTGGCTCTTTCCTGGGAATCCAGCAGTAGTCTCAAAAGTTTAGGTTGCAAGTCTTGAGCCTAGAGAACGCAGAGCCAATGTAGAAGAGTCCCTTTCCTCCCGCTGACCCCCAAACCTACACACTACTCAGTAGCCCCTGCTGTGAGCACGTCACTGGGAAGATCTAGGTTCCTGTGGAGGTTCCAGCCTCTGGTCAATTCACTGAAATGCGTCACAAACATCCATGTGTCTCTGTGGTTTACATAGGCCACCAAACACTGAAAGACCTGCCAGGCAGGCCATTGGCTGTCAGGGCTAGGTGCTCCCTCATTAAAGAATTTCACAGATAGACCCCAGCACAGCTTACAATGTTACAACGTTGCCAACTAGCCATCTGGGAACAGTGACCGGGCCCAGGACAAGGGAACATGGCCCTCATATATGTTAGGACCTATCAGGGATGGACTAAATCAATCACTTAGATGGATGAGTACCTTTGTGCTTTTATTCTCAGTGAGCAGAGGGGTGTGAGAGAGGGCCAGAGGCCATGATGACAGAGTGTCTTTTGGGTGGTCACTTTACTCCCTAAGGACACACAGGAAGCCATGGCTGGTCTCAGTTCTCTGGTGGCAGGAAGGACAGTTGACCCTGTAGATATGAATTTAAGGTTGGAGTTCAGGGATCTTGAGCTGGGACACTGGAGGCCCAAGCTCACAGGCCATGCATGTCTTCTGAGCTGACCATGCCTGCCTTCCAATCTGGCATCTCCTGTCCTGTCACCCAGGCTTCCTGCGTATAATACGGCACCAGTCAAAGGCTGCAGCATGGATAGCCAGGCCACAGTGCCTAAGAGGAGGACTGCCAGTTACTTCTCAGGATTCCCACTCTCCCCTGGGACATGCCCACCACCCTAGAGCTCCAAAGCCCAGTGCAAGGCTGACTGTGAGCCAGAGCTTGTTATTGAGATGAGGGCTTCAAGTGGGCTCTGTCCTGGTTGCAAGCCACTCACCTGCATGTTAGAGCCTTCATGGACCCTCTCTGTGATGCTCCGTGTGCAGATCTGTTCTCTGTTCTCTGTTCCTCTCATGTAACAAACATGTCCTTACCATTCTCTTTGGGGTGCCTCAGATACTATTGTCTCCTCCTTGGGGATCCCTTCACTGCCCTGTAGGAAGTTCTTACCTTCCTAGTTTGTGTCCTCAACCTGGTTCTGGACCAAGTGCCCGTATGGACCCATAGAAGCCCCTCTTCTTTCCAACAGGCTGCGGTGGACCTGAGGTCCTCCTTGGTTTAAGACCTTCCGCCTTGGGCACCACACTTGCTTCCTACTTTAGCTGTGGCTCCTCCTCTGGCCCACTCCTGTACTCCTGTGCCCCTCTTTCCTGGGAGCCATCCAGCTGGCCCCATGGACATTTTCAAAGGTGGGAATGATAGTGGGAATTCTCCTGCCTCTGTGCGTTTGATTCCACCTGAGGATGCCAGACCTTGCTCTGGGCTCTCAAGTCCACCTGAGTTCAAGTGGTAACGAGGGCACAGGGATGGGAGGTGAACACACTTACTGTCACTGTGGCAACTTGTCAAGACAGAAGGAAAGCAAGTCCCCTACCTGCTTTTTTTTTTCTTTTTAATTAAAAAGCAACCACAGCTGCCCCAGGGACATTGAATGGATGGTGTTCAGAGCTCTGGGTGCCTTTGGAGGTGCAGAAAGCTTAAAACCATTTTGTTTTATGTTTATTGGTATTCTGCCTGCATGTATGTCTATGCATCATGCATGTACAATGCTTGAAGAGGATGTCAGATCCCTGGGAGTGGGGTTCCAGTTGGTGGTGAGCAGCCTCGGGGATGCTGGGAATCAAACCTGGGTCCTTTGGAAGAACATCCAGAGCTCTTAACAGATAAGCCATCTCCTCAGCCCCTGAAATGACCTTTTAAGAATCAAAGTGTCCTTGGGGCACTGAGGACACCAGGAAGGGCAGCAGAGCAACACCTGGTCCTTCTGTCTGTTTACTTGTCTATTGCCTGGGCATGGTTGCTGAGCCATGGGGCAGCCATAACAGCTTCTGAGGCTGAGATGGGGTTAGCCCTTTGCAGATGGGCAGGCCAGTGGGGAGGGTGCAGCAGATCTCTCCCAAGTCTCCTTCAACACCCCTTAGCCCAGCTTGTCTCACTGGAGCATATCCCCAGCCTCTGCTTGAGCCGATTCAGCCTTCAATCCCGAGCAAGACTCTGTGTCCTCTCCTTGTAAGGACACCATTTGTGTTGGATTAAGCACACACTAATGCAACCACATCTTGACTCCATCTCCGAAGACCCCATTGCCAAATAAGGTAACATTCAGAGAGACTTGGGGTTAGGATTTCAGACTAAGCCTTTTAGGGGACACTTCTTACCCATAGCAAGAGCTGCCCGAGCAGAAGCGGGGGTTGGGGGGACTAAGGAGAGATGTCAGGCCTGGTGTGTCTATCTGCTGGGACCCTGGTCACCCTCCCTCACCACTTCAGTAGCGCAGTCGGCAGACTCAGCAGGGCGGTAACAGGCACATTCTTCTATTATTGTGGCTGCCAGAGCTCCAGGACCAACTGGGTTTATAAAAATAAAGTCATGTCATCTGCTGCATGTTCCGCATCCCCTAAAACAGGTTATTAAGGGGAAGTGGGGACTCTCAGAGGCAGATGGAGGAGCCCTTGATCTGCATAAGGTGCCGTTTCCATGGCTCAGAAAGCTCCTTGGAGGGAACGAGGTATAGAAAGACATATATACCTGAGCTGTGGTTAGGTAACAGAAGCCCGCTCTCGGCTGCTGGGTTAGAAATGAGAGAGCAGGCTTAAGTGGATGGGCTCAGGAGGGAGCTAACTGCATGGGGGGCTTACAGCGCAGCCTTTCTGCAGACAGAGATGCCTGGCACAGCTGCAGAAGCCAGCCCCATCCCCGTTCTCTCTCTCTCTCTCTGTCTCTGTCTCTGTCTCTCTCTGTCTCTCTGTCTCTCTCTCTCTCTCTCCCTCCCTCCCTCCCTCCCTCCGTCCCTCCGTCTCTCTCTCTCTCTCTCTCTCTCTCTCTCTCTCTCTGTGTGTGTGTGTGTGTGTGTGTGTGTGTGTGTGTGTGTGTGTAGGGTTTACCTTCTGTGGGAGACAGCAGTCTGGGTGTTTCCCAAAGACCCTACTTTCCTACCTTACAGAAGGGCAATTGACAAAAGGCAAAGAGGGCAGAGTGAGGTCTCAGCACTCACAGGTACAGACGGGATTTGGGGGAGAAGCTAGGCCTTGTGCTGTGTGGGCAGAAGATGTGAGGTCCAGCGGGAGAGGTGGAGCCCAGGAGTCTTGGGGATAGCTGCTGGTCAGTTTTTCATCTCCTCTGTGTCTTCTGTCTCGAGGTCCCCAGGCAGCTTGGTGGCAGAGCTGACAGAAGGGAGGGACTGACCTGTATCCCAGACTTCCTTGTTCTACACCCTCGTCGCAGTCTGACTACCCCAGTGTATCCTAGACTTCACAGCCTCCACTGCACAGGATAAGCCAGGAGTGGGTACCGTGCTTCATATGACCATCCAGAGCAGCACAATGGAGTCAGGTGTTCTGTCCATGACTGGCCTCTGGGACTGGCTTATTTGAGGCAACCGAGTTCCCTTCCCTAATCTGTTGACTTCAGTAATCTTGGCTCCAGCCTCTCTGGAGGTCAGGGCTATTTTATTTTATGACCAGACTTATGCACAGGGCTGGGCCCCTATAAAGGCCACTGTACATCCATCAGTCTTTCTTAGTAGCCAACTGTGGGTCAGAGAGAGCCCCTGGCAGCTCTGTAGGATCTAACGTCACAGGAAAGGTAATAGGATATGTGATGGCAGTCCTGGGCTGCCTCTTTGGAGAAGGAAGTTAGATGCTGCCATGGTGCAACTTTTCAACAAAGCTGGCTCCATCAGTGAGCCTCAGGGTGCCATCTGCTGAGCCCCATGGCTGCTGTCCACTGACTTGCGACCCCGGGGTGCTGTTTCTGTCCTGCCTTGGTAAGTCTCACTGGCTGTTGCCTGTCTGAGGTTGTGCTTCGTTAAGTGTGTTCATGCCAACAGGAAGTGGCTGCCAGGCTGGGCAAGCTCTCTAGTTCCATTGCTTTCAAGTGTGGCCCCATGCCTAGGAAGGTGTGTCCAGCGCACCAAGAGTGGATGTGGTAACACCTTTGTCCTCTGGATCATTGCTGACAGACACAATGACCACTGGAAACTCAAGGTGGTGGTAGAACTAACACGGAAGCCTCCTGAGTCTTGGAGTCCCTATATGGAGGCAAGCTTTGAGCAGAGTTAGGCTGAGCAGGATGCAAAAGGCTAGAGGGTCCTGTCCTGTGGGTCCAAGCACTTTCCTGGGATGGTTCTTCTGCACTGTTGGTCAACCGTTTCCGCCCTAGGGAGGGGGACATCCCTACCATTTGACGGCTATTTCAAGAGGTGGAGTTAAATCAACAACTGGGGAAAGTCCTTCCAGCCACAACAGGGCCCACTGGAATTCTGATATGCTTTTTAAGGGGTAGTGGAGATGTTCTCTCAGACACCGGGATCCTGAGGGGTGTGTCAGTTCCATTTACACAGTGTGGCTGCAGAAAACCTTTCAGAGAGGCATGGGCTCTTCTGGAAGAGTCCTGTGTGAGAGAGAAAGCACTGTGCAGGAGCCAGCTGATGTCACCAGGGCCCGGCTCCTCCTGGGGGTGGGGATTTTTTCTTGGCGGCGAGGATGGCAATGGTGTCCACTTTTGGAAAACTCATGTGAGACTTGGGAAGGCTAGGCAGTGACTTAGGAAAGGACTTCTGGGTGGAGAAGACATCCCTCCTCCTGGCTGACTTTGGCAGACTCATGGTTGTTGCTTTCTAGTGGACACACACACACGAGTTTATGGCAGTACTATCAACAGGTAGTTTTGTCCCTGGTGCCTGAAGTACACAGAGCCATTCAGTCCCCCCCCAACCGCGCCCAGTGATCTATTCCACAGTTCACAGTGCCGAAGAGAACACTCAGAAAGCTTGGATGTCTCCTTTAGTGTCCATGGCTGAGCACTTGGGTCTGACGGTAAGTCACATGTAAGGATCTTGGTCATGTGGCCTAGGGAGCTGGTGCAGTTGGTAGAGTGTTTGTCTAGCATGCCAGTATCCTCGAGTCCCATCCCCAGCATCTTATAACACAGGCATGGGGCAGTGCACACCTGTGATCCCAACACTCAAGAGGTCAAATCAGAAGAATCAGAAGCTCAAGGTCATCCTTGGCTCCGTAGTAATTGCAGAGGAAGCTTGAGCTACTTGACGCCCTGTCTCTAAGCAGCAGACAAGCAACCTTGTTCTTTAATAAGCACTTGGCACTGACCTGGAGACGTCAGATGCCCAGGTGCTACAAGGCCACAGTGGTCTGCCTGATTTTCCTGGAGCAGAAGACTGTGGTCCTTTAATACCTTCTCCTTAAGCAGAGATGCTTGCTTTGGGTACAAGGTCCCCATCTTTGAGTTTGTTCTGGTTCTAGGACTCATCTGGGAGATGGAAGCATCCCCCACCTTTTGTAGACAGGGCTAGGGAAGGAGGCCAGTGTTCACAGCTGTGTTCACAGGCACCAGGAGGTGGGCACGGCCATTCTCTGTTGCTAGTCTCAGAGAAGTCATCTGATAGGGTAGACAAAAGCTTGAGCCCAAGTGTGTCTTAGTTTCCCCCCTTGAAAGCATGGCAGGTTTCTGCTGAGCAGGTTTGGCTGGCTGCATTAAGAGGCGTCTGTAAAAAGCTCTTAAAGCTGGTTGCCTGTGTCAGGGTCTGAGGGAGAGCTTTTGTATATCTGCTCTAGGGAAAGGCTGAGGTAGGCTGAGTGCCTTTAGTAAACCTGTCCAGGCATTGCTGGCTGCAGACCTATTGTCCGGCTCATTTTTTATTCACAGGCAGACTTGATCATTAACTCGGAAATCTCTGGAATCCTGGGCGCGATCACAGAAAGGTCTTAGTGATCATTTAACCCAACTCTCGATTTGATCAATGGAGAGATTGAGACCTGGAAGGAAAGCACAAAGAATTCATGGAAGGAGAACCTGATCCAAGCCTCAGACTCTTGTGAGGCCTGGAAAACTCTGAGCCCCTCAGAGCAGACCTGGCAGCCATGTTGTGGCATTGAGGCTGGAAGGGGGTTACGAGGGGAGGAAGACTTGGGGGGTCAGTTAGGATGCTGGACTTTTCAGGAACCTTTCCCAAGTGAGGGCTGCTTTCTGCTTGGGTCACATTGGTGGACTCAGAAGGCTGGATGGTCACTAGCCTTGTCTCTCCCCCTGGTGGGTAGTATGCTTGGTTTGTGTGACTTTTCATACCCATCTGACCGTTTCCCCAGCTCCAGATTTCCCTCAGTTTCAAAGTCAAATGATGTCTCGTCATTTGGAGGGACCCAGATGCCGGTATCTCCGATCCCCCCAACCCTAACTCCTTGCCGATCAGCGCGGGCTCCCAGCTGTTAGGCTGTTGTGCTGCTAGGAACAGGATGTAAACCTGTCAGAGACCCATTTCTTGTTGTTTCAAGTGTACACCCAGAAGTGTCCTTGCTGGAGGGGCCACTTGCTTTTCTTTGGTGTGGGGTAAGAAGCCAGGGCCTTACACAAACCAGATTCATGCTATATGTCCCTGAGGTTGTATACCAGGCTTCTTATTATCTTTTGCTTCTGTGTATGGCGTTTGGCTACCGCCTCATGGGAGAGGCAGCCCAGAGGCAGCTCTGCCGGGAGTTGCTGGCCTATGAGTCCTTACTCTATCACAGGACACTCAGGCAGCCATCTTTCTTCCTGTCTAAATACTTAGATCCTGTCTCTGCTCCTGAGACACTCACAGCTGGGAGCATACCTGGTTGAGACACCGGTACTTTCCTGAGCTAGGAGGGAGGTGGAGGGGCACAGGCTAAGAGAGTAGCGATGGTAGTCTGTTTCCCTTGTCCCTTTGCATCATCCTGTTCAGATGGTTCCTGGGTACCATTCCTAAGTCCCTCTGCTGGTGCCATGATGGTATCAAGACAAATGGAGACTGGAAACAAAGTCCAAGGCCTGTATCAACTGCAGGTATCTCTGAGTTTGGAGCCAGTCTGTAGACTCTGGCTTTGGCAAGGATTACCTCAACAACACACACAGCTGAGGGGCTCAGCCTTGTAACATTGTATAAAATCAGGCACAGAGAGCAGATACCTCCTCAAAGGTGTGGACTTTGAGAAGGAGACAGTGCCTGGAAATCACCATCTTTCCCCCACTGCAGAAGTATGTCCAGCCATCTGAATGCCTGCTGAGGTCTTTCTTCTTTGGTGGCAGTTGTTAACCCTGGTCCTCCTCGCTGTAGCCAAGGTTGGGCCTCCATGACAAGGGTGCCCCCAGACCCACTGATGACCACCCTTTGCAGTGTGGCTAGGTTGCCCATCCATGATGGAGTTGGGATATGACACCAATGACAGGTTTTTTTTTTTCTTGTCCCTTTTGCTCCAAGTGCAGAGCTGACCATGCTACTATAAAACTGGGGTCTCTTAGGACACACAATAAAAGGCTAAAGTCAACAGTATTATTAATGAGCCAGCATACTTTATGAACTGAATAAATTTTACTAATTTATATTAGCAAAACAGTATTAAGAAGACAGATATAGAGTCCCCGCAGCACGGTGGAAAATATTCCTCGCTCACAGCACTCTACAGTGGTTTCCACAGCTCGAAATGGATTTTGTGTGGACTCTGGCCTTCTACCCTGTAGTCCCCCTTCAAGACATGTGAAACCTGGGTATCATTGCTAACACCTGCACCTCCTTGTGCATGGATGCACACACATGGTCAGACCACCAGGGCGATCTGGACCTCTTAGCCGTCCGAGTCAGTGCTTAGTTAAAAACAAGGTCTCTGTGCTGAGCTGCCACTAAGAACACAAAACTGTGTCTTCTGTGTGTACAGAGGGTTGTCTTTTGAAATAATATTGAACAAAATACCATTGATATAAACAGGCTTCCATCAAACCAGTGCAAAGGGGAGTGTTTGGACCCTAGAACTCTCTGCTCAGTCAGATTCTGGTGAGGGCAGCTGATCTGCCTCAGTACGCGGTGAGCAGATATGACATCAAGGACAAAGAAAAATTCCTTCCCTGAAGGACCCATGGCCTTGTGGGTGCCTTATCCGAACCCTCCACCTCCTCCCATCCCTGGCCTCCTCCAGCCTCATGGTATAATTCCCACCTACAAACTAAGGCAACTGGACACTGCTCTCTGGCTTGTCTAGCTGGGACGCTTGGTTTGGTCCGTGGGTAGAAGAGCAGAGCTGAGTTGGTCCCTCTCTCTTGGGACATTGTTCTAGCCTCCACTCAGGACAAGTGTTCCCTGGGCAGCCTTTTAGCTGCTCCCAACCAGGGCGCATGTCTCCTAGGAATGTCAAAGGGATACTCTGGGGTCTGTACCTGTCAGCCCAAGGAAGTTTATGCTCACACACGTCTGTGTCTGGTGTGTGTTTATGTATGTGGCTGTATGAGTGTGTATGGAATTGTTTCTGATGATGTGTGTGAACATGTGTGTGTGTGTATGTATATGTGTACATGTGTGGAAGTGTCTGTGCACATATGTGAATGTATGTACAGTGTTCACGGGTGTGAGTGAGGGTGTGAAAGTTTATGAGTGTGTATGGCAGTGTCAAAGTGGAAGCATGTAGGTCTTAGCTCGGGCTGTGCAAGCTGCTGTGTTGCTGGGCTGTAGCAAAGGGCTGATAACCATTCCAGGCTTGTGTCCCCGAGCCTGAGGCAGAGTAGAGAGAGGTTGGCTGGATGCTGGTGCGGAAGGGGTGTGGTAACAAGGGCATCCTGATGGGGGAATGATACTGGGCTTAGTTAGCATCCTGTGCCTCTGATGCTTGCTCTGATACCTGGTACCTGCCATGTGCATGCACTTGGCCGAGGCTCCAGGCTCCTTTTTTAGTGAGCTAGTCTCCTCCCTACTCAGCCTATCATCCCTGGAAACAGAAGATTCTGGAGATGCTCTGCATCTCTTGCCTCTGACAGGTACGTCCTCTCCCAGGCCCTTGCTGTCTGTCATCCGCCCCTCCTTCCCCACCTGCTGACAAACTGTGCTGTATGACTCCACCTCTGTTTCCTTGATTGCACAGGTAACTCTTGCAGTTGCTGGCTTTGGAGGTGCTTTATGGACTTCCGAGTTTCAGCAGTTGTCCTGGCTATACCCATGTCTGATGACCAGCTAGGAGGTTATTGTACTCCCACAGGAACAGTCTGCCCTGGGAAAAGGACTAACATAAATTTGGATCCTTCCTTAGAGATTAGTGCAAAGGAGAAAGGAGGGATGAGGAGTCAACATGGAGTCCTGTGGGCACCACTGACATGCCCTGTGATGTGGGACAAAATACATTCAGCACTCCAACGTGGACCCTGCGTGAACCTTGGCATGGGGAGTATTGGTCATGTGACCCAGGCTGACCTTGTTTGTCCCTCCAGCTGGAGGACCGAACTGTGGGCCACACAGAAGCACAGATTAACTGGGGTGGCCTGAGGTACCAGACATGCAGATTCTCCGACCAGCATTCCAAGGGTCTCCAGGTGTTCTTCTAGGACACAGTCAACTGACCTGATAACACACATGACCTTAGCGATCCTCGCAGTACAGACAGGAGAGAAAAATGTGGACCAGCAGACTGAGGCAGCCTCCCTCTGCGGGGCTGGCTAGCTCTTTCTCTCCCTCTTTACCCTGGGTCTGTGTCCCCTGAGCACAGGTGGAGGAAGCTGGGCTGGATCCCAGCCATGTGGACTGTGGGGTCGGCATCTTTCTGGGGTCAGAGGACCTTAGAACATTGCTGGCTCGTGGCTTTGGTTGGTTTTGCCTTCCCTTGTCCCCAAGCACCTGTTGGAGAGGTGACAGGAGGCCCATGCTCAGTGCGTGGGCCCTTGGGGAGCAGTGCGGTTTGTGGGCTCCTGTCAAGTCCCATCTGCCACCCGGGAGCTTGGCAGGAGCTGGCC
The DNA here is from genome assembly GCF_004785775.1 of Grammomys surdaster. Taxonomy (NCBI): domain Eukaryota; kingdom Metazoa; phylum Chordata; class Mammalia; order Rodentia; family Muridae; genus Grammomys; species Grammomys surdaster. The sequence goes on from NW_021620762.1 coordinate 62,600, forward strand.
TTTGTTCCTCCCTATTTTTATGACAAGCTCAAAGCTGAGCTTCCTGGCACCCAGGCACCTTGGTTGAACTGCAGAGCATCTGTTTGGAGGACCTTGCATTTTTCAGGCACTTGGGGGTGGGGCGGGGCACTAACCCTAGGCCTCTTTTGGTACTTCCCAAGCACAGTGTTCTGAAAACACTCTCCATGTGGCAGGCAGCCCTCTCCTCCATTTCCTCTTTATTCAGAGGAAATGTCCTCTCTCAGCTAGGAAGACAATCTTTCAGATAGTTTCTCTTGGAAGCAGGACCGAGCCTCGGTAAGTTGTGCACCAGATACCTGCTTCTCCCAGCTTTCACTTCCTAAGCACTTTCTTGTTTGTATGCTCATCTGGCCCTCTTGGGTGTTTGAACTGGGTATTGGATCCACCCAATTTACAGCTGGGGAAACTGAGGCCTAGCTTATTTACCCAGGTCGTCTGCCCAGCAGCATTTCCTCCGAGTCTAACATTCCATGGGGAGGAGGGAAGCAGAGTCCTGCAAGTCCTGCATTCAGCTCACCTGGCCTCTGGGGCATCTTCCAGCATGGTCACATCTGGAGAGCACAGGTTTTTGGACCACACAGATGTCAGTCAGACCCCTCCTCCTCTGACTTCCCCAGCACAGCATCACCTCTAAGTTTTCTAGCTGCTGTTATCGATGGCGTAGAGTCGGCCACGGACGTTAATGCATGATAGATCACTTTCATTGCGTTACCTCATGATTAATCTCCCATAATAGTCCTCCAACACCAGGGCAAAAAGAGGAGAGAGAGGGGAAAAAAACCACATTATCCACTTTGTGCTCAGAGTATAAATGAATTAGATTTAATTTCTGTTTAATTGTTTCCATAGTTCAACCTCTGCAGACTTCACAGGATAATTTATTTTGTAGTCCTGGGGACAGGATTGCGGGGGAGGGGGAGCGGGGGAGGGGGAGCGGGGGAGCAAGGTCTGGATACAGCCAGTGGTCTGCCATGGATGCTGTTTAATTATACCTGATAGTCTTATCTCTGTGTAATTATGGAGTCTGGGGCTCTGGGCAGCCTTGCCTGTACTCAGAGGATCAATGCTGGGTCAGACCCGGGGCCAGCTGCTTTCAGGAAGCTGTGTGAGCCGCCAGGAACCGCGTGTAGTCGAGTGCTCCTGAAGCCCGTGTGGGAAGGAGGGCGGAAGGGACACATCTTCAGAAGTAGAAATCTCTGGTGGTATTCCAGCCCCCCTCGCTCTCTAAAGCTGAGGGTGAGGCCTCCATAGCTGGGTGGGTTTCTGCACCTTGCCTTTGGCATCTTTAGGGCTATGTATATACAGCTTTTCCCACTGAGGGACAGACAAGGTTAGGGGCTTGGCTAGTGGGATCAGGCCCAGCACTCTTTGTCTTTGAGTCCTGTCCTCCTGTCCTTCCCACTTCTTCCTTGCCTCTCCTTCTTCCTCTTTGGGGTGTGTGTGTGTGTATGGTATGTGTATGTATGTATATATGTATATGTGTGTGTATGTGTGGTGTGGTATGTGTATGTATGTATATATGTATATGTGTGTGTATATGTGGTGTGTGTGTATGTGTGTGTATGTATATATGTGTGTGGTGTGTGTGTGTATGTGTGGTGTATGTGTATTATGTGTGTGTGGTGTGTGTGTGTATGTATACACATGTGTATGTATGTGTGTGTAGTGTGTGTGTATATGTATATGCATGTATATGTGTATGTATGTGTGTGTGGTGTGTGTATGTGTGGTGTATGTGTATGTATGTGTGTGTGGTGTGTGTGTGTATGTATATGCTTGTGTATGTGTATGTATGTGGTGTGTGTGTGTATGTATATGCTTGTGTATGTGTATGTATGTGGTGTGTGTGTGTATGTATATGCATGTATATGTGTAAGTGTGTGTATGTGTATGTATATGTATGTGTGTATGTGTGTGGTGTGTATATGTGTATGCATGTGTGTACATTTTTGTGTGTGCAAGTGTGTGGAGCTCAGAAGTCAACCTCAGATGTCACTCCTCAGAAGCCACCCACTTGATTTTTGAGACAGGTTCTCTCCCTGGGACCTGGCTCACTGACTAGTCTGGACTGGCTGACCAGGGTGTTCCAGGTGCTACAGGCACGCATTACCACACCTGGCTCTTTATGGGGTAACTGGGGACTGAAATGGGTTCCTCATGATTTGTGAGGCAAAGTGCTTCAGAAAAGAAATATGGGATTTACCATCGCTTGTAGTCAGTGGTGTTAAGGTTCGTCATGGTGGCTGTCAGGCCTGTGCATCTGCAGTGCCCCCTTGCCATCCCTGACTGAAACCCTGGCCCCGTCCCAGGACCTCATCTTCCCTCCCTTTCTTGGGTCCTGACGGCCACTCTGTCTCTCTAATCTGATCTACCCAGGGACTGTGCCTTCAGACTCTCACAGGTGTCTGAGCTTCTCCAGTTGAGCAGCTTTCCCGTCCCTCATGCTGTGTTGGGTTAAGGACTTGGTTCTCCTCAGGGCTGAATAGTGTTCTGTGGCGCCCTAAAAGGTGTTCTTCTCACCCACAACCCTTTCAGTGTGTCGGAGTACTACCTAGGAAGCCCCGGGTCTGAATTCCTGAATAACTTGTAACTTCTCACCCAAGTTTCTGGGCTTTGATATTGGGGGTACCATGGGAGGAGGGCTTCCTGCTGCCTCTACAAATGACCTCTGACCTCTGACCTTTGGCAGTAGTCTGGATCTTTTCCGTGTCTTAAAACAGGCTGAAAAAAAAAAACAAAAACAAAAAAACAGTCTGTTCTGGAAAGCAGTGCTTTGCTCCAGCCAGATTCTGTGATCTTCCCAGAGAGCAGAGTGCAGCCTCTATGTCCAGGGCAGAGGTTCCAAGGTGTGTGTGTGTGTGTGTGTGTTTGTGTGTGTCTGGGGGTGGGCAGCTGGCCGAGTGGTGCCTGCAAAGGATGTGAGAGGACCGAGGAGCAGGCCTGGTTCTCAGTCTGCAGGCATCTTCCTGACACTTCTTGTCTCTTTCGCTTTTTATTTAAGCCCTGAGGTAACGGGAGTATTCAAGGCAGTGGGGACACTCCATTTTTCTTCATTTGTGGTGTTGAACGTCTGTCATCCCCAGAAAATGTTGTCTGATAGGGCAGCAGCTGGCCCTCCTCTCTGCCTGGTGCTCTCTCCCTTTCTCTTTCTTATCTGTCGTCCCGGGGAAATGTTCCTGGCTCTGGGCATACAGAGCCTCTATCTCCAGGTAGAAGGAGACCTTGACTTAGGTCCTGGAGGTGAGAAGCAGCTTTCTGGAAGGGTGAAGATAAAGGGAACTCACCAGTGACAGACTCAGCCATGCCATCCTGCAGGGACTAAAGCCTTCAGTGTGCCGGGAATTGTGCTGGGCTCTGTGCAGAGAGAAAGGACGGTGTCTGCCTCTGCAGTGACCATGAGATCCCTACCCTGTCTGTCACACTCACATAGCAGCCCTTGGGTCTTTCAGGAAGACTCCAAGAACAGCAGCTTCTTTTTTGAGGGTAGCTGGGACTTTGTGACCATATGACAGTGACATTGAGTTGAAAATGAAGAATAAATTGGGGTTGGTTTTGTATGTTGTTGTTTTGTTTATGGCAGAGAATGTTCTAGAATGGGGAAACGCAGAACAGAGACACTGAGAAGGTATGATAAGGTCAGTGATGACTGTAGACACTGGTCACATGTTCTCTGTGTGCAGGAACTCTGTTGTGCAGGCAGGGCTTTGCAACTCTGGTGATAACCCCTGTAAAGATCCAGAGTCAGGGAAGATGACTGACAGGGGATGGGAGGGACCTCACACTAGACAGGTCTCATGGGCATCTTAGAGGACACATGTGGCTCTCTGGGCCCTCGACCATACACCCTGGACCATAGGTCGAAGGCTGTACACCTCACTTTCCAAAGAATCCCAGCTATGCAGGGGGCTGGGGGAAAGGACGGTGGCTCACAGTGGGTTTTTGTGAGGCAAAGATTCTGTCTGATACAGACAAAAAGCACTGCCCTTTGTTTAGAGTGTGTGTCACCCTTTTTATAAGAAATGGTTTTATTTATATGGGTATTTTGCCAGTACGTATGTATGTATGTATGTATGTATGTATGTTTATATACCACATGAGTGCTTGGTGCTACCAGAGGACAGAAGGGGACATTGATCCTCTGGAACTGAAGTTACAGACAGTTGTAAGCTGCCATGTGGGTGCTAGGAATTGAACCTGGGTCCTCTGGGAGAGCAGTCAGTGCTTTTAACTGCTGAGCCACCTCTCCAACCACATTAGCCACTCTTTAACATTTAACCCCTTGGTCCATTGTTGAGTTCACTTTCTATTGAAGAGGCATAGGTGGGACCCAGCACCCGCTTCAGGATCCTTGAGATTGTGTTGAAGAGTCCAGAGAACTCCCTTGCCCAGGTAGAGAAGAGAGGAATTGGCTGTGTGACCAGAAATGGGGGCAGTGTCCTGTCTCTCTGAAAAGTCTGTCTTCTGTTCTTCTGAAAGAATCATGTCACAGGAAAAGAGCCACACAGGCCACACCGCTACCACACAGCTCATCCTGGGACTCCCTGAGAGCCAAGATATTAGGAAGACAGCAGTACTGGAAGACAGCCTTCCCACTTGCACTCCTGGAGAGTGTGGGCTGAAATGGAAGGTTCTAGAATCTGCTTGTTGGGCTGCTCGAGGACTCGATGGGCCAACAGAAGCCTTCAGTGAGCTCACACAAGTGACTTCTGAGTTTGTACATGCGGGAGTCCACAGTCCTATGGCAGAGTCTGGGTGTGGCCCACTCATGAGTGGGAAGACTGGAGTGGAGCCCTGGATGTAGGGACCCAAGCAGAGTGAGCGGCTCTCGGCATGCGGGTTTCATTCTTGGTATACCCCATGGATTCCTTGGTCTGGTTCAGGCTGGAGGTCAGACAGCTTGGCTGTCCAGGTCCCCGCTTTACACACCAGCACTCTGTAAAAGTGAACCCAAAGGGGCAGAGGATCATCCCTACGACCCTCTCAGTAAGTAAAGACACTAGGAAAGAACACTGATAGGTTGGCTGAGATTACAGATCTAACCATGGACCAGTCTTAATTCTCTGTGAAGGCTGGAGGGACTGGTCACATGCCCGTATTGGGCTTGACATTTTGACTGGTAGTCCTAAAATCCTAAAGCCAGTCACCAAATGGTTGGGAAAAGTCATGGTGTGCTAAGCTCAGGTGTCCACTAGGACACAAGTGTGCAGACAGCCACAGATGAAACACACATACAAAAGAAAGAGCTGTGGGTGCAGACACTGCCACTGCTTGGGTATGTGTGCCTGTGGGGGGTGTCCCAGGATGTCTCACTAGCTGAGCACAGGGCTCTACAACTAGCCAGGGAGCAGCAGCCTGCCAGGGTCACACAGTGTGTGTGTGTGTGTGTGTGTGTGTGTGTGTGTGTGTGTGTGTGTAGCATGGGCTGGATTGGAATCCCAAGCCCTGTTTTGCCATTACAAGTTCCCACTGAGGATGGGGCATGACCGAATATGTGTGCCCATGACCGCAGCTAATGACGTCATACATCTGCTGCCTGACAGGTCAGCACCTGACTTTGGGGTTTGTCTAATATCACCTCCTCTGTGACACCCTCCATGTCCCTGTCCCCAACCCATACTGGCTAAGTGGACACTCACTGGTGTGACTTCCCTGTATCCCCTGCCATGGAGCCTGTGAGTATTCATGATGGCATGTGTCTGCAAGGAGGAGAGCCTGGTGGGAAGGACCATGGCTCCTGTGAGTGGCTTTTGTGTTCTTAGTCATCAAGGAAGTAGACTCTTTGTAAAGTAGATCAATGGGTAATGTCTTAAGCTGACACCCCTCACTCCTGCGCATACCCCTGCGTGCCTGTGCGCCGGCCTGCAAATGCCTCCTTCACCCCTTTCTCCTTCCTCCTGTCTCAGGAGGTCACCGCCCAGTTGGAGACTCCTGCACTTCCTCTGCCAGCTGGGCAAGTGTTCTTCTTGACTTTGGCACCCGATCTTGGGAGATGACAATCCTGGCAGGAGTCTCTGCCTGTTAGCACAATACTGAGTGTTGTCTCGGAGTGTGGAGGCCGGAGGGGGTTAGCCATGGATTGCACACCATTTGGGGAACAGGGGCTGAGTGCCCACTCCTGGGGCGCACTTGGCTACTGACTGGGATTTTGACTCCCTCTGCTTCCTTTCCTGGGCAGCTGTAAGAGATCAGGAGTCCATACTGGCCTGGGGTGGGGTGGGGGAGGCAGATGGGCATCCCACCTGGGGCTTCTAGGTTCACATCTCAATTTTTGGCCGCCCTCCCTACCTCTCCCCTGTACCTGATCAGCAAGGGTAGCACTCAGTCCGGTGCCAGGTGCCAGAGAAACGTCCTCTGTCCACATCACTCCCATTAATCACCAGCTAGCGGGGGCACGGGGCCCTGTTTAAGATGCACGGGTGGTTCTGAGGTGAGCTCAGGCATCCCCAAGCTGGGCTGTTAATCTGTTCCCTCTGAGACAGACTACCTCAGGCCTGTTAATCACTTGCTGTAATTACAGCCCCAACTTACTCAGGGAATGTTAATGGATGCCTCAGACGGAGGGGCTGAGCGTGCATAGCACCCCTCTTGCTACGGTCCGCAAATGACAAGGTTGTGGGGTATGGGCTCTGAAAACGAGCAAGCCCCTTGAGGATGTTGTCTGTATGCAGGATGGAGGGAAAGCCTTGTGGAGTTTCCTGACATTTCTGGCTCTCCAGGCAGGGGTGTAGCATGGAAACCCATCATTGTGTGAGAAGGCTTTTCTGAGCTGTATTCTCAGGCCGACAGGGGACTTGGGAAGGACTCATCTCTTTGTCCCAGTGAGCGCCACTGAGCGTCTAGTTTATGTGAACTTTAACACAAGATAAAGTCATCTGAGAGGAGGGAACCTTAATCCAGAAAATTCCTCCATGAGATTGGGCTGCAAACAAGCAAATGTAGGGCATTTTCTTGGTTAGTGATTGATGTGGGAAGGCCCAGTCCACTGTGGGTAGAGCCATTTCTAGGTCAGAGTTCCTGGGTACTATAAGGAAACAAGCCAAGGAAGCCTGGGGGAGCAAACCAGTAAGCAGGGGTCCTCCATGGCCTCTGTGTCAGCTCCTGTCTCTAGGTTCCTGTCTTGATTGAATTCTTGCTTCCTTTGGGGACAGACAATGTGGTCGTGTAAACCAAGTCATCACGGCAGTGATAACTCTAAGAACCACCTATTCTGCAATGTAGTTCTTCAGTTCTGTCTTCATGTGTTAGCCGTGTATCACTGCTAACCGACCCCTGGGCTGTCCCCTGTCATCCTGACTCTGCAGGATGCTTTTCCAGACCCCACTTGAGGGTCAGGATATACAGGTCACCTCCTGTATACTTTCGAACCTCCCGGGACCACACACAGCTGGGACAGGATTACATACAGGTAAAGGTACAGAAGAGAGTGTCAGCAGCTAGACTCTTCAAGGATAGATCTGATGACTCCCAGCTCCTACAAGGTCAGGTTAACAATGGGCTTGATCTTGTGAACAGATTTGGTGCTCTAACTTAAAATGGCAACGGCCATGCATGGTAGTTACTTTTCTATTGTTGTGATAGAACACCATGACCAGGGTGACTTACAAAATAAAGTGTTTGTGATGGTTTGCATATACTTGGCCCAGGGAGTGGCACTATTAGAGGGTGTGGCCCTGTTGGAGTAGGTGTGGCCTTGTTGGAATAGGTGAGTCACTGTGGGTGTGGACTTTAAGACCCTCATCTTAGATGCCTGAAAGCCAGTATTCTGCTAGCAGCCTTCAGATGAAGATGTAGAACTCTCAGCTCCTCCTGCACCATGCCTGCCTGGACACTGCCATGTTCCTGCCTTGATAATAATGGACTGAACCTCTGAACCTGTAAGCCAGCCCCAATTAAATGTTGTCCTTTATAAGAGTTGCCTTGGTCATGGTGTCTGCTCACAGCAGTAAACCCTAACTAAGGGAGCATTTAATTGAACGCATACTTTCAGAGGGTTGGAGTCTATGCTAGCCAAGAAAGGAACGGCTGAGGGCTCACATCTTGATCCCCAACCATGAGGCAGAGAACGAGAGGGGCACACTGGGAGTCTTTTAAACCTCAAAGACATCTGCAAGTGACACACCTCCTCCAACAAGGTCACACCTCCTGATCCTTTCCAAATAGTTCCACCGAGTGGAAACCAGGTATTCAAACATGTGAGTCTCTGGGAGCCATTCTCATTCAAACGAGAGGGGATGGGCTGAGATTAGATAGTGTCCCTATCCCAGAGGACAGATGAAGAAGGTAGACAGGGAGAGGAAGGCATCCCTGAGGTGAGGCCCAAGTGGCCCCCTGTAGGCAAATCTCCAATGAAGGAGCTGGTGGCATTGCCACCCATTCTGGTTCCTCCTCTGCCTTGGCTGAGGATTTGTCCTATGAGGGTCCTTCAGTAGCATTGAACACTCATCAGACACCTTACCTTCAAGCCCAAGGGTCAAAGGTTGGGTCTCTTGTATACCCTGCAGGAAGGGCATCCATGCTGTCACACAAGATTGATTAAGAAACTGCACGTAAAACTCGAGAACTCCAAAGGCCCCTATGTGCCGTAGGGGTTCACTTGAAGGATAAGGCTAGCCCGAGGTAGCTGTTCCTGTTGGGTATGTCCTGGCAGGTCCTTTCAGTCCCCACAGGGGCTCATAGGTAGCACTGTTTTCTTCTTCCTTCAACCTTGCCGGCCCCCACCCTGTTCCTTTGAATGGCTGCTAGGGTCCACTGATGCTTCTCATCCTGTCAGGACATTTGCAGGCCTCTGAGAGAACTTCTGCCATGGAAACTTAGACTCTGAGACCCACATCCATCCTCGCGTCCTTACACTGGACCTCTCTTTGCTCAGTGGCTCTGTTAACCCCATGGGATTCCCAGGCCAGGAAGAGCAGTGTCCACGGAGCCAGGCTTTCCCTATGTGTTCAGTGGTAAATGGGATACTTCCTCTCTGTTCGGAGAGTCTCTGAACCTCTGACAAGATTTCACTGATGATATCCTGGGGCTGTAGACTATAAGTCAGCTTCTCCTGAGAGCCAGGCCCCACATTCCCTGCCTTGCAGAATGGGTGTCGTCTTTGGTTGGGTGTGGAGTGAGTGAGTAGCTTGTCCTGGGTCATGCGATGTCATGCCGCTGCCTCAAAGCTGTTACTCAGAGAACACTATGATTTCAGCTCCCCTGTGCAGACGGTAGAGCCGTGGGAGGCATGGTGGTGGGGGCATGCCTCCTGGCTCTGGGAAGGAAAGCCTTCTGTTTGTCCCGAGTCCACATTGACCATTGAGGTGGACAGGATGGCTAGGAAGTAGCCAGTAGGACTGTCCCTCCTCCTCTGCCTCTCCCCCAAGGCTGAGATATGGAGCCCCAATCTTCCAGTCCATCCCAACAGCTGAAGTTATACTTGATGGTTCCACAAGGCTGGAATGCATGATGGTTTCCTTGTATCTGACTCAGGATTGTGCTGCTGGGAGCCTGGATTTTCCAGTCTGAACTCCTTCAAATGGCAGGTGGAAAGGATGCCATGAAACTGGAACACCAGTGCTAATGTCCCTGATACATCCTAGTGGGGTTCCCTAGAGTCATCCATGCAGAATGAAAGACATAAGTGGGCCTAGGACCACCGTCTGAAGTAGGAGATGAGGGTGCTGAGTGTAAGGATCTAGCAGGATCAGGGGGCTATCCAGGGGCTATGGGGACTCACTAATGGTCGGTAGGAGAGGCAGTTACCTCTGTCAGTAGATAGCAGAGCCTCATCTCTGGCCAAGTTCCTCTGACTCCACCCACAGTGGTCCCAAGTGTGTCAGAGTCCATGCAGGAGCTTTGCCATTTCCTGGATGGATTCCTTAGATTGTCAGGCAGCGATGACATCAGCTGTAGCTACCCCTAGGCAGATATCTTTGGGGATGTGATACCATCAGTAGAGGACTGGTCTCTAGACCCTTTTAGGTTTCTGGGTTAGCAGCACAGGGACAGGTTCTTGTCCCCTACTCCCTCTTCTGTGTTACCCAGAGACAGCTTCCATAGGGAGAAGACTGAACCCCAGTATTCCCCTTCTCTTCAGTGATGAAGTACTGTGCCCTGCCTTCCATGAGATTGTGGCGTCTGACCCCAATCTCTGTAACACACAGGGTGGAACAGATGAGGAGGGGCCAGCCCAGCTTACTCCTCACCGGGCTATGTGTGACCTTACTCCTATCTCCCTTTCTTTCCCCACTTGGGTCCTAGATCTTGGGCTACTTGGTGGCCCATCCTTGGAGGGGAATTGGACAGTGTGAGAAAGCCGAGGACAGACTCAGAGGGAAGAGGTCACATGCTCAGCTTTCTGCCCAGCGGCATCTGCTTTCCCAGCATCCCAAGCAGATGGACACTCCACATCTTCTTGGGTGTTCCTCTGGCTCGTGATTTGGGGATCATGGGAGCCAAGTGACAGTTCCAGAGTCTTCTCACCCTCCGTCCCTCCTCTGAAGGTGCTCAATCTGGCCAGGCAGGAAACCGGCCCTAGCCTCAGCCTCTGCTGTCACCTTTTTTTATGTTCCTATACAGCCTCACCCAGTAATGTTCAGGCTTTTTCTCTTTCTGCCAGCTCTCCTGCACGATCTGTTTCTTTTCTTTTTTTTTCTTTTCTAGCTTCTCTTCTCTTCCCCAGGTATCTGTGTTTCCTTGTTTAATCTCCGTGCTAAATTGGGAACTTTCAAAGTTGAAACTTATAGGTGTGGTGTACATGGTGGTGAGAATCAGGAAGTACCCTCCCTCTACCACATCCCAGTATGTGTGACCTGGACAATTCTCTCTCAGCCTTCCTGTCCCAAACTGTAAATGAAGCAATGGCAGAACTCTCTGGCATAGACTGAATGAGGGTAAAACATTGAGCTTGGTACCATGCAGAGATCAACCACTTAACAGATGGCAGTAATACCCAGGAGTCCACTCTTGGCTGTAGTGGAATATTCCAGAAATGAAAATTCCTTAAGTTTTAAGTTTCACAGAGCTCTCAATAGGGTGAAATCTGTTGTCCTGCTCCATCCTACCCGAGGTGTAAGTCACCCCCTTCTAATGTATCCACATTGTATGTGCTACCTTCCTATTGTCTACTTAGTAGCCACTGTTGTTTACTTAGTAGCCATTTCAGCCATCAGACTGACCAGACTCACTGTCACGGGATACATGTGGCTGCCAGTAGCACAAGAGAAGATAGAGCACCAGCAATTTTACAATATACATTTATAACTGTTCTATTTCACTATTAGTTATGATTCTTAATCTCCTCCTTGCTGTCCTGTTTGTGCATGTCTGTATGTGTGATGTCTGTATGTGTGTTCGTATCCATGCCTGCATGCCTGCGTGCATGCCACACATGTGTGCAGGTGTACATGTGTTTAAAGCCAGAAGACAACCTTGCTTGTCAGCCTCAGGAACAAGTCCACCTTCTTTGAGACTGGATCTTTCATTGGCCTGGAGTTTGCCAGTTACTCATTGGTCAGAATTCTCATTGGTAGGAGAGCCTCAGGGATGTGTTTGTTTCTGCCTCCCAAGGCACCTGGTGTTCCCCCTTGGGGCCTGGGTATCCAACTCAGGTGGTCAGCTTGTGAAGCAACCCCTTTACCAACCAAGTCATTTCTCTTGTTCAGGCAAGCAGTTTTGACAAGTGGAGGAGAAGGGATGTGGGAAAATGGGGAGAGGGATTCCTGGTGACAGTAGTGGGCAGCTGGGGTGGAGCCCACTGGGGTCCCTGAGGGAAAATGTTGAACCCACACCCTGTACTTCTCCAGAGAGGTCTGGGGCCTTGCACCTGTTGGGCAAGGTTGCTTTGAGAGTCTAATGCTCAGGAACTTCTGGTCTTGTAGCCCTTGCAGGCAGAGAGACCCGTCCAGTGCTGGCAGCTGTGATGGGGCTAGTGTGTACAGGGATGTTGTGGTGAAGGGTAGGGTGGCCTGGCTGGTATCTTCTGCGGTCCCTCACCTGTTGATAACAGCAACACTGATGAGCAGGGTGCTGGGACCTGATGATCAAGCCTGTCTTACTCTCCCCACCACCCTACTTGGAGGTTTCCCATGAGCCTCTTTGCTACCCCTTGGTTTCAGGTAGTGGGCTATGGGTCTTTCTTTACCTTTGGAGGTGGTTGGCCTTCACAGGGCCATGTTGATACCTTCCAAAGAACAATTTCCTCATGAAAAATGGCCATGTTTATCCCCTGAGGGGAAAAAAATCTGACTTACTGACACTTCCTCCCTTATCCCATCTCATACCTGGAGGCACCTTGGGGCTTTTGTTGTTGTTGTTACTGTCATTGTTTGTTTGTTTGTTGTTTTAAAACAGGGTCTCAGTTTTGTCCAGTCTAGCCTTGACTCAGTATGGAGCTAAAGTTGGTCTTGGACTTCTGATTCCCCTGCCTCCACTTGTCAGGTGCTGGGATTATGTAGGCCTGCCCCATCGTGTACAGTTTATGCTGTGGTCTAACTTGGTACTTTGTGCATGCCGGGCAAGCGCTCTTACAACTGAGCTACCTCCTCAACCTCTGTGTGCAGTTTTGATGTGTAGCTGTGGCTGGTTAAATAGCGGACCCCAGAAGAGACTCACACCTAAGTCCTTAGAAGGTGTGCACATTACCATGTGTGAGTCAGGCTCTCTAGATGGAGAGTTCCTGGACGACTGCTGTACATCAATGCAAGTGTTCTTGAGGGGGAAGCAGAGGGACATTTGACTGACAGAAGAGAAGCTGTTGTGACCCAAAGACAGAGGTTGAAGGGATATAGTCACAGGCTGAGGAGATGCCCAAGGCCTCCAGAGGCAGGAGGAGGCAGGAAGATTCCTCTTTCCAGCCTGCCAAAGGAGCATGGCTCTGTCAATTCCTTGCAGGTCCAGTGAAACTGACTTTGGCCTTATGGCCTCCTGCTGTGCCGGAGTAGGTTTCTGCTGTCTTCAGCTACTCAGCTGTGGTCATTTGTTGCCGCAATAGACAGTAGTCTGTGTCATAAGGAAGGGTCCCTCATGGACAGAGATGACCTCTACAGACACAAGAGAGTCCTTCTGGCAGCTCCCTGACAGGGAAGAAGAGGAGTCTTCTAAGAATGGGCTGCGGATGGAGGCCGGGGCGATGGCTCACTCCGTAAAGTGCTTGACAGCATCATAAGAACCCGAGTTTGATCTTAAGACCCACGTAAAACAGCTGGACCTGGTGGTATGCACTGTAACCTCAGCACCGGGAAGACAGAGATGAGAGGATCCCTGGGGCTCTCCCCGCAGCCAGTCTAGCCATGAGCTCAAAATCAGCAAGAGACCCTGTCTTCCTGAACAAATAGTAGCACTTGTGGAAAGAGGTCTGAGGGTGACCTCTGACTTCCAAACATGCACCCCACCCCAAACACACATACCCACAGAGAGAGGGGGATGTACTGCAAATGGCCACCATGTACATTCTCTCCTTAACCTCTGTCTGCATTTTGACAGACATGTTGGTGCTATACCGTCTTCAGTGACCATCAGTTTGATGTGTGGGCAGCCGCAACTGCGGTGGCTGCAGGAGGGGTGTGGGATTGGGGAACCTTCTCTTGTGCTCCATTCATAAGAACTCAAGGTGGGAGGTCCACATTCCTTTCCCCCAATTCTTTTTCCTTGACTATGTCACAGATGGGATGTCCCCCGTGTCAGGTCTGCTGGACTCCAAGTCTGGATGGAAGGAGGATTTTATGTTCTGTGTGGTCCAAGATCTACTGCTGAGCTCCTGACCTGTGGAGGGGCTTGGTGTGCAATGCTTGAGGGGGGGGGCGACCAGGGAGAGGACTGTGCTTCTTGCTTCCCGCTCCTTCTCGTCACCCCCTGGTTGTGTGCTCCCCATCATGAGGACTGCGGGATTACAGCCCTCACCTGCATGTCAAACATGGTGGCAATGACCAAAATGTCAGGAATGTAGTGAGTTGGGACTGACATGTGGAACACTTAAAATGAACCCCAGATTTCCAGAGATCGAGCGCAGGATGCAGGGTATAAATTCTCACATCAGAGTCTTCCTATTGATTGTGAGTTGGAAGGAAAACATCTTGAATGCGTTGTGTTCGATAAAAAAGATCATAAGGATTGATGGTCCTTGTTAGATTTTAACGTTTCTAGTGAGGCCGCTAGAAAATTTAAAGTCACTCCCATGTTCCCAAGCTCTACCTGCTAAGCAGCTCCGTGGATAGATACTTACACTGGCCTCAGCCACTAGAAACATGGGCTGCCACCTTGCTCAGTATCTGTAGGGACCAGGGCTCTGCTGTGAACTGAAGCCCAACCCCCAGTGGGATGGTGTTTGGAGATGGGCCCTCGGGAGGATATTTGTGTTAGATAAAGCTATGAAGGTAGGGCCCTTTGGAAGGGATTAGGGTCCAGATGAGAAGAGTCATCCTCTTTCTTGCTCCCCACTGAGAACATACAGCAAGAAGGTAGTCAGCTGCTAGCCAGGCCAGGAACCCTCAGTACAGCCCAATGTGCCTCTCCTCCAGATCTTGGAACCAAAATTTACGGCTCTCTGAGAAATCGATGCTTGAGATGTGTCTGTGCCTTTGCTCTGCCGGACTGAGCCGATGCACAGAACTTTAAAGGGACCAATGCCCATGCCTTCCACAAAGGCGGACCTGGACCAACGTTGCCTTCCACAAAGGCAGACCTGGATCACACAGATGGGCATGGGGGCGGTAAGGCTGGGGATGGGGGCAAGAACAAGGGGCAGCTTACAAGCAAGGCTTATGCTGCTCCACCACTCAGAAGGTATGGAACAGAGGGGTCGTGGAGGAAGTGTTCAGGGAAGGCAGCTGTTCTTAGTGGGCTCACAGGCCATGCATTTACACAGTGCTTGGCATCTACCTAACACAAAAGGAGTAAAATCTGAGTTCCGTTAAATGGACCTTCTTGATGGTTTGAAGTGGCGTTAAAAGCTCACACACATGGTGGTGTGGCCATCACAACTGATCTTGAGAACATTCTCACCCCCTACCTCCCAACTGAAACACTGTCCCCATTAAACACAGGTGCTCTGTCCCCTCCCCCAGCGCCTGGAGTCTCCGCTCAGCTTTTGACTCTCCATGGCTTTGGACCACTCTAGGTTTCTCATGTGAGCGGACTCATGTAGTATGTGGTGTTTTGTGACTCAGCAGGTATCCTGGGGTTCAGAGGTCAGCCACAGTGCAGAGTGCTGGAGCATGCTGGCAGAGCTGCTGGGGTCTCACTCGACCTCACATGAAGCTCAGCTTGGGAAGTCAGAGTGAGGGTCATCTCGGGCCATATGGAGAAACAGGCAATGGCCCCAGGCTATGCCCATACCTTCCCTCCCCACAGCTGGGTGATGTAGGTGTATCCTGTCCACAGAGGACAGCCATTTTAATGAATGTCACATAGTTTACAAACAGGCCAGGCATGGTGACATACCTGCAATCCCAGCTTTCAGGAGGATGAGAAGGTCAACTCCCTTTGCTGAGGTGGTGAGTTCAAGGCCCGCTGAGGATGCACGAGACTCTGTCTAACGAGCACCCCTGCACACGTATACGATTTCCAAATAGAACATGCTCTGGGGGAGTGCCCACTCTTCTCTCTACCGCTCTCTAATCTCTCTAGTCTTTTTCTAATGACAAAGGCGGCATAGCTCCTAAGACTAACTCCGAGGGCCAGGACAGGTCACTATGTAAACACTGTGTGACCTTCTTCCCACTCAAAGCCTGCTGATAGCCAGGCTTGGAAGACTCTGGGAAGGCTTTGTGCACACATAGTTGATGATGGGTCAGGAGATAGGCGAACTTTGCAAATCCACGATATTTGCATAGGGCTCGCCAAGTTGAAGGCTGGCATCTCTTTGTAGGTGGGGCTGTCAGCAGACCACACGCACAGCACCCAGCTCCTCCGGGATCCAGCTGGAGACAACTGGATCCTGTGAGGACTGGGAGGGACCCAGAGCGAGACTGGCCCTGCTAGTGACTGGTCTCTGGGAGCCTTGATCCAGATGTTCTCTCACAGCTGAGAGAACCCCAGAGGCAGGAGGGACTAAGAGTGCAGATGCTCCGTCTCTGCAGCCAGAGAGGTTTCTGGTGGCAGAAGGCCAAGAGCGCAGGTCCTTCCACTGGGCAGGTGGGGGCGTGGCAGAGCAACCTTTGCCCACCCACTCACCTGGCCCATCTGTCGGCAGAGTAGTTCAGGGGCTGCCAGGGTGGATCGCTTAACCAACCTCATTACTCTCGTGCATTTAGCAGCTCGGAGGAAGATAATACCTTTCAAGTTTGACCCAATTTTCGTTTTTGTTGTCATAACCATGGAAAATCGACCTTCGAGCCCCTCAGCAGCAGGGCTGAATGGGAAGTGATTTACGGCAAGCCACTGCTCAGAATCCCTAATGTGCCCGTGGGGCACCGCTGCAGCGCCCTCCTCAGAGGCCTAATCTCCTCTTAGCAGCAATCCGCACAGAGCTTCACCCAACAGCCCCTCCCCGGAGCTGTTGACAACCGCGTGCCCTAGAATTAGAAGTAAATGAGTAGGTGGACTCCTGAACTAGCGCTCGGATCTCTCCCAGCACCGGAAGCACCAGAGGCCGAGTTTCCGCACCGGAAGCACTGCATTCCCCAGCCTCACCACTCTAACCGCCAGGGCTGTTGCTCTTTCTAACTGCAATGCCCCTTGGTGTTTCTGTGAGCAGGCAGGGCTAGAGGGCAGGGGCATGGAGCTTGGCAGGATCTGCTGGCAAGAAGGCTTTCTAAGGGAGGCAGAGCTCCGAGTTATGGGACAGTTAGTGCTGCAGAGCTGATGTAGTCTGTGCAACCCAACGCATTTAAACTATTATTGCAATATGTAATCTGGTAAGAAATGAATAGGACATTTTAATGGATATTGTTTTAATTTTTTTATAGTGTAGAAAAGAATAGGCTGCATTACCGCATTTTCACAGACGTTTAGCATGTACTTTGTTCAGATTACACGCTCCTGTCCCTTGAGCCCCTCCTGCTAGTCCCTCCCCCACCCTTGTACGTTTGTATCCCTGTTCATTTTAGTACCTGGATTCTGCATATGAAAGTAAACATGCCGTATTTGTCTTTCTGAATCTGGTTTATTTGACTTAAGTGGTGGTCTCCATTTCCACCCGTTTTGCTGAAAAGGATGTATACACACACACACACACACACACACACATACAAAAACTGTTTTCTTTATCCATTCATCCATGGTGAGCATCCAGGCTGTTTGCTTGTCTTGGCCTCCATGAACATGAGTGTGCAGGTGGCTGTGGAAATGCTGAGTTGAGTCTTTGGGCACATACCCAGGAGCAGTATAGCTATGTCACACTGTGGCTCTGTGTTTAAGTTTTTCATTTCTTCATTTGCTTCTAGTGACTTCCATGCTGTTTTCCCATGCAGCCCCGTGCAGCCCCATGCAGCCCCAGGAAACCCCAGGCAGCCCCATGCAGCCCCATGCAGCCCCATGCAGCCTGATACAGCCCCATGCAGCCCCATGCAGCCTCGTGGACATTCCTACCTGCGGCATGGAAGAGTCCCCTTCCCCACATTCTCACCAGTGCCTGCTCTTTGATTTACCGATGATAACCATCTGACTGAGCCGAGACAGACTCTCAGTGTAGTTTTAAATTTGCATTTCTCTGATGATTGAGGATGCTGAACACTTTTTTCTTATATTTGTTGGCCATTTGTACTTCTTCTGAGATGGTCGTTCAGTACATCAGTTCATTTGTTGACTGGATGATTTATTTCGGTGTTTGATACTTGGATTTCTTTGTAGATCCTAGATAGGCATTCCCTTCAAGATTGGTACTCACAGAACACTCACAGGTCTGTGGGCCACTTGGGGTAAGAGGCCGTGGCAAATCTCTATAGGTCTATACGTCAGTTTAGTGGCTCTGTAGCAGGCAGGGTGTCATTGGCCACTGTACCACAGGGCAACAGACAACCAGAAACATGTAAAGCTGCTTCTGCCCAGGCTTGGGGCCTCATTAGCCAAAAACACTATACAACTGAGCCCAGATTCACACAGGGTAGAAAGAGACTTAGCTCTTTGGGAGGAAATACTGCAAAACAGCACCGGAAAGAACAGGATGCTGGAGAGGATCTGTTACCACTGTCTCCACAGTGAGGTAGAGCATAGGATAATCCTGACGGCAACGACCGTGGTGATGGTGCTGAGAACTGTCTGGACACAGAGACCATTTCATATTGAGTGTTCATCGTGGACGAGAGACTAAACCATATTCCATGTATACGATCTTGTTGCTCTTAGTCACCCAGTGATAAAACTATGATCCCAATTCATAGGCAAGCCGTCTGATGCTGAGAGACAAGTAAGCAGCCAGGTAGAGTGAAAGCAGAGCTAAGACTTTGGTCCAAGTTTGTCTAACAAAAGGCAAGATGTATGGATGCTCTGTCGTTCAGTCTTAGTGGCACTTGCTGCTCGCCCTCATCCAGGTTCTGAGACTCTACTACACTTATTTGGGTTACTTCATAGATGAATGTATAGGTGGCTAGATGGCTAGTGGGTAGATGAAGGGGTGTGTGGGATCAGTAGGTGGAGGTATGAGTAGACTGAGGGCATATGACTAGATAAATAGATGGATGGATATGTGGTTGGGCAAATGTGTAGGCGGAAGGGTGTTTTAGTAGATGAATGGACAAATGGATAGGTATGTAGTTGGAGGTATGAGTAGATGGTCAAACAGGTAAGTGAATGAATAAGTAAGTGCATGGATGGATGGATGGATGATGGATGGATGCATGGATGAATGCATGGATAGATATATGAATGGATGGATGGATGCATGGGTGGATAAATAGCTATGTAGTTTAATAGACTGGTGAGTAGATGAACAGGTAAGTGGATGGGTGGGTGGATGGGTAGTGTGGCTTAGTAGATAGCTAGATGGATGGATGGATGGGTATATAGATTGTAGTTGAATGAATGGATGGGCAGCTGTGTAGTTAGTGGATGAACAGGTGAGTAAATGAATGGGCCCAGGGGTAGATGAGTATATGGGTAGTTGACCAATATCTCTACCCTCATCTTTTGTAAGGATGTCTTAGGGTTTTATTGATATGAAGAGATACCATGTCCAAGGCATCTTGTACAAAGGAAAACATTTCATTGGGGGTGGCCTACAGATTCAGAGGTTCAGTACATTGTCATCATGGTGGGGAGCATGGTGGCATGAAGGCAGACCTGATGCTGGAGTGAGCTGAGAGTTCATCTTGATCCACAGGCATCAGAAGTGAATGCCACACTAGGCATGGCTTGAGTATCTGGTTCTCAAAGCCCTGCCCCCTAATCACACACTTCCTCTAACAAAGCCATACCAACTCCAACAAGGACACACCAACAAGGCCACACCTCCTAATAGTGCCATTCCCTATGGATCTACGGGGACCATTTTTATTTAAACCACTACAAAAGATTTATTTTATTTTTAATTGTATATGCATGTGTATCTATGTGTGGGTATGTACACATGAGTGCAGGCACCCAGAGGTCAGAGGGTATCGGATCCCCTGGAGCTGGAGTTGCAGGCTGCTGTGAGACAGGTGATGTGGGTGCTAGGAACTGAATCTTATAAGGGCAACGCGTACTCAGTCATCTCTCCAGGACGGCCCATCCCACCTTATCTTGATGTGTGCTCAGCCTCATTGAGCTATTGACCCTCAGAGATCTTCCTTATGCCATGGAAAATTCCATGGCCCCAAATTCATATACTGGGTTCTAAAATGACATCAGAAGGATCTTAGAAAGAGAAAAAGTTCCTAGGATGATAGATAGTAGGACAGGACTTTCCAGGTGTCAGACTGGAGGACTACACAGACTCGGACTCCATCTGGACTTGGACAGCCTCTCTGCTGAGCTGTGACCCATGCTTCACATCCCATGGATAGGAATGCAGTCGCTAGAGCTCCACCCTACCTGCTCTATAACCCAGCTGTTTCAGCTTCCTGCCAAACATCTGTTGGTCCCATGAAAGCCAGGCTAAGAACACAGTCTCATCACTGCCAGAGAAAGTTCTCTGGAGATCTGTGCTCATCTCCCCGAACCTAGGGAGGTCTTGGGCCGACTCCAGGTGTTTCTTTGTGGCTGCTGGTGAGACTGTTGTACTCCACCAGCAGAAGAGGGACAGCTGTGTCCTGTGAGCACATCAGAGAGATCCTGTCAACACCCCCATCCTATGTATGCTTTGCCTTTAGCTCTTTGTCTGCTGCTGGTGCTAACCAGGGAGAGGCCAGGGTTGGACTCACAGACAAGGTGAACTGGGACACATGTGCTGTCCTAAATATGTGTGCTGCTTCCCTGTCTCCTCAGTTCAGGAGCTGATGAGCAAAGATACCAGCCTCATGCTGGCCTGGTGGGGCCTTCCCACTAGTGCCAGTTGGAAAACCCACTGGAGCATGCCTCTCAACCCAAACATTCAATGCTTCGTATAGCTATCGATGATCACTTTCTGTAGAGGAACTGTTAAATCCTAGGTTGGCTCTTTCATTAGAAGGCTCAGCAGTCTCAGGGTGTTGATGTTTATTGGCCCAGGCCCTCCCTTGTATAGTGTAACCAAGTCACCTGGAAGATGTCCTTGTCTTTCCATGTGGGGAACACTGTCTTCAAAGGTCTCATGGGAGACAGTCAAGCATTTGACACTTTTTGACAACCTTATGCCACCCAAGAGGACACTTGTGTTGCTCAGCTGTGGCACCACTGTGCACAGGTGTCAAGAAAAGGGTCATTAACTGGAAGGGTTTAATGACAAATGCTACCCCAAGATCTTCATGCATGCTGCTTCTCCTTTATTTTCCCCTTGACAGATGTCGTATTCCCTTCCCCTCCCAGAGGGTCTGTGATATGTCTACACAGGGACCTGGGACTTTCCTTCTGGTGGCTAGAATTCTTCCAGGGCAGGACAGAATAGGCCTGCCTGGGAATTCTTCTGAACACATGTGCACTACAAATGTCACTGTGTCTCTTGCAGTGATTCTTAAAACACACTGCTGTCTTAAGCTATCTCCCTAATGTGCATGCTGGAATAACGGGCTATGTGTAGACAGACAGCAGGCTCTGGGTTGGAAGCAGTTGAGAAATTCCTCCAGGGAGTTCAGTCAGGCTGTAGGCAGAGGTTGAGGGGAGGGATCCAGGGCAGCTGGGGGACTCCAGGCTCAAAAGAGGGGCAAGGGGAAAGTTTCATGCTTATCCATCTCGAGAGTTTGTGGCTAGTCTGAAGGCTTTCGACTCCTCCTTTGGGCTCCCTGGGGCCCTTCTTATCAGTCACCAGCCATGGGGACTCCCTTGAACACACTCTTATTTCAAAAGTTCAGAATCTGTTAAAGTGGCGATCTCTTCTTGTTACAATGTCTCAATAAGGCTACTTAGTGTCTTGGCATGCTGTCTTCAACCCACAGTGGAAACTATCTCTTCTAGTTACAATGTCTCAAAAGATGCTACTTAGTGTTCTGGCATGCTATCTTCTACTCACAGTGGAAACAAACTTTTGCCCTGCCTATGGGGTCCCCACAATCCACCTCTGAGGGGGAAGTTCTATAGATTGGGCACCTCCCTGCTCCATGCCTTCAAACCCAGCACTGCACATGTTCCCCCGTACCCCTTCCTCACCCTTATGCCATGTCTCCCTCCTTGCCTCCTCCACCCCCCACACCCTAGGACCTTCTTGTGTCTTCACTACTGGGTACCACCACACCTTCCTCCCCTTGCACCTTTCTGCGCCCAAAATTCCACTCTTGCTACACCTTCTTGCATCTGCTCCCCCATTTCCTTGCCCCTCTTATCCTCCTACCCTCACGTTTGCCAAGGACCAAGTGCCCCTCCCTATCACCCCAGAGTCCCCTGCCATTTCCTTCTCTCTACTGTTGCTATACCCAGATTCTCTGTGCCTCTCTCTTGGCCTGGGACTGCCACCCCCATGTCCCATATCCCACTTGTGTCCCCAAGAATAAGACCAACTAAGTCCCTCATCTCCAGCCCCTGGTAGACACAGAGAACACGGTGGTGCTGAGAACCAAGCATGCACGGGGGTAACATAAGGAACATACTAACCTTCAATTTTCAGAATAAAAATGCTCACAGGCAGCGACCGCACAGACATAGGGTGGGCCTCCCCATTTCCAGCTTCTCCCCAACTCCACCTAGTCACATACTTCCTGCTCACTTGGCACCTTGACCCCTGTCTACTTCTATCTGGCCTGTCCATGATAGTTCTCTAGGTGCCCGTAGCTAGTTTTTGATCCTGCTTCTGGCAAGATGGCTTCTCCAGGCCTATTGGGCCTTCCGGCTGGGGCTCTGTAGTGAGGTGGTTAGCTGTGTGGGCCTGACCTCTCCTTGGCTCAGGCAGGCCACATAGATGAGTAGGCTCACAGCTCTGGTACTCCTTCATTCAGAAAGCTGTTCACTGCACCCAGCCCCTTCCTCGTGTGTCTAAGGTGTGCATGTACTCTGAGCTGCACTCACCAGCCTGGCCCGAGTGCTCTTTGGGTGACAGTAAAGGGTGATGTGTGGTGGAAAGGCCCTTCTCTTAGGTATGCATTGTGCCTGGGGCTTTTCAGGCAGGGACAGGTAGAGCCTGGTTGGTCTTCCAGCCTTACTCTGTAGACTGTATGTTCTCTCATGTCCATTGGCTGTCCATATCTCCACCTGAGCCTGCACTGCTACGGTGCCACACAGGATACACTCTTAGTTCCCACTGCCTGGTACAGCTGGGCACAGGCTGTCTGTCTTTGTTAAATTCCTAAAGGAAGTAGGGAGTTGCCTGGGTTTCCCACAGACTCTTGCCTGTTTTTAGCACAGTGAGAGCCTGTCGGGATCAACTTGGTGGTTTTCTCCCCCTCCCCACATCCTCAGCTATCCAAGCTGAGCTTCTCTTTACAGCAAAAGAGCACCAGTGTGTGTGTGTGTGTGTGTGTGTGTGTGTGAGTGCATGTATGTGTATGAGAGTGAATGTGGGTATATGTGTGACTGTGTGTATAAGTGTGTGTATGAGAATGAGTGTGTGTGAGTATGAATGTATGTATGTAAGTCAGTGTGTATGTGTGTGTGAGAGTCTGTATGTGTATGTATGTATGTATATGAATGTGTATATATGTGTGTATGTATGAGTATGAGTGTGTAAGTATGTGTGTGAGAGTCTGTATGAGAGCGTGTGAGTGTATGTGTGTATGTGAGTATGTATATTATGTGTGTGTGTGTATATTGTGTGTGTGTGTATGTGAGGGAGAGGGGGAGAGCAGTGAAGGTCCAGTAGGAAAATGGTTTGTCCCAGTTGACCCGGGCTATTAGGTAAAGTTTAAGCTTGTTGTCTTTCTATCAATCCATAGATCTGTTGATCCAGTTATCCATCTAGCCATCAATCTGTCTGTCCATCCATCTATACATCGAACCATTGGTCTACCTAGCCATCCTTTGATGCACTGAGAGGATGGTTGATTGATGCACCCACCCATTCATTGGTCGATCTACCTAACCATTGATATACTCATCTTTGATTTATTCACACATCCACCCACCCACCCACCCACCCACCCACCCTTCCTTTGATCCATCAGTCCACTGATCCATCTATCCATCCCACAGCACTGAGAAACTAGACCATATCAGACACTGTGTTTGTAGTGCCAAATTCCCCAGCCTTTGCGGGTCCAAGTGAAGTGATGCAGAACCTCAAAATACAATAGCAGTGACCAAGGAACTAGGGGGGGATAGCTTTGCCTTAGTTGTCAGAGGAGAGCTCTATAAAAACGTCTGAGCAAGGAGAAGGGGCCGCAGCTGATAGAGGCACCAGGTCACTGTTGGGTGAGAGGGTGCCTGGCTGTTGCTCTAACCTTTGGTGCCCTCCTTGGAAATGCCCTTGTCCTGGGATTCTGAGTTTCTCTGTCTTCTCCTCTCTTTGAGGTACCTTGCTCCTCTGTGCAAGACATCCCCACCTACTAACTCCTGGAGAGTTTCAGCTGTGACCGTACATCATCTGCCGTCTCCATTCCCCACCTTCTTGCTGGCTACTCTGTGCACATCTGCAGCTCTCAGTTTCTGGGGTTCCAGAACCTGTAAGCAGCTTAGCTTATGCAAACAAAACAAAACAAACAAAACAAAACAAAAAACAAAACAAAAAAACCTCAAGGTATCTCAAAGGTTTCTTATTGACTGTGTCCAGTCTGGAGGCATCTGAAGCCAGCTTGTGACAAAGGCAGAGGCTCAGCCTCCTCCTACCCATGTGGTCTCTCGGTAGAGCTGCCGAAGGGCCTGGTGAACTGGCGAGAACAGCGACCTGAGCTTGCAAGTGCCTGCCTTATCTGTTATATCCTTTGTTCACATAGATGACCCAGCTGGGAGGTGGAGGACAAAGAAGGTAGAGAGTTGGGGTCACAGAGCCATCCTGGAGGCTGGTTACCATGGCCCCCAAAGCAGGGAGGTCTCTTCCTTAAACCTTAACTCTTAGCACCCAACTGCTTCCAGCTACTTCTGTGTCACTCCAGGGCTGTTCAGTCTTAACAGTCTCATGAGTCTTGAAACATATTAACCTTTAAACAAGAAAATAAAACCCAGAATTTCTATGTAACCAGGTTGACCTGGAGCACACTGTCCACCTACCTGCTGGATACATGCTATTCTTAACATAGGAAAGGAGATAAAGATAACAATGGCCCCACTGAGGCCCTGTGGTTATACACCATTCCTAGGGAGACCTGAACATTTGTCTGCTCACCCTAGATAGGGAACCAACAACAGACAAAAATCTGGCTACCATCAAGACCAACTTGATAAAGCAGTGAATTGTATTTCCATTGCTTACAGAGCTGTGGGTGAGGGGTTACTTACAGGAACAGGATTGAATCAAAGACAACTGAGACATCAAAGCCCACCCCAGCATGGGTGATAGCTCAGGAAAGCTAGAGACCTGAAGTACACTGCACAAGCAGAAGGCACCCCAGCAGGTTGGAGGGTGTCTCTTTCAGGCTATTTAGATGGTCTGAGTCTTTTACAGGTAAATCGACCGAACTCTGTTTCTTCTGTGTGGTTCAGCTAGTGTGAGAGTGTCTGTCAGACATACACTGCTTATTATATATGCTTGGGAGGGAGGGACTTGGTGAATCTGCTCAGTTTCAGGGACTTCCTGAAGCTCTTAATTATTTGTTTTGTGAGCTTAAGGAACTTCCCTGAGGAATGAGTTTCATTTCATATCCACAGAACACTAAAATGGAAGGTTTTATTTGGAAGACATTTCTAGAACACAATGAGCCCTTCCAAAAGTAACCTTCCCTTACACCCTAAGGCCCCCAACTCTACCGAGAGGCTATGGAGAGGCTTATACTGCCCTTTGTATCACCTCCATGCCTACTGGTTTCTGGACACTGCTGGCCATGTCCCCTGGTTTCCACCTTGCCCTTCAGCAAGCCTGCATGTCTTATCTGATCGCCTGGAGCAGTTGATTGAGATTCCTGGTTTGTTTTCACATGTCCACGGGGTCCTCCTGGACACCAGGATGCACTCCTAAGACACGAATCTGCATAGCTTCTCGCTTAAAAATTCTCCAAGTGGCTTTATAAAGTCCTTGGCGTAGCTTTCAAGGTGCTATAATCTGATTCCTGACTTCACACGGACAGCGCTCTCTTTGCTTTGTCCAATACCAATGATGTCCCATCTCTGTATTCCCAGAAAGACACTTCCCTGTGGCTTTCTCATTTGACACCTGCTGTCTCTTCCTCTGCCCGGCCACTCCTCTCCTTCTTCTCTTCTTCCTCCTTCTTCTCTCTTCCTCTTACTCCCCCTCCTTCTCTTCCTCCTCCCCTCTTCCTCCTTCTCCACCATCTCCCTCTGGGGTCTGTCACCAGTTCCATCTGGGAAGCCAGAACACCCTCCCCCATGCATGTGGTAGTTTCCCTGTCTCTCTCATTGACATTTTATTCCGTCAGTTGCTCAAATGTCTTGATATAGCACTTGTCTTACGCCAGGCCCTAGGTGTGACATGGTGCAAAGGAAGATCCCTCCATTTCAAGGCTTGTCCATCTCCACTGCGGTAGCCGGCTGGCTGTTGTGTCTCTACTGTAAGCTTCTTGGGGACATGTCCCTGTGGCGTTCCTTTGTCCCCAGCAAAGGAGGGACTCATGAAGGTGCTTTCTTTAAGGGTCAGCATGTGGGATGCTAGGTGATCAGCATTCCCTTGGTGTGCCTAGGGTAGACCCAGACTGCCATGTCAGGCTCCTTGTCATTGCAAAATAGGGACCTGGGAGACCAGCGAGGCAGTTCATTAGGTGATGTGTTACCACAGAAGCATAAGGAGCTGGTTTTAGATACCCAGCATCTTTGAGCACCGTGGTAATTGCCTGTAACCTCGGCCCTGGCTGGGGAGAGAGACAGATCCCCAGAGTTCACTGACCAGCCAAGTTATCCTATCTGGTGGGCTCCAGGCTCAGTAAGAGAGCCTGCCTGATAAGCAACCAGAGTATGGGTGAGGTAGACAGCTGCTGCCAAATTCTGCCAGCCACACACACGTGTGCACACACGCTTACACATGTGTACACCCACAGTCCCCTCCCGCCCACACACAAAGTAAAAAAGGTAAATTTGAAAGGTGAACACCTGGGTGGCTTTGGCAATGGGAGAGAGACATGACCCAAACATCTCTACTTCGTTAAAAATTGCTTAAACCTCAGAAGCCTGGTGACTCGGCCATACCTGGGCTGGGGTGTTTTTTGTTTTTTTTTCAGGGCCATTTATGATTTAAGGTTCAGAGTCCTCCTGCTGCTGGATCCAGCCTCATAGTTGGGGCTCCTGAGCTCCCGGGCTGAGCTCAGGTCAGACAGCCCCCAGCCTTCCCTCCACAAACTGTTCCCCTGACCTTGGGGAGAATCGCTTCCCAAATTACAGCCCTCCGCTTTGGGAGTGTTAAACACAGCTCGGAGAACACATAAATTACATAAGGCCCTGCCCATTGCCGCTGGGTGCCTGGAATAATGTCACATTTCACCAAACCAAAAGGTACACTGTATTATTAAAACAGGCTGGCATTAGAAGAAGTGGAGCCGCGGTAACACTGTCAGACTCCCACCACTCGTCAGAATAATGAACCCGGAGACAGGATCCATAAGGCACGAGGGGAGTGAAGGGTGAAGCCAGTTTCGCAAGAGCCATTTAAAAATGGGAGGAGGAGGCGGGAGGCTCATTTTCTTGGAATATTGCATATCCCTGTATCTTTACTACTGAAATATGGCATGCTGTGGCACAGTGAGTGGTGCTTTCTGGGTTCAAGCATCATCTTAAACGCTCCCATTGGTCCTTAGTCTGTGTGCCATATCCTGTGTGTGCGTGCTTGTGTGTGTGAGTGTGAGCATGTGCATGTGTGTGCCTGTGTGTGAGTGTATGCATGTATGAGCATGTGTGTGTGCTTGTGCATGTGTGTGTGAGCATGTGCATGTGTGAGTGTGCACATGTGTGAGCATGTGTGTGTGAATGCTTGTGTATGCATGTGTGCCCGTGTATATGCATTGCGAGCATGTGCACGTATGTTTGTGCAAGTGCACATGTGTGAGCATGTGCATGCATGTGTGCATGTGTGTGCATGTGAGTGTGTGTGTGTGTGTGTGTGTTGATCCTCCTGCCTCCACATCCAGAATGAAGAACCCCTCTCTGGTGCTACACACACACACACACACACACACACACACACCCTTTCTGCTTCTCATCTGGAATCTTATAAATAAAGCCATCTTCTCAGGTGATATTTAATTTATAAAGAGTTAATGGTGTCCCCAGCCCGCCTAGCCATGTGTAGCTTTGGGGAATTTGGGAAAAGTCTGCCATAGGCTTTGCTGCAGGGCTTTCTTCACAGGAGTTGCTGAGCGTGTTACAAAGCTTTTGGGATATGATGACTTTTGCTTACCATGTAGAATGTGTGTGTGTAGGGGTCATGTTCTTTGCCAACAGTGGACAGCTATAACCCTTCACACTTCAGTGACCTCAGGTTCCTGGAGTTAAAGGTACAGCCTGTGTTCACATACGTGTGTATGTGTGTTTGTGTGTTTGTACATGCACATACATGTATAGGGGACATCATGGGGACTCAGACTTCCCCACTTGCCCTCCCTGCAGCTGCAGAGAGGAGGGGGCTGAGGATGCGTGCAGATCAGTCTTTAGGTAGGGGTCAAGGTTAGACATGCTGTGTATATTCCTCAGCTGGACCATGAGCTTGCCCAGCTCAGATTTGGGGACATGGTACTACAATCTGCACATACAGCACACGGTGGGAACACAATAGCTATGCTTCTGAGGGTGAGGAAAACTCAGTTCCCACCCCTACAAATGAGACAACAGGAGTAGCAGTCTGTGGCCTTGACCCTGGGGCTCTGCGGAGTGTAGGTACCCACATCCTCTCTTTCATCTCTCAGCCAGCCCTGGCCTGGCTCCTCTCCTGCCCGACCCTGCCACACAGTCTGACGTTGTGTGGGTGGCTGTTGACTGAGGGGAGTATGAAAGTAACAATCCCATGAGTCTACAAGAGCTGGGGCTGTGTGGCTGTGTGGGGTGCAGCGGGGGTATGACTGGGGCCTCAGGCCTCCAGCCTGTGTCTGTGGTGGATGATGGATGGAAGGTGCTTTACACTGCAGAGTGAAGGAAACAAGCCCCCATGGTGGAGGAGGACAGGGTGCTGAGTTATCTCCCACCCAACCTGGGTCAAAGAAAACAAAATGGACTGAGGTTTTTGGTGGGGGCAGGACCAGGGCGGGTGTGGGATGGTGAAGATTTTTGTTGAGTGTTCTGAGCCTGGATGGTTTTACTAGAAAAGTGCTATGCGCAGAATTTCTGGGGTTGGAGCGGAGAGAAAGCTATGCAATGACAGAGGGCACACACCCTATGTGACAGTGGACACAAGGTGGGTTATGGGTGTCAGGAAGAGTTACTCTGTGTATACAGTGATACTCTGGAGACTCTGGGTACAGGGATAAGGTACAGGAGTGACACAGGGGGGAGGTTCCAGATCTCAAGAGTCCTATAGGCAGCGGGAGATTTACCACAAGATGACCCATGAATACCTCAGCTCTGTGCCTGTCATCTGGTCTTAATTTCTTAGACCTCAAATCCTGTGAACCTCGAGCTCTCAAAGGCCGAGTTCACCATGGTCTTCAAAGCAGTGTTGGGTGTCTCTTCCAGCGGACTGACCCTGTGGCTAGAACAGGGACACGATCTGACCACTCCTACTAAAAGAGAGGGACAAGGTGCCTGTGGGTGTGTGTGTGTGTCTGGTTAGCATCTAAGCGGGAGGAGACAGGGACGGAGGCTGAAATGGGCCATGGGAGAAGGTGGGGGACAGCTTGGTGGGAGACAAGCACTTATGGGATTGGGGAGTCAGAGGAAGGGGGCTGTGGAAAGGGCAATAGCCCAGGCAGATGGGAGAATGGCCGACCGTGGGTGTCAGGCAGAGCCTAGCGCTCAGTGGGTGGGGGAGGGG
This sequence comes from Grammomys surdaster, assembly GCF_004785775.1. Lineage (NCBI taxonomy): Eukaryota > Metazoa > Chordata > Mammalia > Rodentia > Muridae > Grammomys > Grammomys surdaster. The sequence continues at coordinate 92,076 of NW_021620762.1, forward strand.
ACCACATGACTGATCCCTGGTGGCTGCACCTTGACTACTGCCCCTTTCCCTTTGGCTTCATACCAGCGTCTGTTTTATATTAAAGGGGAGGGATTATTTCCAAGGCAGGGCATTTATTTATTTTTATTTATTTATTTATTTATTTATTTATTTATTTATTTCCCTTCCCTTCAGGTTGAAAAGCTGCCTGTGAGAACCTAGAGCTCTTTTGTGATCCCACTCTGCCTGGGCACACACACTCCATACTGAGGAGGCCTCATCAGGTCCTCCACGGGCCCCCGGCTACAGGAAAGCAGACAGCACTCCAACAGGTAAGGCCAGGCGACTCCCCTGCTCTTCCATGGCGTCTAAGTTTATGGTGACAATCATGCTAATAAGGCCACTTCAGCTTCCGGAAGGTGTTGTGGAGTGGCAGGGTGTACTCTGCCTGTGTTTGCAGTTCATTGTGTCTTCATGGCTTCTATGAGTTAAGTCACAGAGAGTCCCCAGGCCCCCAGGAAAGCGTGACTGTTGACTTTGTTTTCTGTGTCCTGACACTTATCAGCACGGTTTGGGGAACCCAGTCTGTTAAAGAGAGTAGGCAGGCTGAGTGGTTTGGTCCCATCAGGTTGTCAATATGAAATTATCTGTGGCCAAGGCCGGGATCTTATCCTCCAACGTAACGTCCAGGTTGCCTTCAAGCCAGTGCGTAGCAGTAAGCCTCCATTTTGTTCCTGAGATGATGGAGTGATTTCCTTTCCCTCAGGCTGAGCAACAGGTTCTGACAGGAGTCACCAGGGTCAGTGTTATACTTAGAGGTTTCAGATACAAGACTTCATTCGTTTTCCATGCTAGCTACAGGTCTCGGGGCCTCTTGAGTTTTGATAATTCCCTAGGCCTGTTTGTAGACCCCCCTAGAAAATGTTACACATGTGATCTCAATTTTATGATATATGACACAGAGAGGGTTGTCAGGACCCTGAGGACTGTGCTTTCATGCTTTCTTCCTGGGAAGTTGGGGAGCCCCATCCCCCGGCCCATCTGCATATTCGCCAGCTAGGAAATACTTCAAGCCATGTGGAGGTCAGAGGATAACTTCTAGAACAATCCCATCACATGGGTTCTGAGAAGGGAGCTAAGGACAGAACTTGGTGGCAAGTGCCTTTTCTTGAGGAACCATTTCTCTGTTCCACAGTGATAACCTTTGCAGGGCCAAGCATGTAGTAGGAACCGGATACAGGCGGGTGGCTTTTCCAGAGCCCTTTGCAGAATCTGTAGGAAAGAATTCTGCATGATGTTGATGTCTCTCCAGGGGCATGCTCACTATCCCCTCATGACTGGCCAAAGCTCTCTTCCCTGGGGTTTTCTTCTTATACCAGGCTCACTGGTCCACAGACTTCCCTATATATCACTCAACAACACAGCCCATCCCTTGATCACGTGACAATCTCTTCAGCGTGCATGGAAGGGATGAGCCCTCAGTAGACACTGTGTTTGGGTTTTTGAGTTTGGATCTTTTCACAAGTCTGCAACAAGCTGACATTGGACACTTGTAGCTCTGACTGACCACGTGGTCATGAGAGGAAAGAGGGGCGGCATGCTGTGTGGGTGAGCGATGTCACTTGCGAGGTCGGGAACAGTCAATGTGTCCTCACATTTCTCAGTGGGTAGTCGGGTTGTTGGATGTGGCCCATTGTAGATGGAGGATTGCCTACATCCGAGCAGCTCTGATGAGCCCAGGAAAAAGTCCTCAGGGAGTTTGTAAGCTAATGGGGGGTGGGCTGGGCTGGGGAACAAGCTGCTGTGTGTTACAAGTAATGTCCAGGGATGCAAAGGCCTTGGGAGACAAATGTTGTAGATGAACTGACCAGTGCTGGGGAACAGAAGCGCCCGGTGTTCATGCAGAGTCGTGTGGAAAGCAAGTGAGAGAGAACCTTCCAGACCGGTTGTGATGCAGATGCCCCAAAGTAGAGAAGTGACGAAGCAGGTAGAAGATGGGTGTGGCCGGCTAGGGTCAGGGTTGGATGGCTGAGTGGGAAGTGGGAGGGGTGTAGCTGGACCCAGTGCCCTGGGCTGTGGTCAGAGGCCTTGGGGGATGGGGTGTTGTGATCTGTTAGAGCCAACAGAATCCGCTAAAGGGTTCTGAGTCAGGGCCTTCCTCCACTGTGGCTCAAGCCTGATGAGTTGAAGACAATGCTGCCTTCTGTGAGGATCAAGGCAGGGAGGTCCAAGTTGATGCTGGGATCAGCCAAGAGCTGCTATAGGGTCAGTACTGTTCTCGACGAGCAATCTGGGCTGGGACTGGACCAGAGGTAGATGTTGGGCCAAGCTTGAGTTGACTCTTGTCCTATGCTGACTGTGGTGGCCCTGCTCAGTGAGCCCAAGCCATGCTGGGAGATCCTCAGTGGCCCCTTGTTACTCCGAGATCATGGCTCATGGCTCCTGAGAGCCTCAGAGGGGCTGGGTCTTGCAGCTGGCCTCAGGCAAGCTCTCATGTCTGCTGCTGGATGCTGGAACTCCCGACTCTACCCAGATCCTGACATCTGGTCCAGATTCACCTTCCTGGGCTTCAGAGAACCAGTGTCCCCAGCAAGGTGCTTTTGGGGTCACTAAAGCTGAAAGCACAAGGCCCAGCAGGTCCCCAGGTTGGACCTTGGTTGTCCGGGGCCCAAGTGTCCTTTCATGGTACTTTGCCTAGCACAGTCTCATTCTGACCCCTGTGGGTTTAGAAGATAGCTCTGACAGCTGTATATCTAAGTCTTGTCCTTCCCATGGGGTGAAGGCAAGGGAAGTGAGGACTCACAGGGAGCCCATCTTCAAAGTGAAGGTGTCCCAGCCATCTGTATGTGGTCTGGATGATCTGCACGTCCTTTCAGCAGCTCTGAGATGGCAGATCTCTGAAGGATGAGGTCAGGCACATGGATGAGTGGCCAGGCATGTCAGGCTGCTGACTCCTGCACACACACACACACACACACACACACACACACACACACACACACACAGAGAGAGAGAGAGAGAGAGAGACAGAGAGACAGAGAGACAGAGAGACAGAGAGACAGAGAGAGAGAGAGCGCGCAGAACGATGCCTAGTGATGTCAAACCCACCTCTAAGGTGTGAGAATCCCCTGCTCCAATTCTTTGGAGAAGAGCTTCTCCTAAGAGTGGTTTTGAGGTCAGAAGAGCCTGCTGCAGCCTACAGCCTGGACAGAGCTGGGTCACTGTTCCGGGAATGGCTTTGACACACAGCTCACTTAGTGTGATCTCTACTACTGTCAACGTGTCCTTGCTCAAGGGACAGTGGGAGAAGAAATGATTGTCTCCTGCCTTGAACCCTGCCCTCTGCATTTCTTGTCTTTGGGCAGGACTTTGTCCTTAGGTCTTATTTAAAAGCTCACCCCTTTCAATGTGGAGCCAATTTGGATCTCACTGTGCAGGCAGTTCCAACCCTTCATGAAAAACAGGGGTGGACATTAATCTGCTGCAAAATGTGGTGTTGTAGTGGCCAGTCTGTGGGCAGCGGTCCATCAGACGTGCTGGAAGGAGCTGTCTGTCACCCACCAGTACAGAGGACGTGCCACCTCACCTCGTCCCTTCTGCCATCCCCAAGCTCTTAGGTCCTCCCAGCCATATTTGTATCCATTGTGGGTGTTACTCAGAGGAACCAGAGGTTGTGGCCAGCTGTTCCTTCTCCAGATGTTTTTGAGAGGGGAGAGCTACTCACGTTCAGGGTTCAAGGGGAAAGTCAAGTCTTCTACCTGCCTTCTGTGCCCCTCATATGGAACAGTAGGCCACCGAGTCTGGGGCCCTGCAGGCTGGGGCGGGACATGTATGTCTGCAGTTGAGCTGCTGACACCATACAAGTGCTCAACGTTGGAAGACATCCATCTCCAAGGCCCCCGCCCTCGAGCCGCGTCCCATGAGCACGACGGGCAACATCCCATAAATCATCTCCGAATGAGCGTGCTTCCTGCGCTCATCCATCATGCCTGGCTCTCCTCTGCTTGTTTTTAAAAGCTGTTAAACCAGAATCCATCACAGGGGATGCCGCCGACACCTTGGGCTGAGCTGTACACAGGCTCCCTGAATCTACGGTGGTTAGACTGTCCCCCAGCACCGCTTACTGAGGTCTCCTGGTATGGGGGGAGGAGTGTGGGGAGGAGTGTGGGAAGGAGTGTGATTATGGCTTTTCCCAGCCATATCAGAAGCCACTTAGAGGTAGACCTTCCTGTCTGTCTGTCCAGAGTCTGCCCCTCTGTGCTGCTGCCCCACTGTGCTGCATTGCTGCTGGGCAGAAGGGTTGGCGCCCATTGGACCTACACAGGGCTTCCTGGGCAGGACTCTTGCACTCATCTGGGCTCCCTCTAATACCTAGGACCGGAGGGTTTAATTAGGAACCGTCACTGGAATGAGCTCTCCCTCCTCCCCTCCTTCCCTCTTCCCTCTTCCCTCTCCTTCCCCTCCTTTCTCTCTTCCCCTTCCTCTCCTTCTTCTCCCTCCTCCTCCCCCTCCTCCTCCCCTTTCCCACTGCAGGACTTGCTTCAAGTTAGGTTCCTCTATGCCCCCTTCCCAGGCTTGCTAGCCCAGTTCCATGTTTGGTCTCACTGCCCTCTTCCTGTAGTTCTGGGAAGCTCAGTCAGTTGACATCCAAGGCATGTCAGGGGAGGTGAGAGGGCTCCAGAGATGCCATCTTCTCATGAAAACTCTCATCTGGAACCTTCTAGGCTCTAGAATGTTTCCTAAGCAAGCGATGTTGGGTCTGCTCCAGGAGCTGCAGGCCAGCCTCTAGACAGATGTCGCAGGCTTTGGTGGCATTTGTGATATCGTCTCCTACCTGGGTGCAGCATTTCCTTTGTCCTTTTCTTGGCCTTGCATTTGTTAGTTGAAGGATAAAACCACTCGTTGGAGTTGCTGTGACCTTCCTTAAAAAGTAGAATGCCAGGACAATATTTTCTCCTTGGTGGCTTTGAGCCCTTGGTGGAGGTAGGAAAGGGCTGGAAGGGTCACAGAGGTCACAGAGGATCCCAAAGAGTTCCCCAGGTCTTGACTCTGGGGTGAAGTTGCCCAATTAGAGTACATTAGTTGCCAGGGTGTTAGAGCATTAGTAACTATTAGGCTGTTCCTTGTGTGGCTCCCACCCTGGAGGGAGAAGGCATCTAACCCTTATGAGGGGTGGGACAGGATGACAGTAAACCCTGTGGTGGGGCCCAGAACATCAGGGTGGCCACACAAACTGAAGATTGGCTGGCTATGTCCAGGCCATGTCTTACTGTCCTCCGGCTGCAGCAGTCCCCCAGAATCCCAGCTCTCGTCGAGGCAGAGACAGGGAATCCCTGGAGCAAGCTGGCTAACCCACATGCATGCAAACACACAGATATACACACATACAACCCCACACCCATGCATGGGCGGTTTAAAACAGGAGATGTTTATTCTTGATCTGTCTGGGAGGTAAGAAATCTCAGAGTAGGAGTTGCAGAGGCAATCAATGCCCAGGGCTCTTCTGAGCTCCTGATGCGGTGGCCAGAGTGCTTATGGCTTGTGTCTGCCTCTCTTCCATCCTGGCCTCTCTATGACATGGTTGTGTTCCCCTTATGTGTGCCCGATTGCTTTCATGCTTTAAGGACTCTGTCATGTCTTAGGCTCCTCTCTAGGACAGACTCCTCCTAACTGGACGGTGTCTATGAAGTTCCTGTCTTTATGTGTGTTCTATCACAAGGATTGGGGGCTAGGATGTGAATATGTCTTTGGGGAACATAATTCTCAATCCAGTGTCCTCCACGGTTGCTAGTTGTATGTGTGTATATCTGTGTATCTGCATGCATGTGGGCTTGCCAGTTTGCTCCAGGGATCCCCTGTCTCTGCCTCCTGAGGGATGGGATTCTGGGAGATGGCTATATCTGCCTGGCTTTTATGTGGAATCTGTGGATGCAGGTTCTAACCCTCATACCTGCACGAGAAGCACTTTATCCAGTGAGTTGTCTGCTTAAGCCTGAAGCCATCTCGAGAGCCAGTTAAGAGTGAAGTAGCTGGACCTTCATCTAACTCTCACAGTTTCCTGTTCATAACATGATTGCAAGCACATACTCTCATACAAGGCGAGAAAACGGGGGTCCTGTCAGACAAGGGCTCACAAAGGACTGAAAAGAGCATCTTGGAGGGAGTTGGGGAGGGGTGCTGAGCAAGGGAGAAAGGGAAGGTCCTTGGAGGGGGAGGAAGTGGACTTTAGTCTCTGAATGGACAGATAAGTACTGGGAGTTACGGGTACAGCAGGCCTGGCAGACACGGAGGCCAGAGGTAGGGGCTGGAAGAAGTGGAAACTCTGGGACCAAGAGGTAGATAGCAGAGGAATCCATGGATGGCCCATGAAGGCTCTTGGAGACAGAGTAAATGTCACTTGGAGAGGGGACAGAGGTGAGGCGTAAGAGCCCTGAGCTGCATCCAGGTTTACATGTTGGAGTCACAGGAGAGACAAGCATTCTTGGTGACACTGGTCTCAGTCCTCTCTGTGCCTGTGTGTCCCAATTTCTCTTGAGATGATGAACTACCTGAAGTCAAGGGCCATCTTCAGGGAGAGCCACTGTCTACAGAAGGCGGGAGCAACTATCTTGTCCATCAGGATAGAGTTAATATGGAACAGCACTCTGGGTCTGGACAGCTCTGACACACAGCAATTATAGGCAGAAGTTGTTGACCTAAAAGGCACACCCTGGACAGAGAGACAGGAGTGGTTCTTTGCGAGTCTGTCTACATCCTGAGATTCCAGGGTTAGATGGCTCATCATGGGAAGTCATGAGGCTTTCCTATTGGTGACATTTGAGAGTAAGACATGAGGTTCGCTGGTGTGACTGTCAGATGGAACCAAGCCGAGGTTCCTGTGTCTGGTTGCATAGAATCTCCATCCTTTTGCACAGACACAGCATAGCGTTAGAGGGACAGCTATGATTCCACTCGGAGAGTGAGCATCAGTGGGGCTTGTGCCAATTGGGAGAAAGTGGTTTGTTATGGTTTGCAAGTGTTTCAGGGCTGGAGCTTGCAAAGGTGCCTGTGTTCAGAACAGGAGGGACTGGCACATGTCCAAGGAAGAGGAAGGGACAGCACAAGCTTGACTTGAGTGTGCGTGGATGTGTGTGTGTGTGTGTGTATGATGACGATATGTTGTGGGCGTGTGTTTGTATGTGTTATGTGTGCAAATGCATATGTTGTGTGTCTATGCATGTGTACACATACATGTATGTGTGTGTTCTTGCACATGTGTTGTAGAAGAGGAAACAAAAGAGAGGGACAGTCACCCTGTCCTCTGCTGGGACAGCAGCTCCGTCCTTGACTTTACACCACTGGATGCTGCTGAGTTATGGCTGGAGGCTTGCAGGACATGGTCTCCTGCCATTATCACGGGGTGTCAGTCATGATGTGTACACCCTGGCAGGACCTGAGAGCAATCCAAGCTGAACCCAAGTTCAGCGAAATTCAAATAGGATGCTCCTGGCATGCCACAAGGGGAACTCCTGTGCCCAGAGCCCCTCAAACAGTGCAGAAGGCTTGGAGATTCCTCAAGGTGACCTGCTGGTGGAGTACAGCCATCTTGTCTGGAATGTTTGTCATTCTGAGGGTTGCGGGTGTCATTGCCTTGTTAGACAACACGTCTCTGAGAAAACAGAACCACGGCCAATGTGAGCACTGGAACATTCAGAATCAAACCCCACCTCAGATCTCCAGCACTGACACTCAGAACGTGCAATGCTGGATGGCTCAGATCAACACTACTCAAAGCGAAGTCTGCACACAGGCCCCGTGAGCCATGGCTACTGGTTCCGGGATTGAGTACCGCACTTGAGAACACTGCACTAATCCATTTGCTATTTCTATAGATGAATACCCAAGACTGGACGACTTTATGAAGCCAAGAAATTCATCTAGTACTAGAGGTTTAAGGGTATGGTACTGGCACCAGCTCAGCTCTGAAGAAGACCTGGGTGTTATCACAGTGCCAGATGCGTGTACAGGAGGGACAGGTCACATGTCCAGACAGGAAGTCAGAGGGAAGAGGGATCCTGTACAATAGCTCATACTTACAAGATGTGAACCAGGGTCCTATGAGAGCTACCCCAAATCTTTTCCAAGGTCAGGACCCCAATGACCTAAGGATATCCCACAAGGACCCACCTCTTAAAGAGCTCACCACCTCACAACATTGCCTCACTGGGGACCAAGCTCCCAACACATGATTGTGGTGCTTGCGATGATGGTGGTGGTGGTGGTAGGGTCACACATTCTAACTAAAATAGCAGTCAACATCTACTTTTTTACAACATACCAAAAGTGGACTCTTAACTCTGTAGAATCTAATAAGAAATTAGCCTTGCCTGTGGGAATTAAAACCACAGCTGCAGAGGATCTGAAAGGGCTCACAAAGCTGGTGTTTGCCTAGGTTTGGTTGCTATTGGTGTGTTCCATGTAGTGGTCTGGTTGGGGTCGTAGATTGTGTAGCATTATATGAAGGCCTTGAGTCAGCTACAGCTCCTGCAGCCAAGCAGCCTACACAGACCGCACAAATTCACTTCCTTGCAGTTTAGAGTTTGAGATTAAGGTGTTGGCAGGGTTGGGCTCCAAGCTTCCCTCAGGCTGTGGAAGCCATATTCTCCACCTCCCCTCGGGCTGTGGAAGCCATGTTCTCTGACTTTACAGGCTCTTCCTCCTGTTTCTGTCTGTTCTCACCTCTTGGGAATTGTGGTCAGATTGGAGCAGGACCCACACGGTGCCGGACCTCACTCTCTTCAGCTTTCACAGGCTGTCTCCAAATACACCAGCTAAACACTGAGGGTGAGGACTTTAGTATATTAACATTTTTTGAGACATAGTCTCAGTGTGTAGCCCTGGCTAGCCTGAAATTCACTCTGTAGGCTGGCCTCAAACATTCAAAGATAGCCTGCTTTTAGCTCCTCAGTGCTGACACTAAAGACATGCACCACCACACTTGGCTTAGAATATGAATTTTAAACATAATTTAGTTTATCCCAGGAAGGTGCATGAGAATTCACTGCTGTACTTTTTTTTTTTACAACTAATAATGAGTCTTTTATTATTTCAATATTTAACATGCAGGATTCATTTTTGTCAAGGTTTTGCCCCGTAGCCCAGGCTGGCTGCAGCTTGCCCAACCCCAAGTACGGGGTTTATAGGCATGCACCACCACACCTGGACAGGAGTTATAGGTGTGTATCACCACACCTGGCCTTAAAAGATATCCCTTTTCTGAACTGCTACGGTGGCATGTGTGGGTGAGTCCCAGCAGAGTCATGTGTGTTGTCCTCCATGGAACCGAGGATTCTGTGAGTCTCTGGTCTAGTTGGAAATGGACAAAATGTTACAGCTCTCAGAAGGGAAGCCCATATAGGCAGGTAGCCAGGGTCCCAGGTCTTGCCTACTGCTGTGGCAGCACCAATGCCAGCAACAGGGGTGGTGGCTGCCAGTGATGGTGGTCCCACAGACAGGGACAGCAAGGGTGTGAGCCCGGCCCAAGGTCCAGCAATGAATGCTTTGGAAGAGGAAACTCTTCCCTAAAGTGTTACAGCTCAGTAAGACAGTCGCTCTTGGATGATTCTCAGTGAAGCAACTTGTATACTTTATTCCGTGTGTGTAGGGACTTTATAAACATTGAGGAGTAGGGTAGGATCCAGGGTTAGCCGCTTCCTATTGGCTCAGTTTGAGATGGTAGTGATACTCTGTTTGCATGGAGAAGGGCTTCGGGTGTCTTCCCTATGCGACTGTCATGGCGCTTGCAGTGAGGTGTCGTGGTCATGTGTTCCAGAGTGGGTAGAGTTTGGCAGGAAGCTAACCTCATGTGTACCATACTCACTTCTGAATTTTGCAGGGTTTGGGCTCACTCAACCTTACCAGATCTTCTGTCTGGTGGCATGGTCCACTTGCCCCACACATGTGTACTTTGGGGTTAGACACCTGGGATAGATGACAAGTTCTCTTGGCTCTTTGTCCTGACACCTGGGATAGATGACAAGTTCTCTTTGTCCTCTGCTGTCCATGGGAGTGGGAAGGTGGCCACAGCTGGCACTCAGTGACCTTTTAGTGTGATTGAGCTGCCTGGTCCTGACTCCCTCCTCCTCTGTCTTAGTCCTTTGGTCTATCATGGTACTGGCTTCTGCTTCTCTGAATGTAGCTGCATGTGTATGGTAGGTCTCCGTGATGGCCCTTCTGAAGATCATCTTTGAAAGGACGCTATTGTGCCTCTGTAATTATGTTGTTTTGTACCTTGTTATCATTGAGGAAGGCTCTCACTCTGTAGCCCAGACTGGTCTTGCACTCCTAGCAATCCTCCTGTCTCAGTCTCCTGAGTGCTGGGTTTGCAGGTATCAGTCACCATCCTGGCTTTATTCTTTGAGCTGCCCCAGGGAGCACTTGTTCCCAGGTGGCACTTCTTCCTTCCTGACATGTATCATGGGGGCATCCTAGAACTCGAAGCTCTCTTCACTTTGTTTGCATCGCACAGGCTGAGATCTCAGTTCTGCTGCGCTTTCCCCCTTCATGGAGTATAACGGAAGCGGGCAATGTGACTTTGTGGTAAGCACGTAGGTGCCTCTCAGAGCTGAAACACGCTGCACGTGACGGGCTGTGCGCAGGGGAGAGGAGATTAAATGGCTTGTCTTGGATGATGAAGAGGCACGTGGTACCACACTGGAGGTGTGCATTTTCCCACTGAAGGATCACAAAGAGGGGGCATATTAAAGCCCTACCCCCAGGGAAGTGGGCATCTGCTTCCAGAAGGGGGCCAAAGGAAGCATGGCATTTCCTTGATGTTTTATTTGTTATCTTAAAGACACATGCACATCTTACATGGAACCCATGGTGTGCCTTTGCTGGCTGTAATGTTACAGCATTCTCTCACAAAATATCCGACCAGAGTCAATGCTCTAGACCAATGCAGTTCTTAGCCTGTGGGTGATCTGCCTCCTCACCCTCAGTCCTTAAGGGCCAAGGATGGGAGAAGAAGTGGGACCTCAGTTTGAGAAGCCCTTGGTAGGGCTGCATGGGAGGTTGCTATGTGAGTTATGTGTCGAAGGGTGGCCTAGGCTGGAAGAATGTAAATACTATCTCCACATGACATTTTACCAGGATATATACGATACTGTGACATTTTACAGAAGTCCCATAGAGAATAGCAGTCACGTGAACACAGGCACTCCAAGCCTACCTCACCCACCAGCTGTGGTATCTGCTGGTATGTGTCTCATTGCTCACCCCATACCCAGTAGGGCAAGGATACATCTTGGAATCCGCTGAGGTGCACGGATGAGGAAGGAATCCATGGGAACGGGGTGAGATGAAAACAGAGCTTGCCACTTGCGGTTTCACGGAGCCTTTCAGCTCTCGAGGGAGATTTTCCTGTGAGTGTCGGCTGTGTGTTAGGGTGATGCAGGATGGGCCAAATACAGTTTTCTGTGAAGTCTATGGTCTGTAGAACATAGATATGTGGGAACCTCCATGCTGGGCTCAGTTAGTACTCCAAGTATGCAGAAAGCATGAGGTCATGCAAGGGCAAGGGCCTGTGGAATCTGGAGGAGGAAGGGAAACCCATTCCCTCCCCACACCAGGCTACCCACCAGACTCCATTCATACTTAATCATGGGTCTGGATACACTGGCACTGGCTCAGAACACCTGGTCCAAGTGGAGAAGGGTCCATTAGGAAACACTCAGACCTGGAGACAATGTTTCAGAGATGAGGTTCAGCTGCCTACAGAGGAGTTGAGAGAGACTCAGGCAGTAAGATCAACACAGCCTACAGGGTATCAAGAGAGCAGTGAGCAATCAGGTAAGGACTAAGGACACGTCACAGAGGGAGACAGAGAGCAAGGGAGAGGGAGAGGAAGAGGGACGGGGTGGGGGGAGAGGGGAGAGCAGAAGGGGGAAGGAGAGACAGAAAAAGAGGAGCTAGAGGAGGAGGGAGAGGGGAAGAGGGGAGAGAGATAGACAGAGATGGAGAGAGGGGAAGAGGGAAGAGAGAGAGAGAGAGAGAGAGAGAGAGAGAGAGAGAAGCTAAACCTAAACAAACAGCGACACTAAAACTAATCCTAGGTTAACATAGCTAGCACTAAGTCTCACCCAGCCATAGTCAATCCACAGCCATAATCTTAACCTAACCCTAACCATAACCAGAGCCTAGATGTGTGTATAATTCTAACTCTAGCATAGCTTATCCAGACCCCAGTCCTACGGAAATTCTATTCTAACATAGTTCTAAATGTGAGCCGAACCTATTTCCATGCAGAACACTAACACCATAGGAAACCCTACCCTAACCAGAGTTGTAACCTAACCTAGTTCTACTCAACATAAAATAGTCCTAAAACAACCCTGATGTAACTCTAACACCAAAACTAACCCAAACCTAACCATACCACTAAACTCTAACCATAACCTAGAGTTAATCCTAACCCTAACATTAACTTAGCTCAAATCCTAATCTAATCCTAACTTGACCTTAACCCTACTCTCTAACCCTAACCTAGCACTAACAGTAACCCAAACTCTAACTGTAATGTAACCTAATCTGAATAGTAAACACAATCCAACTTTAACCTAGGATTAACCTAACTGGAGATCAACTATAACCCTGAACCTTAACTCTATCCCTAATGTGATCCTAACAAGATCCTAGTCCTACCCATAGCTCTAACCCTAATCCAACCCTAACCTAACCTAACCTAACCCAATAAACTAACCCTAACCATGGGCTACTAGTGCTAACCTAACCATAAGCCTAATCATAGCCCAACCTTAACTCAATCTTCACCTAAAAGCGATCTTAACCCTAACCTGATCACAACACTAACTTAACCCTAAGTCGTCCTAATTCTGATCCCAGCCCCAGCCCCAGCCCCACCCTAATCCCTTTCCTGTCAGAAGCGCCGCCGAGAGCAAGGCCAGGAGTCTGTTACAGGACACGGGGGCAGGAGAGTGAGGCCTGGCCAGGGTGCAGCAGTCCTGGCCAGACCACTGGGCAGGATGAGGTGGCTTACATGATGAGGGAACATTATTCCCAAGCACATTAGCCCTCAGGTTAGAGATTGTCCCTGGGACTGCAGAAACAGGAGGGACACCATCCTGGACTAGGGCCAACCTAGCACAAGTGTCAGGTGCCTTGTGCCTAATGAGGTTAGTCTGAGCTTGAACCTTTGGTCTACCAGCCATGTTGGCCCTACATTCCAGACCACTTCCTCTGAAGTGAACTATAAAGCAGACATGAGGAAAAGGAGGGTCTCCTTTTATGGATCTTCACCCATCTCTTGTCTTTTTGCCCCTGCTTCATCCAATCATTTATCTCTCCATTCAGCTATCATCCATACATCTACATATCTACTCACTTTCCTACTCATCCACTCACCCATCCATCCATCCATCC
>NW_021620762.1:105873-159846 GCF_004785775.1 Grammomys surdaster
CCCATCCATCCACCCATCCATCCACCCACCCATCATCCATCCATCCACCCATCCATCTACCCACCCATCCATCTACCCACCCATCATCCATCCATCCACCCATCCATCTACCCACCCATCATCCGTTCATCCATCCATCCATCCATCCATCCACCCACCCATCCATTCACCCATCTACCTACCCATTACCATTATCTGACTGACTGTATATCCATCCACTTGTTATATATATTTGATCTCTCCATGTATCTGTTATCTTTCTGTCTGTCCATTTAGCTATGTGTCTGTTTTCCATGATGATGCATCTGTTTATTTACCCGTCATCCCCTCTGTTTACCCCTCATCTAACCACATACCTATTCTGTCTCCCAACTATTTTCTCATCCATCCATCATTTACCCGTGACTGCAAACATGTGTCTATTTGTCTATCCTTCTATCTATCTGCCTGGAAGCCATGGATTTGTATCATTATTGTAGAGCTTGTATTTAAACCGTTATCCGCTCTTCATCTTAGCTATTATGGGGCTCAGGCTGAGAAGGTCAAAAGATCAGGCTCATGCTTCCTAGTGCTGGAGTCTCTCATGCTTCACTGGGGCCTCTTTCGGTTCTCCAGATTCAGACAACAAGACAGCGAAGGTGGGATGGCGGAGAGGGAAATGAAAGCCAGGGAGGAGGTCCATCACTCTATCCTGGTGTTGCAGGATAGACCAACCTCCAGGTCCTCACATCAGGAGCCTGAGTGGGAGGATGATCGTGCTGGGGATTGGCAGAGAAACTGAGGCAGAGACATGAGTAGAAGAGGAAGAGGAGGAAGGAAAGAAAGAAGAGGAGGGGAGGGAAGGAGAGAAAAGGAGAAAGACAGCATCCCAGAGACCCTGCTCAAAGTCTTTACCCTTGCTACAGTCACAAGAAGCATTGTTAAAGTGGATCAGGAGAAACAGGCCCTGGCTGCAAGAATCTGGCAAGAAACCAGTGGACCACGTCCCACTGAGTGTGGACGCCTGCCGGGATAGGGCCCGAGGCTGAGCGGGGGATGGGACAGGCTTGCTGACCATAGCCAGCACGCTGCCGCTGGGATGCATGGCACAGTTCTGGGTAAATGATAGACAGCTGGTGGGAAGATGGCGGAGAGAGACAGTAGGTACGTGGTTAGAGCCCTCACGTCCCCGACATCTATGTGCACTTTGTTGGTAGAAGAATGATCTCTTCTTAGATGTCAGTTTGAAAGAGACAGCTGGCAAAGATGGGTGGGTTTTCCCTCCCTTCCCCTCCTCCTAGCCCAGCCCATCAGTTTGTTTGCACAGATACTCACCACCCTGTGCACTGAGTGGCCCATGTGTGCACAAGGACAGCACTATGCTATGTTCACAGCAAGGCCACCATTGAAACAACCTGTGAGTCACTGAGGCAACTGGCTCCCACTATGGCATCACCTGCCAGGTCTGGTCCTAGAAGGTCCTTCTCCCCGATTGTGGCCCTCATGTCAGGTGAGGGGAGCACTGTGCTTCTCCATTGAAACCTTTTCTCCAATCCCAAGAGTGTACCCTACAGCCAGTCACCAGGCCACATAGCAACCCAGGTTGGCAACAGCGCCTGGCACCTGCGAGAAAAATTAACGACATCACTTTCCTTTGGAGAGATGGGGTGAGGAGGCTTGTGGCTCCCCGTTATGTAACAGAACAATCTCTGAGGTTCAGATCACATCCTCAGGCTGAGGGTTGATTGGGAGCTGAGGTGACCCTCCAGGTGCCGTGGAACAGCTGGTCTGCATATGTTGTTGAGAGGCAGGAGGCCCTGTGGAGAGCTGAGGGTGGGGGGAGAGGCTCTGATCCCCTCTCCCCAGGGGTGAGTGTGAATGGAAACCACCCCTTCTCCTCTCCACCGCAGTCTGTGAGGGGCTAGATTGATTGATTATGCAGCCCCACGACTGTCCCTGGCTTTTAGGACAAACTCACATCACCAGGGGCTAGGGAAGCCTTGTGATTACCAGTCAAACAGTGTCCAGGGAAGAATGAGATAGATTGTCCAAGCCCTGGCTGGAGTCCAGTGGATAACGGTAGCCACAAGAGCCAGGTAGAAAACACTAGCCAGGGAAGGCTGGCCCTGGGCTGAGACCCCAGTTCTTAGAGTCTCAGCAACCATGGGAACAGTTGATGTCTCTGGAACACCAATGTGTCTCCAGAACAGGCCTCTGGGTGGAAACATCAGGTCAGGTTAGTCCTGGGAATTATGGCAGAGAACCCCAGGACCTTTACTTCCCTATGGGGCAGAAGCTGGATCCAGTTGGAAAGCTACCTGGAGTGGGCGCTCAGAGCACCAGCCAGGCCAGGGAGGCTCCCTTACACAGGTGGGACTGAACTGCTGGGAGTCAATGGCTCCGTGTCCACCCTGGACCAGGCAGATGAGAATCCATGGGGCCCTGTAACCAGAC
Organism: Grammomys surdaster; assembly: GCF_004785775.1. NCBI lineage: Eukaryota > Metazoa > Chordata > Mammalia > Rodentia > Muridae > Grammomys > Grammomys surdaster. Next base: position 108,307 of record NW_021620762.1, read on the forward strand.
TACCTACACAGAGACTCCATTATCATTATCCTGGTTGGAGTCTGGGTAGGGATTGTAAGGCTGGCAGTCATGGTGGCAGCCTTTGGCCCAGCTGCCTTCAGGCTACTCTGGCTAGTTAACATGCAAGCAGTACATCGCTGGGAGAAATTTAGATTTTTTTTTTTTGCATGTGCACTTGCATGTAAATGTGGGTAGGTGCTGTCCTGATTGATGGCAATTAGCATTTTCTAACGGGAACAGATGTTCGGATTGCCAGGAGGCTGGTACCTACCGCCCACGCCGCCATCTGCTCGGCTGGGCAGGGCCGAGAGGGAAGCAGCCCCGTCCCGAGGCCCGCCATTCCTTGGTGGTGTATACTTAACAGGATTGTGTGAGATTGTTTCTGGAGGGAAGAAAAATAATAATAAAGATGTTTTCAGGGTTATAAATAGTTCATGCTGTTTATTATGGGATGGAGCTCTGCTCTGACTAGCAGGCTGGGTTTCTGTGTGCCGTGAACAAAGAGAGAGCTGAACAGAATGCAAAATGCCAGCCCCATGCAGGGCAAGGGAGGCTGCCTAGTAAGCCAGGGTTGAGGGGCTGGAGACCTCAGAAGGGCTGGGGGAGTTGGAGAGGGAAATCGGGGGTGGGGTGGGGAAGCAAGGCAGGGCTTTTAGTCCTTGACTTCTAATCCTAGGAAGCCAGAATTCATGATTACCCCACCTCTCAAGCCCATAGCAGGTGGGAATGGGCTCAAAGCTGGAGCCACGCCCTGGGTCCTACTCAGCCACTGGCAGGTCCTCCAGCTCTTGGTCCAGGACCATGGACATCTGATTTCACCAGGCTTCTGCAAAGAGGAAAGGATCATATGTGCACAGGGCATCGCTGTGCCCAGCCAGGCTGGTGGCTGAGGGCAGGACCAGCCTTGCTCCCAGCTGTCTTGGGTAATGGGTAAAAGCCTGGCTGTAGCGTGCCTGGCACGTTACCTCTGGGTGAGTTTTTATTAGCCTCCTGGTAGCCAGCAAAAGTGGATTCTCATGTGTTTTCTTCCTTCCTTCCTTCCTTCCTTCCTTCCTTCCTTCCTTCCTTTCTCTCTTTCTTTCTTTCTTTTCCTTCCTTCCTTCCTTCCTTCCTTCCTTTCTTTTCCTTCCTTCCTTCCTTTCTTTCTTTCTTTCTTTCTTTCTTTCTTTCTTTCTTTCTTTCTTTCTTTCTTTTCCTTCCTTCCTTCCTTTCTTTCTTTCTTTCTTTCTTTCCTTCTTTTTTTTTGGTTTTTTACTTCTTAGAACAAAACAGTTTGTTTGTTTGCTTGCTATAAAAATAGTTACCCCCCCCCCATTACTGTCTGCAGGCAGCAACCAGCCTGCAGCCCCTTCCTCCACAGGCAGATGTCTGCGGGGGAGCCTGTCACCCATCCTCCAGGCATGGGGACAGATGTCCCATCTTTCTATCAGGGACACCCTTCCTCTGTGGGCTGAGGCACAGCACCCCGCCCCAGGCTTACGGGACACTTGTGCGCCTGCACTATGTTCTTGGTTGTTGCTGTTTTTGAGACACAGCCCTCAACCTCTTTGGAGCTCAGACATGCTCCACGGTGCCGGACTTCCTGGCTCAGAGGATCAGGGCATCGTCGTACCTGACACCTGTGTTCTCTGTGCTGGAACGAGGAAAGGAGACTCCCATGACACACTTTTTCCCTCTTTCAGGACACCAATCACTTTCCCCCTGTGTCTTCCTCGATGCTTGTTTGCTCTCCTGTGTTAGAAGTGGCTTAGAGAGAGGACATGACTGGAGCCCCTTAGTGGGAAGGGGGAGGGAAGGTTTCCTGACATGACCCCATGTCTGGAGTCCCTGATTCCTCTGTCCTTTGATCCCACCTTTGATCCAGGTCCAGTAAAGCTGCTATCAAGTTCCCTATTGGAGGCTGTGCCAGAGGCTCAGGGCTCAGCAAGGAGGGGTTATTTGCAAGGAGATCCTCCTCCTCCTCCTCCTCCTCCTCCTCCTCCTCCTCCTCCTCCTCCTGCTGCTGCTGCTGCTCCTGCTGGAGGAGGAGGGGTAGTGGTACCATGCAGAGGGCAATGGCATCGCAGTATGAAGGACTTGTCCCTGCTCCCTCCCTACCTAGAGGTGGACATGGGCCCAAATAGTCCCCAAAGAAGCAGATATCAGATGTCCCAATGTCTGGATAGAAGGGAACCTTTGTGAGCTGTCAACACAGAAGCCAGTGGCTTGGGTTGGCCTTCGCCTTTGGGAACACAGAAATGTGCACAGGCATGGTCCACTTTCCTGTTATGCCGTCGACTTTTGTTCATGCCTTGCTTTTACAGCTGCCTTTCTTCTTCTCCGCCCCAGTGCTGTCCACATCTAGGCTCAGATGTCCCACTGTTGTTTGGAGCTGTCTTAGGCTCTGTAGGACACTGAGCTACGTTCTCACGGGTTCTATATAGGAGGGGCCAGTACCCAGCTCATCCTATAGGCTATGACACCCAAGGGTGTCTCCAAGCAAGGGCATGCTTCTCAAGTGGTGAGCTCCTGCTGATATATCCCTGGTGACCCCATTCCTCACATCTGGGGTCCCAGTTCTTTTGGTGTTGACTGTCCCATTCTCTGTATCCACACGAGAGCTTTTAATCTTGGAAGCAGCCCTACCTAGTCTCCTCCCAGCAGCCTCTGTGCTTCACCATGGCATCATATTCCAGCTGACAGCTATTTATAGATCGCCCACTGTGTGCTGTCTGGAAGCTGAGGGCTGGTGGCCTTACCTTCTAGAGAGCAGAGAGACAGGGTATGTGTCACATAGGTGGATTACACCCCAGGGCCGGCACAGAAGTCCCACCATGCCGGTGGCTGCAAACAGTGGCCTGTCTTGTTTTGCAGTTCTGAAGAGCAAAGTGAGGGTGGCTCTTCTGCAGGCTTGAAGGAGGGGTGCCCTTCCGCCCAGTGCAGCCGTGTGTTCCTTGGCTTGCAGCTGCCTCCTTCCTTAGTCTGTCTGCATTGTCCTTACACAACCTGATGGGCTGTGCCTATCCCCCAGACTCCTTGCCTGTTCCAGCTTACTGAGGCCACGGTTACAGGCATGCGTTGACAGGTCCAGCTCCTTTCTTTCTCTTACACAGACACCAACCAGCCATTGCATTCCAAGTCTGTCATAGCTTTGTTTCCTGTTGCTGTGATGAAGTATCCTGAAAAAGGCAGCTTAAAGAAGAAGGGTTCTTTGCCTCACGGTTGCAGGCTACAGCAATCACTGTGGGGAAGTCAAAGCAGGAACCTGAACCAGCTTAGTCATCTATAGCCACGAGCACAGAGCGATGGACTACAACACACACGGTTGGGCTCAGTCTGCTCACTCCTTTCATCCAGTCTAGGATGCCAAACTCAGGGAATGGCACTGCCTTACATGGATCTTCCCACGTGCATTAATGCAGTTAAGATAAGCCCTCACAAACATTCCCAATGTCCTTCTTCCAGGAGGCTCCAGGTTGTATCCTCACCCTCTGAGGCCTCTGGGGGTAGGGTTGGAACAAGTCACATATTCTGGAGGTATAAATACAGGCAGTGTCCAGTTGACACTGTCTGGCCCCACCCAGATATGCCCTTAAAATTCAGTGGAGGAGGGACTCTATGGGATGGCCTTTTCACCTTCCTTTCCCCCTCTGCTCTGGGTTCAGGAAGAATGGACGCCTTGGAAGTTAGTCCTTTTTTTCACATAATTTTTTTTATTAATCTTTTGACAATGTCACATGCATGCAATATATTTTATCATAGACAACCCTACTGCTGTCTCTAACTTCTCTCAAATTGCCCCCATTCCCCACCGCTCCCAATTTTAATCCCTCCTTTTCATTTTCTTAATAGCCCATCAAGTCTTGTTTGGGCTGCTCATATACAAATAGGTGTGAGCTGCCCATATACACATGGGTGTGAGCTGCCCATATACTCAAAGGTGTGACCTGCTCATATACTCAAAGATATGAGCTGCCCATATATTCAAGTGTGTGAGCTGTTCATATATTCAAGAGTGTGAGCTGCCCATATACTCATGGGTGTGAGCTGCCCATATACTCATGGGTGTGAGCCGCCCATATACTTATGGGTGTGGGGACATCCAGTGGAGTGAGATTGACCTACCAGGGCCCACACTGGTTGGCAGCAGTAGGAGGCCTTCACTGTAAGACACTTAGCCCTCTTTCTCCTTTCTTCATTGATTCTATCTTTAAGCCAGTATCAGGAACAGTGATTGGCTCTGGACAGCCAAGGAAGCTGATTCAGGGAGCTGATGCTGAGCGCTGAGTGGTTCTCGGACCAAATACCCTTTAGGAAGTTGTTGTGAGTCAAGGTGGATGGATGAGTCTCTGAACTCAGTTGAACTCAGATAGTAAAGGGACCAAGTTTTTTATAAAAACTGCTAAACTAGCCAGGTGGTGGTGGTGCACACCTTTAATCCCAGCAGAGGCAGGGTGAATATCAGAGTTTGGGGCCAGCCTGGTCTACAGAGTAAGTTCCAGGACAGCCAGAGAAACTGACAGAGCTACACAGAGAAACTTGGTCTCAAAAAACCAAACTCAAACCAAACCAAAGACCAAGTCCTGCTAAACTTTACATGACAAAAATCACCATCAATTATTCAAAGTATGTGACACAGTGCCACTTGGATAACCATTACCTCTAGTTCCATTACGTTTTTCTTACCCTAAAAGGCAAATTTACCACTAGAAGCTACCCTTACCCTTCCAGCTTCCCCTTTCTCCCCCTACGGGATCCAATCTACCTTCTCTCTGAATATATTGGCCTCATCTGCTCATTTTACATGTATGAAGTCAAATCTGGCCTTTAAAAGCACATTATAGCACGTATCATAACCTTCCTTTTCAACCCTGAGTAATATTCCATTACATAGATATACCACATTCAATATACCCATGCAGTTTCTTAATGTGCATTTGACTATTACAAAAGACCAGTCTTTTTAGGGATATTTCTGTTTCCACTAACATAGTTATGGGGTGCAGAAATTAGATAACAATCATAAATCCTATCATCCGTAGCCTCAAATATCCTCCTGCCTTCCAACTCTGCTAGAATTCTCTCAATGACCACTTTGAAGAACCAAGTATCTCAGTATCCAATACTGTGTGGAGGGACTTAATTTTTGGCCTTAGTGAATATAGCTTCTGTCAAAGGCAGTCTAGAAGGCTATGAGTTTTTACCAAGGAGCAACCTCAGCTTGGAGAGGGTTTCCTGAAAAGGGGTGTCTGGAAGTGGTGAAAGAAATGACTCGAAGTCTGTCATGGGTACAAGCTGAGAGCTCTGTGTTCTGCTTGAGGTGGCTCTCCAGACAGCTCTCCAGAGATCTCCAGACAGCTCAGCTCTTACAGACCAAAGCCCAGTCTTTTATTTGCATATCAATTCAATCATCCACCCCAGGTTCCCTTTTGATTATCCCAGGAATCAGCATTTTATGACTATAGTCCCTTGATTCTTAGAAAAGACAGCAAGTACATTTTTCTTAGCATAGCAAATGAATTCAGAGGTCTGACTGCCTTTGTAAGCACAGACAATAAGCTAGCTGAGTGGAATACAGCTCTGAGGTCACTATTTCCACCAAGTCTGGGCCTAAACTAGTTCTGTTTCAGGCTGACCTTGAACTCAGGAATCTGCCTGCTTTTGTAAGCACAAACAATAAGTGTAGCCAGGTGGCATCTTGCCCTGCTATCCCTACTCCCTAAAACTCTTTATCATCTTCCTTAGTATCTTTCTGATATGCTGGCTCTTAGTGCAGCTACTTCTGTTCTTTTAGGTCCATGAATCCCCTCAGATAATTCATATTGCATCCTTATATCTGCATAAATGAGAAATTATACATTCTTGTACTCATGTTTTCAGAGTTCTTTCCCACAGCCTTAAGGGCTGTAGTGGTGGTCAGAGCATTTGCCATTTTTGCTGAGGATATTAGGTACACCCTTACCTCCCAGACTCATGCTGCATCTAATTATCGTGGAGTTATTAACCTTGGCAGGGAGAGCATTCCCAAAGAAGGAACAACATAAAGTAAATTATGTACATTATTATGCAAACAAGCCTCACACCTAGCAACTGTCAACACTTGTGGAGGCTCTCTCGCTGCTAGCTTTGCTCCCAGGGCAGGAACTGTGTCACCCTGTCCCTTCTGCATGGCAGGACTTGGCAAGTTCTGGTGCTGAAACCAGTGGATGCAAACTCTATGGGAATACAGAGCAGCCTTCCGGTTGCCTGTCCTCACCTGGTGTCCTCCAGTCAGGCACTTTCTCCCCCAGCACCCATTTCCTATCCAGAGCAGAGCGTTGTCATGTGCCACCACCCCATCTGTGCCATCTGGCTGCACTGGGATCCCCAGGACCACTGCTTGCCCAAGAAGCACAAAGTCCTGTCATTGAGGGGTGAGTGAAGGGAAGTATAGTAAGCACCCAGAGTTGCCACTCAAGGCTTCCAGCTTCCTGATACCTCCCATGTAGCTGAGGTCAGCTGGGAGATCCTCTTATTTACACAATAAAATGATTTTCTTTCTGTTTTTGTTTTGAAAGAGTAGGACTTTGGATTCAGGGTATTGGAGCTAGGTGGGAAGATTCAAGAAGGGACAATGGTAAAAGTACCCCCCCTGACTGTCCTGGAGAGAAGGTAGTGTCCTTCCTCCTGTGTCCTGCTCTAGTATACCCAGAAAGCACAGCACTGGGATGTCATACAGAAATGGCTGAATGTCATCCCATGACACATGCTCTCAGATATTTATACTGCTCTGGACAATGTAGGTCCTACTATGTTCTACACCCTCAAGTGTCTGGAGGGTCCTGTGATAGCCATAGCCAGCCTTTCCCTTCCAGAGGCTCTGGGTGTGTCACCCCATGCTGACATCTCTAGGTGGCCCTAGCTTTCTGAATGACATTCTGTCTCCTATGCTCCAACTGTCTCTGAACTCTGTCGGCACTGCCTGTAGCCAGTGGCCATATCATTCTTGGCCTTGGGATCCAGTGCATCTGTTTAATTCCTCTTGTTTGAGAGCTGCCCATGTGTAGACACTGCTGCTGCCCAGGAGCAAGAGGGAACTTCGTGGAGAGGCCCAGCATCAGCTTCGATAGGAAGAGCCACTGAAATGCTGGGCAGGATATTGGGCAAGTTAGCGGTTGTGTGTCTTAGTTAGACAATTTCACAGCTTCTGGAAGTTGATGACATTTGTGGAGATTAGAAAGTCCTGCCTGCTGTCCTGAGCCATGTCAAACCCACCACTGCCTGCAGACACCTCAGCAAGGAGACACAGTGCTCACATAGGGGACAGCTATTCATTTTGTGTGGTGGATTCTGGTGATGTAGCCCCCATCACTGAGGAGCCGAGGACTACCTCCTTCCATTCATTCTAGAAACATGGCAAGAGTCCAACTCAGGAAGTAAGTCTGACCCCACCCATAGGAGGCAGATCACCTGGAGACATGGTGGTCACGCAAGATTGAACATAAGATTGAACATCTCTGTGTCCATCTTTAGTGCATTGTGTACTGTGTTCCATGTCAGCAAATTCAACCAACCACAGATAGAAAAGATGGGACACAGTGCAATGCAGACACCATTCTTACTCCATGAAAAGCGTTGTGTTGGTTAGGGTTACTATTGCTGTGATGAGACATTATGACCAAAGGCAACTTGGGGGAGGAAAGAAATAGTTGGCTTACACTTCTAGATCACTGTTCATCATGGAAGGAAGTCAGGACTGTAATTCCATCAGGATAGGAACTTGGAGGCAGGAGCTGATGTAGAGGATATGGAGGGGTGCTGCTTACAGGTTTGCTCCTCATAGCTTGCTCAGCCTGCTTTCTAATAGGACCCAGGACCACCAGCCTAGGGATGGTGCCGCCCATAATGGGCTAGGACCTCCCTCATCAATCTCTAATTAAGATAAGATAATACTCCACAGGTTTGCCTGTAGCCCAGTCTGATGGAGGCATTTTCTCAGTTGAGGTTCCCTCCTCTCAGATGACTTTAGCTTGTGTCAAGTTGACATAAAACTGTCCAGCACAAGCACATTTTTCCGACACACCCAGATACTGTAGCTCTCTGTGCAGTGTCAACCTTGTACCAGGACTTACCAGTGTCCTAGCAATGACTCAAAGGGTACAAGGTCTAGGGAGGTGGCTCAGCAGGTAAATCACTTGCCAGAGATGTGTGGACTTTAATCTCATTGCTCATGGTTTGAGATGGGATGGAGAGATAAGAGAATTCCTGGAAGATCACGGGCCAGCTAGCCTGGAAGACAGCACCAAACAAGAGACCTGCCTCAAAGCATGTGGAGGATAAGGACCAACACCTGAGGTTGTCTCTGCTCTCTACCTGTGAGCATTGCATAGGCGGGGATCTACTCTTGCACATACAGACATATCAATGTTACAAACACACACACACACATACTCACGAACATACATGCAAACACAGAAACCCCATGTGTGCGCTTGCATTCATACACATACACACATACTCATGAACATACATGCAAACACACAAACCCCTTATGTATACCTGCATGCATACACACACTCATGAACATACATGTAAACACATAAACCCTGTGTGCACATGCACTGATACATACACACATACTCATGAACATACATGCAAACACGCAAACTCCATGTATGAACCTGCATGCATACATACATGCATACACATCATGAACATGCATTAAAACACACAAAATCATGTGTGCAACTGCATGCACGCACACACACAGGACACATACAGGTCATTTTTTTTTTTTAGAAAGAAGACAGTAGGTTTTGGGAAAGTTCTATTGTAAACACTGAGTCAGTTGATACGTGGGATTTGAGTATCTGAGCATCTTGGGAATTGAGCCACAGTGGATGCCAGGGAAGGCTGTGTACTGCCCAGACCTACACCATCTATAGCTACGTTTAGAGATCTGTGCCTAAAACACAGTTCCGTGAGTTGTTAGGAAGGCTCTAAGGAGACAGGCAAGGGCTGTGATAAAGAATAACCAGCCACTGGAGGCTACTCTGTGCTGCTAGAGTACAAGCTACTGTTTCCACAGCAGGACCTGTCCCCAGACCTTGAATCCCAGAGCTTGTATGTGAGGCCTGAGGGGCTGAAGAGGGACTGGCCAGGTGTGGGCAGAGCCAGGTTGTGATGGGCAAGGAGGACACTGGGGGAGCTTGCATCAAGGTACTGTGAGAACATTCTGGTGGCCACAGGCTCTGATTTGATACACAGGGAAGATTCTTTATAACAATGGCATCTCTGAAGCGCATGGTAAATGCTCAGACGCAACCATGTCAGCAGTCAGTGAGGAAGCCATGGAAGGCCTGGGTGAATTGGTGCTGGGCTCATCTGTGGGCTGTCTCCCACCCTAGAAGCTCATGCAATGTCTGGGATTGTCATCACTGATGAGTTTGGATCAGAGGGTTGGCAGCTCCTGGGCATTCAATAGCTGGATGATCCCTCCATAGGGAACGGCCTGATCCCAATAATATGGGTGTGAATAGGACTGGAGGTTGTAGACAACAGCAGGGTCCCCTGAAGAAATATCTGGATTGGTTGTCACTGGAGGTGAGACACCGGCAATGACACCAGGCTATGTAGAAAGGCTAGGGAGAGAGCAGGTGAGGAGAAAGCTGAGACTCTGGGTTGGGCCCCAGGGTGTGGGACTCCTGGAGCATCCAGCCATTGATCTCAAGCCAGTTAAGCATGCTGGGTATTGCTCCTGAGGTGGAGCTACTTCCTGGAGTGACATGGAAATGCTTTGTTTTCTGTGCACATTAAAGAAACCTGGGATCCAGAGACATGAAGCCATGGCATGGTTCATAGTTACACATCACTTCTACAGGTGACAGGATCATGAGGTAGCTAAGTCGTGCTGGTTCCCTCTGTGGCTTCTTGATCTAAAGGCCTTTAAACCCTCTGCACGTGCTCTGTGCTGCAGCACTCCCTCCTCCAGGGAACAGGAAGCATGCTGTACCCATCCTGCTCCCTGTACTGGCTTTCCCCTCAACCTAGGCAGGTCCTCCGGCCAGAAGCTGATGACTGACTGAATGTTTCCCATGCTCTCCTGTGTAGTTTATCTCACCATGGAGCCCCACTGCCAGACTCCAACCACTCCTTCCCATCTTTCCAGGCATTCCTGGCTTCTTTTATAGTACTTACCTCAAGCTGATCTCAAGGACTCTTTCCCATCTTTAAAAAAATACATACATACATACATACATACATACACACACACATACATACATACATACATGCATATATACATGTGTGTGTGTTGGTATTTTATGTGCATGTATGTATGTCTCACTTACATGTCTGGTGCCCATAGAGGTTAGAAGAGGGCATTGGATGCCCCGGAAGTAGAATTACAGGTGACTATAAGCCACCATGTGGTTGCTGAGAATAAAAACGTAGGTCTGCAAGAACAGTCGGCGCTCTTAACCGATGAGCCGTTTCTCCGCCCCATCTCCATCTTCTTGATAAGGACCCCAGTGCCAGATACCAAGAGGGACAGGTGGTGTCTCCCGTGAGAAGACAGAGCCCACAACCTTGGCTTGGGCAGTGTCAAACCCCCATCTGCTTCTGAGTGACCGCCTGTCTCCCCTGAGCGACTGGGGGAAGGAACAGTAGCTGTTGTGACTGTTCCAAAGATGCATGCACCAAGAAGACAACCGAGCCAGCCTGGCACATGCCTTGGCTGCAGCCTTCCTCCCCAGCAAAGGCAGCTGGCAGCATGGCCCCACCCCACGAGTCCACCCGAACTCCCAGCTTTCTAGGTGTTAGGACTCTGAGCCCTGACTCCAAGAGGGTCACACTCACAAAGCACTTGTATGCCTGAATTCCTTCCTCCCTTCCAGACCTACGTCTCCCACCAAGGGCCCCGCACCACCAAGCCTGCCTTCATTTCAGTCAGATCATACTCTGTACAGTGGTATGGGCTTTACCCTAAAATGGGCCTCTATCCTCAAGGGACTCTATATGCAGCCTCTTTGTTCTGTGGATCCAAGAAGATCCCAGGAGAGCTGATGCTCAGTGTCCTGGGGGTTTTCAGGACAGTGTCCTGATGCCAGATGACCACAGGAGGGAGTGTCATGTGAGTGTCTTCTACCTGCCAGGATGGACGCTCAGACTTCACGTGTTGATGCTGTCATTGTCATGGGGCTTTCTGTTGGTGCGGGTACCGTTATCATCACCCCTGTTCAAAGGATTCAGTGGGAAGCTTGGGAGATCAATCAGCCTGCCCAGATCTCACCATCCAGGAGTGACAGCTAAGGTGATCTTAGGGGGCCGCAGTGCTCCCAGACACCCCAGTTGAGCATGTCTTACGAGGATGACATGACGGCTCGTGGGCTCTCCCCAACGGGTAAACGGTGTTTTTCCTTCTTGCCAGTTTTGATTCAGGTTGTGCTGAGCCCCAAGATTCAGGCTGAAGGATTGAATTGCCGTCAAGGTGAAAAGACCTGTCTCTGGGGAGGGTTTGAACACACATCCCCAGCTTTCTTTCTGTCCCCGGCTTGATGGCTCTGTGACACTGATGTGCTTGTCTGCCAGGCTCAGAGCATGCTGAAAGTGATAACTTTTTTGCAGAGCATCATCCTCTGAGATTGTTACCCATACTGACAGTCCCTGGGGTTCAGGGTTGACTACACTTGACTGAGCCGAATAAATTAGCATAAAACATGTAAAAACCCAATTTCCTAATGTAGTTTCTTTCTCATTTACTACCCAGGTGTTTAGATTTAATTTCTTCCAAATGATATCCCTAAACATCATTATGTCCTGATAATTGTGCGTTTTGATGGCAAACAGCCCTAATGAATCAAGGCAGGCAAGTCGAAACTTCTGTGGAGAAACTGCGGCCTTGGGTGAGCCGGGGGGCCCTTGAAGAGGCGGTGACGGGGAGCTGGTGTTCTCAAGAGATGTCGCCGTCCCACCAGCTTCTAATTGAAGGCTGCTGGCCCGATTTAGCGAAATCTGTTACACGCTTCTCTAAAAGTAGGTTTTTTCCTCCTCCTTTGTCTCTTCAGCCAGGGATCTGTCTACTCTGCCTCCTGAGGGTCAGTCTTTTTGGGCATGGTCACTTAGAATGAGTCTTTGTTACACATAAAAACACCATGCGTGTACCGTGATGTTTCCAGAAGTGGACGGGTCTTGAATCTGGTACTGCTCTGAGGTCTCCTTTGTGTGTGTTTGCATGGGTGCATGTATGTGTGTGTGTGCTTTTGTGTGCATACATGTGTGCATGTGTGTGTGTGCATGTAAGAGTGTGTGTGTTTGTGTCTGTGTGTGTACCCATGTAGAAGCTAAGGAAGATGTCAATGCCCCTGCACTCTCTGCCCCTCTCTTTATCCCCCCTTCTCCTCCCCCACCTTACTCTCCTGAAGCAGGGTCTCTCACTGAACGTGAAGCTGGCTGTTTGGGCCTTATAACTGTTGAGGATCTGTCTGTCACCACTTCCTTACTCTGGGGTCACAGGTTACCAGGGGGTTCCAAGATTTTACAGGAGCACTAGGAATCTGAACTCAGCATCTCGAGTGCTAAGCAAGCCTTGCAGTCCACAGACTCATCTCCTTAGACTCCAGTTGTTTTGTTGAGTCTCATGTGGCCCAGGCTGGCCTCTGACTCAATGTGTAGCCAAAGATGACCTTGAACTCTGATCCTTTGGTTTCTGTTTCCCAAGTGCTGAGGTCACAGGTATGTGCCACTCTCCTGGGCTTAGAGCCACAAGGACAGCAGGCAGTTATCTGGCTGCAGTGGTACCTGGAATCCCGGGACTGGGGAGCCACAGACCAAGGATTACATAGTGAGTCCAGGCTAGCTTGTCACAAACAGGCAAGCAAATAAGTGCAATTATTTCACCTCTGATTTTTTTTTAATGCTATAGGGTCTTTAGCCTGGAACTTGGACCCCACTCCTCTGTTTAGCAGTGTTTGGGATTGAACTGGGGTATTATATATTCTAGGCAGGCACTCTACTGACTGAGCTACCTTTCCAGGTCCTGTTCTGATTTTTTTTTTTTATCTTTTACACACTTTTTTATTTGTGTGCGGGGAGAAGAGAGGGAGAGGGAGGGAAAGAGTGAGGGAAGGAGGGAGGGAGGGAGAGAGAGAGGGAGAGAAAGAGAGAAAGAGAGGGAGGGAGGGAGGGAGGGAGGGAGAGAGAGAGAGAGAGAGAGAGAGAGAGAGAGAGAGAGAGAGAGAGTCATTCATCTTGTACTTACCAACCCAGCACCTATCCAATGGGGACATAAGGTCAATGACTTGGAGTTGATCTTTGTTCTCTATGGTCTTTGCAGGATTCCTCTTTTTCTCTGTTAGATTTCCCATGTTCAAAGTTGCTCCTAGGCTGAGCCAAGCCTGGATTCCCAGCCTGAGCAGGAATCCTTTGGAAGTGAAATGAGATCTGCCTCTTCCTTTTCCTGCCTGCCTCTCATGCAGGAGGGGGTTGGAGGCTGAGTCCCATACCTGGTCACCCATGGGCATGTCTGAGGCCCTGAGGTCTGAGCAGTTATATTCGGCTGGTTTCCATTCTCTCTGTGGCATTGCGTGTATGCATGTGTGGATGTGTGTGTGTGTGTGTGTGTGTGTGTGTGTGTGTGTGTGTGTGCATGTGCAGATGTGTGTGGATGTGTGTGTGTGTGGATATGTGTATGCACGTGTGGATGCATGTGTGCACGTGTGGATGCATGTGTGCATGTGTGTGCATCCACACTGTCGGAAACAGCAGACACTTTGCAGCAATCCTTTTGCTTCCACACAGACCCATCAGTTGCTTTTGGGCCCTGCGTTCCACTATGCTAACATCTTCCCCCCAGTGGGAAGCGAGATAGCTGTGATTAGTCTAATGAGTGATTAATTAACAAGCAGGCTGGCTAGATAATGGGACTATGCTGACCCTACTGAAAGATGGCCAGGGGGACCTGGCCAGCAATGCCCAGGGGTGCAGCTCACGTGACTTTAACCCTTGCATCTTCTCTTAACGAGTCACACTCACCATTATCTGTGCAGAACTGCTTAGGTGACACCTGCACACATGTGCACACTGGTGCAGGGTATCCTAGAGCCCTGTGCCCGCCAAGCATCCGGCACACAATATCTGTCAAGGGACATAAGCTGAGTTTTTGTAGGTGCTCACATTCAAAGTGTGTATGAGTGTGTGTGTATATGTGTGTGAGTGTTGTGTATGTGTGTGTGCACATGAGTGTGGGTGGGCATTTTTGTGTGTATGTGAGAGTGTAGATATGTGGATATAGTGTATGTGTGTGCATGAATGTGTGTGTGTATGATTGTGTGTGAGAGTATTGTGTATGTGTGTGTGAGTATGTGTGTGTGCATGTGTGTATAGTATGTGTGTATGTATGTTTATGTGTATGCATGGGTGTGTGTATTTTTGTGTGTATGTGAGAGTATGTATGTGTGTGCACATGCATGTGTGTACGCATGTGTGTGTGAGTGTTGTGAGTGTGTGTGTGTGTGTGAGTGTATGTGACTGCAAACACAGGCATGCCAGGACACACATGTGGCAGTCATAGGACACCGTTTTGGGAGTTGGTTATCTTTCTATGATATGATCCAGAGACTGAATTCAGGTCGTCAGACTTGTGTGGCAACCGCCTTTACCCACCGAGCCATCTTCCTGGGCACCTCTAGCTTCTTACTCAGTGTTAATTGTTCATTTGGAACCTACTCTAATCCAGGACAACTTTCTCTTCTGAGATCTTTGCCTGAGAGACAGCTGCTGGGAAGATGGCTCAGGGCTTGTTGTACAAGCAAGTGTTAGGACTGGAGTTTGGGTCCTCAGGACCCACAGAAATCCTGGGTGTGGATGGGACCTCCCTCCTGTAATTCCAGCCTGGGAAGATGGAGACAGAAGATCTCCAGAACAAACTGGCTAAGAAGAAAACTGTTTGGCATAGGTGAGCTCTGAGTTTGATGGACAGATCCTGTGTCAGATAATAAGTAGAAGATGTTTTCCAACATCAGCCTTGGGGACCGACATGTATATGTGTCCGTTTGTACCTCCATACATGTGCTCCTACACACACACACACACACACACGGATATACATACATGTATACACTGTGTACACACATGAAAATGGAAGAATAAAGTAACTCCTGCCAAGACCCTTATCCCAAATACAGCCAAGAACCAGGTCTTGGACATGTCTTTGTAAGAGACTTCATTTATCCTACATGCCCAAAGCTTTCAGTTTGATGTTTTCTGTCCTTCACTTGTAGACATAGTTGATCTCTATTCCTCAGTTGGCCCTTCTGTAAAATGGGAATATGTGCCGGTATCCACTTTGTTCCAATACAAAAGAATGGTAATACACAAAGTGCAGGGAGGTGGCTGGAAGGCGGAAGGGAGACTTATGAGATGCATGGGGGAGATGGGATTGTGGGAAGTCTGTGCAGCTTACCACCATAACAAAGCCACCGCTTTGATCTCCCCATGGCTTAGTGGCCTCTCAGAAGTCCACAGAGAACTTGAGCCCATCCACTTGCAGAGGTTGCAGTTAGACTGAGAAAAGGAGTTGAGCTGAAGGTGGGTTGCAGACTGCAAACCGTTTTAAATGTTGACTAACTCACATTTGCTGGACACGAATTAGAGGCTATGTGGAAGAATGAGTGGAGACCGGGAAGGGTGGCTGGACTTGGCGGTACCCAGTCCTCACTACGTGGGCCCAGCTGTGCTTGGTGTGAGGATAAGGAGTGTGTGTGGGGCCCTGGGCACAGCACCCTGCTCTGCTCTGCCCAACACCGTGGCCCCAAAGGGGACCATCTGACCGTGTCACCACTTCCCAGTCATCAAGCAGGGTTCTGGCTTTGACCTGGGGAGAGGGGGCTCTGGGTTTTCTGGAAATGAGAGCTGTGGTAGCATCAACTGTGCCTGCCAGCTCCAGTGGCCCTGGTGGTCCAGGATGAGGGGCCTCTGAGTTTTCTCCTCCAGTTCTCCTCAGGGCTAGGCCATCAGGAAGATTGTTCATTTGCTGTTTAGCATTATCCAGTGTCACCTTAGGAGTCTCCAGTGGGATAGCCAAATAAGGAGGCAGCTCCAAGTGTCCCAGAGAGAAAAGCCATGCCAGCAGGGGCATCTAGGCCCCTCCCATCCTGGCCTTTACCCCCTCCCTTCCTAACAAAGTCAAGTAATCTGGGGACTTTTCATGGAGACCCGGAAAGGTTGGAAGGTCTCAGTAAAAAATAAGACAACACCCAGCCAAGCACTCTCCTGCAAGTCTGACCTCATGCTCAGAGTCCAGGAGGGCCTTGGAAAGCTCCCGTATACACACTTTTAACCCTCACACATCCATGCTCTGCTCTGAGTTTGCTGAAATAAACCGAGCTTGGCCAGGTGTGCTCTTGGTGGGTTCCAGCTGGGTCCTGTGAAGGAAGGTCCTGTGAAGAGACAGAATAGGGACAGCTGGCCACATGGATCTGGAGGCTCTAGTCATTATGTTAACAGACTGGTCAGCAGCTCTGGAGCTGAGTACCTCAGCTTTGGAGAGGCTGT
This sequence comes from Grammomys surdaster, assembly GCF_004785775.1. Lineage (NCBI taxonomy): Eukaryota > Metazoa > Chordata > Mammalia > Rodentia > Muridae > Grammomys > Grammomys surdaster. The sequence goes on from NW_021620762.1 coordinate 124,816, forward strand.
CTGCCCCTCACCACACACACCCAAAAAAGGGGCCTCACTCCAGGATATGCTGATGTGCCAGGAGAAAAACAGGCTTTTTCTTCCAGGAATCTGGGGCTCTGCAGGACCCTGGACATCAGAGGCCCATCGATCCCTCCCTGAGGCCACTGTCATTTAGAAACACATTTTGTGTCCACTGAACAAACAGCGAGCCCGCCTGGCGGGAAAATGCTCTCTCTGACATACTAAGATCAGCAGATGCATCCAGACAAAAATATATCCAGTCACAATCACCAGTAGCAATAGCCCCAGAGTGGAGGCAACCTATACCAACTGATAAGCCAGCTGTGTACATCAGGCATGGGATTACTGTGTCATTAGCAATGGGTATGAAACTCCAGGAGGCCATACAGAATGGAAGGCCTTGGAGACACCATGTCAATGGAAGAATCCAGATACCTGGTCCATATGTATGATTCTTTCTATACAAGATATCTTGAACCTATGAATCTGAGGCTGCCAGGGTAGTGGCAGGCAGAAGAGGCAGCAATAGCGTTATAGAATCGGAACTCAAAAGTGTAGTTTGTATGTCTGGAGGTTGTGCCGTGAAGAGCTTGCTGTGCAGCTGTGTATTGGAAAGGCTTGTAACCTGCTGTTCAGATACAGGCCCAGGAGAGGGTGGGTCTCCATGGTGTGCTAAGAAGGTTCAGGAATGCATGTAGGCAGTGGCATGCTGCCTTGGCCTCTGTGTTAGTCAGAACCTTCTAGAGGAATGGAGTTGGTGCTCTAGCCTGGTGGCTGCTTAGCCCTCAAGCCTGCATGCCTCAGAAGCCACTGTCTGGCTTCAGCTGAATCCCTGGAGGATTCCTTGAGAACCGCTGGTCTTCAGTCCACATTGGAAGGTTGAAGAAAGTAAGTTCTGATATCAGCCAGGATAAACACACTTGCTAGCAAGGAGCAAAGACAGGCAAGCAAGCCCCTCTGCTTCATTGGACCGCTTTATACCTGGGCTGCCACCAGGTGGCGCTGCCCAAGGTGGGGATGGTTTCTCCTTGGAGACTTCTTCCTGGAAATTCTCACACTCACTCACGCTAGAGGTTAGTCTCTTAGTTGATTCCGGATCCAATCAAATTGACAATCAAGATTCACCATCCCTACTGCCATGGGGACCTGGGGAGCCAAGGTACAGGTGCAGAAGGCCGTGACTGTGTGGTTCAGAACTGACGGTGTAAACTGACTCCACGTCAGGATGTGGTTAGCTTAGGTAGTTGGCTTAGATTTCTTGTCACAGGTGCAGGAAGGATGGGTGGTTGGGTGATGTGTGCATAGCCGTTGTTAGCCTGATTGGGCTCTGAACGTTTTGTGAATGCCCCTGAGGTGGGTTGTACTGTTGGGGGTGGGGGTGGGATTTTATTTATTTATTTTTATTTTATTTCTTTATTTTTATTTTTGAATATGCAAGATTCCTTGTTTTGTTATTATTTTTGTTTCTTACCATTTAAAAATTTTACTTATTCAATCTACATCTTGCTCACTGCCCCTCTCCCTGTTGCTCCCTCCCACAATCCTTCCCCCACTGCCTCCCCTTCTCCTCTGAGCAGGTAGGGGTCCCCCTAGGTACCCTCCCACCCTGACACATCAAACCTCTGCAGGGCTAGGGGCATCCTCTCCTACTGAGGCCAGACAAGGCACCCCAGCTAGATCATATCCCACATATAGGCAACAGCTTTGGGGACAGCCCCTGCTACAGTTGTTCGGGACCCCCATGAAGACCAAGCTGCACAGCTGCTACATATGTGCGGGGAGCCTAGGTCCAGCCTATGAATGCTCTTTGGTTGGTGGTTCAGTCTCTGAGAGCCCAAAGGGTCCAGGTTAGTTGACTTTGTTGGTCTTCCTGTGGAGTTCCTATCCCCTTTGGTGCCCACAGTCCTTCCCCTATTCTTCCATAAGAGTCCCCAAGCTCCATCCACTGTTTGCCTGTGAGTCTCTGCATCTGTCTGAGTCAGCTGCTGGGTGGAGCCTCTCAGAGGACAGTCATGCTAGGCTCCTGTCTGCAAGCATAACAGTACCATTAATAGTGTCAGGGATTGGTGCTTACCCATGGGATGGGTCTCAAGTTGGACCAGTTATCGTTTGGCCATTCCCTCAGTCTCTGCTCCATCCTCCATCCCTGCATTTCTTGTAAACAAGATAATTTTGGGTTGAAAGTTTTGTGGGTGGGTTGGTGTCTCTATCACTCCACTGGGATTCCTGGCTCCAGGAAGTGGCCTCTTCAGGTTCCATATCCCCAATGCTGTGAATCACAGCTAAGGTCACCCCCATTGATTCTTGGGCACCTCCCTTATCCCAGGTCTCTGTCCTGTCCTGGAGATGCCCCTACAACTCCCCACCCACTTCAACTACAGATTTCCATTCATTCCCATGGCCATCTGGCTATCTCTCCTGTCCCTCCCCACACCTGATCCTGAACCCCCCAACCCCTCTCCGTCCCATCTCCCACCCAGTTCCCCCCTTCATCTGCCCCTTTATGGCTATCTTATTCGGGGGGGGGAATTTTAAATGAACATTCTAGGCACCACGAGACTTAAAGCTCTGAGATGGAAATGATTCACGCCAAGGCTACCGGACCTCTGCGTGAGAACGACACACTGGACTGGGCTTTTAGCCTAGCACATGCTCAGCTCCTCCCGTGCCTGGGATCTTTCTGCTTCCCTTTCCTGGTAGCTTGTTCTCTTGACTTCTCTTCCCAGAAGCTCCCCTACTTCCTCGTTCACTTGGTGTTGATTTCCCTGGGTTTCTGGGGATACTATCCCCATGGGTTTCTGGGGGTACTATTCCCTGTGTTCCTGGGGGTGGGTACTCGATCTGTCTGAGCCTAGAGCTAACCAAGGCATAGTGGTGATGTCTTGATTTGGTCTCAGTGGCTTCCTCCAGGGACTGCTGGATCTAAAGGGAATGTATAAGCCACCTCGAGGGCTGGGGCTGCCAGGAGGCATGTGTACAGTGGGGAGTGAGCAGAGATAGGGATTTGGGTGTTGTAATGGGGACCAGTGTGGCTTGTTTGGGTTGACACCATGCTCCTGGGCTTGAGGGTAGAGAGCTGTGTGCATAAGGTGTGGTTTAGGGTGAAGTGGCTTTATACAGGGTTATGTTGGGGAACCAGAGCAACAGTGCAGAGGCAAACCTAGGTTGCCACTCCCCCAATCAGCAAGAATCCTGCTATCTCAATGGTCAGGGTCAGTAGTTATGGGGCCATGTTTCAGGTTCCCTATGAAATTTGGCTACAGTTTCCTTGGTTAAGACAAAGCCTGATGGGAAGGCCAACAATGGCCACCTGGAGAGGGCGCTGGTGGGTGGAGGCAGTAGAGGGGTGGTAGTGCTGTCTGCCCTGCCCCCACAGGGGTGGAGAGGCTCAGGTACAGCAGATGGAGCCCTGCAGACAAGGAATGACAGCAGAGCCTTCTCTACCATCATGGGGGATAGTCAGCATGTGAAGGTAGGTAGCACTGTTTCCGAAAGCATACGCAAGCACCATGGAGATGCCGAGCACATCCACAGGACACGGCTGTTTCCTCAGTTCAGATGGATGCTATTAGCTGGTGATAAGAGGCACGCAGCAGGATGCTGCAGCCAGGAATTAGCAGAGTGTCACCTTGGTCCAGTAATTCTGGGGGAACTGATGGGCACCTGCCTGAGATAGCCTGGCTTTCTGGTGACTGGTGTCATTGGTGTTGTTCAGCCTACTCATCCTGAGTCACCGGGCTGCGTGGGGCTCAGGCTGCCTCTGAATCTAAAGTGGGTGCAGTTCTCCCTTTGGCTCACGTTCTTCTGATGCCGTACCTGTTTTTCTGTCCTCACCTACGTGCCTTTTGTTACTTCTGCAAAGTTCTGGCTTATTCGTGTCAGAGTCAAGGTCAGTAGAGAGGAGGTGTGAATCAAGAACAGGGCCTGGTGTGTCCCTCCCATTGGCCAGGCTGACGGGGGGTTGGGGGGAGGACATGTGTGTCTGTGTGTGCACACATATGGAAGCATGCACACACATGCAGAGCACATATAACACATGTGTATGCATAGGTGATCATGCTCTCACACACACAGGGGACCATATGTCTGTGCATGTACGCACATGTAAGTATGCACATGCATGTAAGCATGCACACACATGCAGAGCACTTGTAACACATGTGTATGCATAGGCGATCCTGCCCCCACACACAAGCACTGTGAGTCCCAACATCTCAGTGGATCTGCATTGTATTTGTGTGCACAGATGTACACATGTGTCCGTGCTACACTTGTACATGTGCACGTGTGTAGATGCACAGGAAGGAAACAGCCCACACCTTCTGGAAATCTCTCAAGACCCTGCCAGGCACAGCAGTCATGACTGCTGCCCGTTGGGTGGAACCCTTGGGAGAAGTTACTGGACATCTGGGTGAAGGAGAGGAGAAATGAAAGAGCCAGGAGATTTGCAGTGTTACCTGCTTTTATTAAAAATCAATGGCACGATAGAACGGTTCTGCTCTGTCTTACTTAAACAATATCCAGCGCAAAGGATTGGGGCCCCAGCCCTATGAGCTGCCTCTGCCCCCATCCCCACTCCCCCACCAAGAAATAACCAGCTCCTCTCGGCCCCATCAGAGCTGGGATTTACGGCCTGGCCTGCTGATTGCCTGCCACGCGCCTCTCCCGGTTTTATTCCTGCTATTTATCACGCTGGTCCCTGCCTCAGCGCCAGAGGGACAGTTAATCAAGGCAGACTTTCTACCTTGTCATCCCTGGATTCTGCTGGGAGAAAATGTGAACCGTAAAATTAAAACCATGGGAACCAGGGAGTTGGCAAAGAAGCTGGGGCCGGGGAAGATTTCCCTCACTCCCTGCCCCACTCATGGACAAAGCGAGACCTGAGTGGCTGGGACTTCACATCTCGAACACACTTCCTTCTGCTGCTGAGCCAAGATAGTTCAGAGGCTGAGGCCCCTGTTCCCAAGCTGGAGACCTTCCTTCTGGAGGACACACTGATGGCACAGTGAGCACCGACATTAAGAGAAAAGCAGGAAGTGGGGACCCCAGGCAGCAGGAGGGGATCTCAAATGAGACTCCCTGTCTCTGCCTCCTTCCCTCCATACCCGTATGTCTGGGGGTCAGAAGGGGAGAAGATCACAGATGCTCAGCTCACTACCTCAGGGTGAGTGTTCCAGCTGCCTGTGACCCTAAGCCTGAGCCAGGACTAGACACAGACTGTAGCCCCTCAGCTGACGCTGAAGTAGAGGGGGATGGGAAACTTCTAGATGTTTCCATGAATAGCAGGGTATTGTGAGAGAGCCACCTGGGGAGAAAAGCCAGAAAACTGAAGGTCTGTAGGCCATGGAGCCAAACTGTGGCTGTGTACAGGAACCTGCTTTCTACTAGCAGGGAGGAAAGTCCTTTCACTTTTAAGCATGGTGTTCGTTCTATTTCACGTAGAGCCTTTGCGGTGGTGCGTGTGTGTTACGTGTGCGCATGCGCAAAGCCTGGCACCCGCTGTGCTGGAAGGTCTGGATCTGGGAGGCAGGAATAGGGTTTCCTTCTCCTAAATCTCTGACCTCACCCTACAAACCCAGTCAGTGTTAGACAGTGGGACAGCACTGGTTGTCAATGTCGGCAGCCGGTCTGCTGTCCCTCCATCATGACTGATGGAGTCATCTCTCTGTGACTCTGGAAGTGTCATGGAAGCAAGGGCAGACAAGAGCTTCCGTGGAAATGAGCGGCTGTCAGTCAAGGCTGGCATCTACTTGACTAGAAGGGGTGTCTGGAACACCTCCAGGGCCGAGGAGCAGATGACTCATGATCCAGAGAGAGCTCAGTTTAGGGGGCAGCCCTGCTTTGTAGGACTGCCCATGGGGACTCCTGAAGAGAGGAAGGGTCCCCCAAGCTGCCAACACCCCTGCAAGGGATTGAGATGGATCTGGATGGCCTAGTTACACATGAAAGACACACCTCTACAACGGGATTTTCTGTGGAGGCTGGGGATCAGGACTCTAGTCCTAATGCCAGCATTTTATCCCCTGAGCCATCTCCCCAGCTTCTGTCCCCTTGCAATAGGAAGCTATTGGTGTACCTGACTTCAACATGGACATTTTATTCCTTGGACTGGAGAATCAGCTTCCTCTGTGTGTCTAGCTTACCGAATCCTCTCCCTAGAGTATCTCAGAGTATCTCAGATATAGCCTGGGTTCCTTCTTAACATGAACCCACCTGTCCCAGGGCCATTTGCTCTCTGGCCCACAGGCCCAACTCCTTTGTAGGAGTCTTGCTCACCAGTGTCAAGCTGGCATCCAGCCCTGTTTTTTACCTGTGTCCCTGGATCCTGCCACATGGCTGGACTCTCATGCTAGCCTCGGCTGCCAGGCCTGTGTGCCCTTGCCTGGCTCTCTCTCTATTCTGTCACATGCCCCTCTCCCAGCTGCATGGATCTATCCATTTGCACATGGGTGCTTCAGCATAACCGGGCTCCCCATTCTGTCATTATATGCCACGGAAGAGCCCAACTGAGTCTGCCTGTCCCACGGGGCTGGGTGTCCCCCAGGCAGCCCTTGCCCCTTGTGACTCTTTGTATTTGATTAGTTGCTGGTGTTTCTAGAAGCATCCATTCTGCCATGTCTTGAAGGCACAAGATACCAGGCTGCAGGAAGGGGTGGGCAGATGAGGTATCCAGGGGAAGCAGATTCTCATGTGTGCTTCTAGCTCCCAGGACCCCCTGCTGCCCCCTGTGAGCACACACCTCAGCTTCCGAGTGAATTATACCATTTAGCTGCTGCTGCGGTGGCTTACCTTCCTAATTATGTTTGGGTTAGAACAATGTTAAAATTGTTTTCGCATTCTCTGAGTACACAGAGCCGGTGTGTGGGAGGAGGTGGCTGGGGATGTGCAAGGTGGCAGAGAAGACGCTGGGCTTTAAAGGCTGTCACAGATAAACCACATGCTGGTAATCAAGAATTGCCTGTGCAGAGTCCTGTAAACAAACAGGGGAGAGGTGAGGTGGGCCTCATACACCATGTGTGGGAGAGAACTGGAAGGAGGGTACTAGGGTCAGGGACTAAAGGTCCAGGCAAGCCCCCAGCCGAGCCCCCAGCCGAGCCCCCAGCTGAGCCCCCAGCCAAGCCCCCAACAAAGCCCCCAGCAGAGACCCCAGCCGAGCCCCCAGACAGTGCTTGGTGCATCCTGGGGGCTGAGAACTTTCCCTTCGCACTGTGGATCCTTTCATGCCTGTCACACTCCCAATGAAGCAGATACAGTTATTGCTATCTTTTTATAGAGAGGTAAACTGAGGCAGAAAGAGGGAAGCGACTAGCCTGGGGTCACAAAGATAAGCTACAAGGAGACCTGAGACCCTGGTTTCAGAGCTCTCCTTAGAGACCTTTGCCAGCACAGCTACTGAGGTGAGGGCAGTTCTGAATTGATGGGGTGGAGGATGTGGGGAGAGCACTTCCTGGGGCGTGAGGCCGGAGTTACATCTCCAGCTGCCTAAAGTCAGGCATGATGATGACTCCTGCCTTTCATCCTAGCAACTTGGGAGGTGGAGGCAAGAGGATCATGAGTTCAAAGTCATTCTAAGCAACATAGTAAGGGTAAGGCCAGCATTGGTTACACAAGGCCTTGTCTCACAGAAAGAAAGAAACAGACAAGGAAACAAAGGAAGAAAGGAAGGAAGGAAGGAAGGAAGAAAGGAAGGGAGGGAGGGAGGGAGGGAGGGAGGGAGGAAGGAAGGAAGGAGGGAAGGAAGGAAGGAACCTAGTATGTTTGGGCTTGAGGATCCCAATCCCAGGCTACCACTAGACAAAGCCAACAGGACAAATTCTTGTCCAGCTTTTGGAGAATACACTGGTACCCACAAGATACCCATAGGACCAGCGTCTGGAGTCCAGGAAGAATGGCATCTGGCAGGCCCTTGAGGGTTTGTGTGTGTATACCTTTTCATTTTGTAAGCTATTAAACCCCTAGCATTGCATTTCCTGGAGTGACCAGTTCCCCTGCACACTCATCTCCCAACACCCACTCCCTAGGCCCCTGACATTTCAATTTTGCTCTCCCCTTTGACTGAGATAGACCGCATACACCTCATGTACTACAAGAGCGTGCCCGGGACATCGGCAGTGACAGCCATTCCCTGATGCTGGCCTGTTTCTCAGAAGTCCAGCTGTGCTCAGCTGATACCTAGCCCCCCACCTTCAGCTCTAGCTTCTGCAAAGGAAGCTTCTATCACCAGCAAGCGCACCTTAGTCAGCTGCAGCTTCCTTAAGTGTGCATCCAGGAGGTCTGAGCAGCGTGAGCCGGCTTACCGCTGTCCTGAGCATGGTAGAAATATCTGGGCCAAGGCCCTGTACAGAGTTATTCATCCAGAACCATGGTACCAAAGGTGGTTTGGGTCAGCCACATGGGTCCTGAGAGCTCAGGCTCATAGTGCTGTCACTGTCAATTTCAGGAAGGCTTGTCTGACTGGCTGCAGCCTTCATCACCCTCAATCTCCCAGCTCTGGGTAGGTCTGTCACCTCCCAATGGATAGGGGGTCGGAAATGCATCAGTGCTTCTGAGCCCATGCTATTAGCCAATCAACACAGCTTTACAGGCTATCTTGTGTCCTATGCCCAGAAGCCTTCCCCTGGATGGATTCTCTTTCAGTAGGAGGTATCCATGTTTTGTAGCCATGGGGCATTGAGGGGGAGCCCAGCCCTACTCCCTTGCAGAGGATCTGGCAAAGACCTGGTGTGGCCCTGCTCTCTGCTTTCAAGTTCTAAACTTACCACTTATAGTGTCTGAATGGATGCAGGAAGAGCAGCTGCGGAGTCCTCTGTGGTTGTCAAGGTAACACCTAAGATGCTGGAGCCCCTGAGGATGGGGGTGTGGGGCCACACATCTTCATATATTTGCATCTGGGCTCTAAGCCACAGATGGGATTCTGCTGGAACACACCAGGCAAGGAGATGCCTGCGGAAGGTTCCAGGACCTTCTTTCATACTGGGACCTAAAGGATGGTTGGTTGGTCATTGTAGGATATGGAGGACTGAAACTTCTCCCACACTCTTCAGCCTATGCTGGGGTTTCCACAGCTATAGACTTTTCCCTCTCAGAAGTTAAGGGGCTCTGGGCCTGGAGGGGCCTTGTTATTTGTAACAGTTAGCTCTTGCTATGTAGCAAACAAGTCTATTGGCTAGTGATTTCAAAGGCTCGGTTCTCTCCTCATTCAGGAGTCCTGTCTTTAATTGCCTCTCTTGTTAAAGTCTCTCAGCTCCAGAATCAATGCCAACACCATCTATCTTTGTGGTAATTCCTGCTCACATGCAGAGCAGCACAGGATGTAAGTCACATGACATGTATGTTTCTAGGTAAAGTCTGCCTCTCTCTCTACCTGTTTCTATCTCCACAGTATTGTAGAGAAGTAACCTGGGGGTCTTTTTGTTATACGTTTTACATTTTTATGCCCCCTTTTGGGGATGGCTTTACTGTTTCCAATGACCCTGATGCTGATGGGCCATTTCAAAGCACAAAGAGATTCAAGATGCCTTACAGAGAAAATCTACGTCTTAGACATATGTATATGATGTCTGGGGCTTGGTTTAATGCTAAGGTTCCAGCAATTACACTGAATAAGGTGTCTGTGAAAGTAATCCATTAGGATAAGCCAGGAACGGGTGAAGGGATGGAACAGTGTAGCCAGTGGCTCACAGGATCATAACTATGTATCTCCCCAGGAGTGCCAGTTCAGGGTCCGTTAACTCATTACTCACTGGAACTGTAATGGAACTAAGGGGCTAACAAGAGCAGTTGGGTCTTGTTTGTACCTGTTTATTTATCTAGTGTGAACGTAGCAAGGGGCGGTGACATGCAGGCCACAGTGTGGATGTGAAAGTCAGAGGACAACTTGCAGAGGTCAGAGGTCGGAGGTCAGAGGTCGGAGGTTGGAGGTCAGTCTACTCCTTATATCATGTGGGTCCTGAGGACTGAACTCAGGTCGTCAGGCTCGACGGTAAGCTCCTTCACATGCGGAGCCATCTCACCAGCCCAAGAGCAGCCATATCTTGCAGCTGGGTCTGCTGGTCATCAGGGTGGCAGCTGATCTGGCTGGACCCACTGCTTTGAGCTGTACGTCTGGTGGGATAGCTCCTCAATGGAGCCTGGTTGGACCTGCCTTTAAAGTGTTGTGAGTTCAGGAAAGAGAACACCCTGGGGACATTGTTCTCTCAGCTTCACAGAGGCATGAGGGGCTGACATTGGGGGACTCACCATGCCTCCTTAGCATCTCAGTCTCCTACCAAACCAGTGCTGGGGATGAGAGGACAATGGTTGCTTCTGAGGGAAGAGCTAAACTTGGGTTACTGGAGCAAGGGTTTTGACCTAAGGAGAAAAACCTAGGAGGTGGAAGTAGGCAGTCCTACAGCTTTCGAGCTTGTACCTGGACACCCTGATCCCAGAAGGCCTGAGTGTCTGCTGTAGCATACAGTCTGAAATGTGAAAGGCCTGATGCCCCGCCTGTGCTGCTGTTGGGATGTGGTGGAGCCCTTAGGAGGCGGGGCCTCATGAAAGGAAGTTAGGTTATAGGAAGCAAGCCCTTGAAGCCCTTTTCTGTCTCTTTCTTTGCTTCCTAGCCACCAAGGGGCTCCTGCTGTGACACACTTTGCTACCACGGGGCTAAGGGGCTGGAGGGTACCCAGATAAACCTTCATCCTTGTAAGTGGATCACCCCAGGCAATGTCTTGGTGATAAAAAGCCAACGAACAGCGTCCAAAGGTGCTTTCTGCAGGGACAACTTATCTTTCTGGTATTGGTGACACAGGCTAAGTTGGTGACCTCCTCCACCCTAATCGTTCTTGAATTAAGAAACGCCTAGGGTTGGAGTGGGTATAGCTCATTGTGGGAAAGCATTTGTTTAGCATGTATAGAGCCTTGGGTTTAACCCCCAATACCTCCTAAAATGGGGTATACTTGCCATCCACACACTTGGGAAGTGGAGACAGGCTTACAGACAATTCAAGACAGTCCTTTGTTATGAAACGAGTTCAAAGCCAGTCTCAATTCACTGAGACCTGGAACCCCTGTATCAAAAAGTAAAGAAACACCTCTGGGTGTGTCTCCAGGGAGGATTAAATGAGGCAGAAAGAACCACCCTAAGTGTGCAGAGCCCCCTCAGACAGGATGGGGTCCCGGGCTGGCAAAGGAGGGGAGGAGGAGACATTGTGCTAACAGAGCAAGTGAGGTGGATACTCGGCCCTAGGGTGTGGGGGGCAGGGGAGGAGCAAAGCTAGCCCATCTCTGTGTCTTGGCCACAGCTCTTGTTCCTTTCTCGTTGGCCAACACTGCGGGTCTAAGGGCCTGGCTCGAACTCTGGCACTTCTTCTCCCTGACTAAGAGAGGATGCAGGTTCCAAGCTCGATCCAATTAGACCGCCTCCTTTGAAAGCCAAACCCCAGCTGCCCTACTTTGCCTTAGGGTATCTCCCTGGCATCTCATCAGCAAAGGAGCCTGTCTCCTTCACATCCCTTCCTAGGGCCTTTGATATCTGTGTGTGCGGGAAGGAGAAGGGAATAATTAACAAATTAATTAATTGTCCTTTATTTCCACTTCAAACAAATAAGGTAATTTTTAATGGAACATGTTAGACACGAATAAAAAGGCCATTAATGACCATTAAAAAATGAGCTCAGGCCTCCAGTCGGCAAGTGGACATTCAGGGACTTCCCAACCCTCCAGGCATCTCATGAACACATTAACTCCTCCGAGAGCTGAGCACCTTGTAGCCTGGCTTACAGATACAACTCTATGTGGATGCCTGTCTCCAGAAGGAAGGACAGGATTCTTACTATGTCAGTAATCTATATGCCAGAAGTAATCCATCTATGCCAGAAGGCTCTCAGGAAGATGTCTGCATACCCAAATCTATAGCAACATCATCTGTGACATCATAGCAACATTATCCGTGACTCAAACATCAAGGCCCAGCTGAATGAATGGACACAGTGTGGTATGCCCACACAATGGAATATTACTCTGCCTTTAAAAGGGAGGAAACCCTGACACGCTCTTCAGCGTGGATAAACCATGAGGGCATTATGCCAATCACAAAACCACAAATGCTATGTGATTCTGCACAAATGTGGTCCCTAAAAAATCAGACACTAGAATGAAGGGCCGGGAGGGGAGGGAAGTATGATTGTTCAGTGGCCATGGGGTTTCATGTCAGGGTGCTGGGAAGAGTTCTGGGGATGGCTGGTGGTGATGGCTGCACAGCCGTGTGAAATGGATTACGTGTGGTGGACTGAACTTGACCGGTGAAAGCTGGTCACGTAGCAGGCGATGGATGACGTTGATAGATGGCGAATGTGTAGTGACCAGAAGCTCCCAGAATTCACCCTGCTTCTCCCGTAGGAGCATCCTAGTTCACACTGCATGGATGTAGCCTTTGCAATGGCTTCAGTGACCAAAGTCACGGTGCAGACCTGATGCCAGCATGTTTTCTTCATGTTGGTCAGCTGACTCTGATTCCCTAGTCACGTGCCGACGTGTACAGTCACTGACTTCTCAACCTCAACCTAACTTAGGTTCCCACACTTTGTCTGTCTGCCTAGCATGCTTGAGGATTGGGTTCCTTCAGCACCAGACAAAGAGCCTCTGACTAAACCTGGGAAACAACAAGCAGTTTTCTGGCCCCTCAGAACTGTGTCCGGTCTTTAGTGCCTAGCAGGCATGCGTCTGGAGAAGGGTATTGACGAGCTCATGGTGTCTATAGGTAGCAGTCTGAGTTTAGTGCCCAGTGCGTGTGTTGGCTTGTTGGTAAAGGCTGACCTCCTGCCCGATGATCTTATGAGAGAGTCTGCCGGCAGACGAAAAACAATATTTGCCGAGCTCGCTGTGGGGTCTCTGAGTCTGTACGTCCCTCTAGGAGCGAAGGCATTTTTGAAAGTATATTTGGTTTAGAAACCACCCTTCTGATGGAAAGAGCCCCCCCTAAGAAGGGCAGTTAAATAAACTTCAGGCTGGGAAGACTCCTGTGTAGACACCACCCACGTTTCCTGGCGTGTTGAGGGTTTCCAGGCATGATCGGCTTCAATCTTCGTTTTCCACACACACCTCACTTCTGGGCTTTTCTCTTGGAAGGTGTTTCCAAAGGCTTCCTGCAAAAGATTTATCCCTACTTTGGTATATGCTGTGGCCTCCCAGTGCCTGGCTGTAGCTGACATACGACCAGTCTCTCCGAGATGTCTTAAAGGGTGTGCGGTGCTGCGGAAAGCCTGGTAGTAAAGCCAGGTGGGCTGTATGTGCTGAGAAACCAGGTCTGGCAGCCTCCTGGGGATCCTGTCAGTGTGCTTCAGGCCCATGTACTGTGTCACCTTCCTTTCTGGAGTCACCTGATCCAGGCTCCCAGGGAAGGGTCATGGACAGAGTGTGAGCTAACCAGACCTGAGTCTACAGAACAGTCTGGAATAGTTACACCCTTTGCTTCCTCCCAGAACAGGATAAGATGCCAGCCTCTCAGCCACCCAACAGAGCTGTGTCAAGTCCTGGCTGGGCTCACGGTGTATGTATCCCAGACAAGCCACCCATGACACCCCTGTACCTGAGAGTGCTGGGACCTTGTACCCAGTGGTCACACAGCTTGTCAGGGAGAATGTCAGGGAGACCATACGTGGTGGGGTGAGGGAGTAGCTGAGAAGCAGGTGGCACAGGAGGGGACAGTAGTGGAGGACGAGCACTGGCTGGGAGTTCTGGATGGTCAACAAGGGCAGGTACCATCTTAGTCTTAGGAGTGGGCTGGAAAGGATGGAAGATGTCACCTGCACTATTTTCTTACCTGGTCTGGGGATGAGAGACAAAGCCTCTTTCTGGTGGGGACACATTATATCTCAGATACTGTCTTCCTTGTGTGTCATGGCAGACAGGGAGGTATATGAGTGGCACAACTGTGTTGATGAAATAAGTGTCTGTGATGATGGAGGCTCTCTGAGGAGGGAGACCCTCTATAAGACAGGATTCGACCGTGGTGAGTGTCTTAGCTACTTTTCTATTGCTGTGAAGAGACACCATGAACAAGGAAACTTGCAAATGCAAGCATTTAATTGAAGGCTTACTGAGAGTTTCAAAGTCTATGACTGTCTTAGTTGGGGTTTCTATTCCTACACAAACATCATGACCGAGAAGCAAGTTGTGGAGGAAAAGATTTATTCAGCTTACACTTCCACTTCCACATTGCTGTTCATCACCAAAGGAAGTCAGGACAGGAACTCAAGCAGGTCAGGAAGCAGGAGCTGATGCAGAGGCCATGGAGGGATGCTACTTACTGGCTTGCTTCCCCTGGCTTGCTCAGCTTGCTTTCTTATAGAACCCAAGACCACCAGTCCAGGGATGGCACCACCCACAATGGGCTGGGCCCTCCCACCCTTGATCACTAATTGAGAAAATGCCTTGCAGCTGGATCTCATGGAGGCATTTCCTCAAGGGAGGCTCCTTTCTCTGCGATAACTCCAGCTTGTGTCAAGTTGACACACAAAACCAGCCAGTACAATGGCCATCATGGTGGGGGGTGGGGAGCAGTTATGCGTGCAGTGAGCAGGCAGGCATACACTGAAGCAGTAGCTGTGAGCTTACATCTGATTCACAAGTTGAAGGGAGAGGAAGAAAAAGGAGAGAGAGAGAGAGAGAGAGAGAGAGAGAGAGAGAGAGAGAGAGAGAGACTGGGTATAGTGTGGGCTTCTGAAATCTCAAAGCCCACACCCAGGGGCACGCCTCCTCCAACAAGGCCACGCCTCCTAATCCTTCCTTAACAGGCCACCAACTGGGAACCAAACATTCAAATATGTAAATAAGCCTACAAGAGCCATTCTCATTTAAACCACCACAGTGGAAAAGTAGTGGTGGAAAAGTAGAGAGGCCCGTAGGTGACTTAAGAGCTGTATGACTGTGGTCAGCACACAAAGACAAATGGAACAGTCGAAACCAACCTTCTGGATGCTGGTGGTAGATTTAGCCTGTGCCCTATGGCTTCATTCTGTGTGTGAGGCTGTGGGTAGAGAGCCCTCTCTGTCCTCACCTCAGATGATGCTATTGTCTTCCTGACTGTTGGCAGGGCCCCAGATGGACTTGACTCCTGAGCTTGGCTGTGGAGAAAGGAGTGTAAAGGAAGGAGAAGGCACACGTTATGGGTGATGGCAGAAATGGTGGAAGCAGCAGAAACACAGAGGAGAGATAGCGGGAACCCAAGGGATATTTCTGCAGGTGGCCATGTCTGTGTGGCCCCAGTCCTCCAGTAAGACCTTGCTTAGGACTGAGCAGAAATGACCGAGACACCTGGCCTAATAGAAGGAGAGGGTGGGGAGGCACCGGCTGCTGGAGACCTTGCCTGGCACACTGATTTCGTGGCAGCCACATCAGGGTGAGTTGTTGGCCAGAACCGCAGGCTGAGCACCATCTGTCAGGGCCTCCCTCCTGCCAGCTGCCTGTGCAGCAGGAACAGTTGGAGACAAGCAAAGATGCTCTGTGTGTGTGTGTGTGTATGTGTGTATGTGTTCTGAATGTATGTGTGTTGTGTATGTGTGTATATGTGTGTGTTGTGTATGTGTGTGGTCTGTATGTGTGTGTGTGTATACATATGCACACATGTGTGTGCGTGAGGTGTTGGAGTGTCAATGTGAGTGGGTGTCCTCTCTGGAGTTCTGAAGGTAGCCTTTGATGGGTTGTGCTGGGGGCTTTGTAGTCAAACACAGCAAACACAGATTTAAGGACGCACAGCAGGAGCATGGTGCCTGCTGGTGGCAGCTGAACACCCTGGGCTGGGCTGGTTGGGTTGAAGGTGGTCTCTGCCTCTCAGTGCTTGCCTTGGGTGAAGGATGCAGAGGCTTCCTGGCTACTGACCTCCTCAATGCTCTCTGTCCATCTGTACACAGAAGAGGAGCCTCTCCTGCTTTCTGGAAGCTTAGATGGGCTCTGACTTCCCCTGTGCATTTCCTGGGGAGGCTCATTTTTTATTCATCCATCCATCCATCCATCCATTCATTCATCCATCCATCCATCTGTCACAAGGATATACAATAGAAGATTCTGTCTTGACATTTCCCCAGGAAAGTGAGGAACAAGACCCAACTCTGCAGAAGGCTGCTTTGCAGGGGAGA
This sequence comes from Grammomys surdaster, assembly GCF_004785775.1. Taxonomy (NCBI): domain Eukaryota; kingdom Metazoa; phylum Chordata; class Mammalia; order Rodentia; family Muridae; genus Grammomys; species Grammomys surdaster. Next base: position 140,934 of record NW_021620762.1, read on the forward strand.
CAGGCAGGCCAGCAAACCATGCAGTGGTTTGTGCCAAGAATGGGGAGTGTATAAAGGGTGGGAGGTGGGCTTCTAACCTTGCCCATGTGAGTCCCCTTAGATGAAGTCACAGGGCTGTCAGCAGTGGCCAGAAGGACAGGGCAGGTGTTGAGGACTAGGAGCTATGGGGAGCCACTTTGGCTCAGTGTGACAGAGGGTTAAGGCAAGAGAGCTGTCAGGCTGGGGTCAGCGAGAGACCATGGGCTTCTAGAAAACCAAATAGCAGTCTGTCAGGGAGGCTGAGGAGAAGATTGGCCTAGACTGTATTTGTATTTGTATTTGTACTTAGCTTTCTTGATGAACAGGCGCAAATTAAGCCAAAGATGTCTTCAGTCACCAAACAGCAGGCTGGTGCCCTCCTGGGAACGGACATTAGCTTTCAGTGTCTTTGAAGACTCCACAAGCTTCTTGCTTTTTCTTTGCCTTAGGCGTGGCAGAGTGGTTTGCCTCAGGGGAAAGGAAGGGCCAAAAATACACACCTCAGTGACCACTTCCTTCAGCCAGGTCTCATCCATGAAGGGCCCATTCTACAATGGACTTATGTATCCGCTAGTCTACAGATGAAGTCAGTCTCCTCATGATCCAGTTGCCTCAGAATGGCTTTACCATCTGGAGACCAAGCCTTGAGTGTAAGAGCGTTTGTGTGGGATACTTCTGAACCTTATGTAACACTAGGTCTGCATTGCTGGGTTAGAGGGTGGTGCGTGTTACGGGGGCGAATCAGGCTGGGTAAAGTGAAGGGCTGCACTTCAGCAGGTGATCTCAGCTCACCCAGTAGATGCTAGGTGAGAGCACTGTAGAGAAGGGAGTGGACCCTGATCTTGAGTGTCAGATGACATGGTTAGGGTAGCTTCCATTTTAAAGGGACTCTTGAGGCTGCTGTGTTAAGGGCAGCACAGGAGGCACACACACACACACACACACACACAGGGGGCGCTGCGGTGGAGATGCTGGGTGTGGTGTAGATGGATCACTGTGTGGGAACTCGGGACAGATACTCTGGTAAGATTGACAAGCTGTCCTGGTGATGGCATGTGGGTGGGAACGCTCACATCGAGAACCATGCCAAGCACTTACAGCCGAGAAACAGAGAGATAGCAAGACGCCGCTTCTGTGGGGAAGACTGAAGCTAGTGAAATTTGACTTTGAATGTGTGAGATCCGGGTGCCTTGGAGCCTTGTGACGATGGATGACTGACCACTTGGAAGCTGGATCTCTGGTTCTGGAGCTGCGAGCGCGGGATCCATGTTGGAGGTGGAAAGAAGGGAATTAGCAGCACGTATGTCAAGTCCTGGTGGCAGATGGCTGTCTTCCCTGTGTCCCCACATAACCTTGCTTCTGTGAATAACTGGAGAGAGGGGCACTCACTCAGAAGAGGGCCCTGCCTCAGGACCTCATTTGACCTATGTGGAGGCTTCTCCCCAAATGGTCACACTAGAGAGGGGATAAAGGTTTCACTACACCCCATGTTCCCAGCTCAGGCACCCAGGCAGGTAAGGGGTGCACACAGACCTTGACAATAGATGGTTCAGAAACAGATAATGAATCCTGGGCTGGTTCAGACCTGTATCTACTCTACCCTAAGGTCCCTCCCCCAGCCCAGAAGGAGGCAAGGGGACAGATGGAGAGGATGCAGCCCAGGCCAGGAAACCTGGGGCAGGAGTCTGGCTAGGCTTGCTACACAGAGCCATGTACAGCTGGCATGGTCAGGAGGCATCTTGAGCTTCCTGGAGGCAGTGACATGAATATGAGGTGGCCTCTGCAGGCTCAGCCAGGAAAGCTGCCCGGGTAGTTTGGATAGAGAGCATGTACGGCAGGATTAGGATGGAGGGGCCCAGCATGTATGGGGATTGGATATCTTAATTCTCGATTGTCATCGAGGTGGGTCTATTGATGTCATAAGCAAATGGTGACTGCTGTGTAGCTGGAAAGCCTAGCAGGTGACTGTGCACACATTCACACATGCACACATGCACACATACACACATGCACACATTCACACATGCACACATGCACACACACACATTCACACATATCCACATTCACACATGCACACACACAGTTCACAATGCACACATTCACTCACACATGCACATTCACACATGCACATTCACACATGCACACATTCACACATGCACACATGCACACACACACATTCACACATGCACACACACACATACACACATGCACACATGCACACATGCACACATGCACATTCACACATATCCACATTCACACATGCACACACACAGTTCACAATGCACACATTCACACATTCACACATGCACACATGAACACATGAACACATACACACATGCACACATGCACACACACATTCACACATGCACACATGCACACACACACATTCACACATGCACACATTCACTCACACATGCACATTCACACATGCACATTCACACATGCACACATTCACACACACACATTCACACATGCACACACACACATACACACATGCACACATGCACAGCTGCTAGGACCCTCAGCTTCAGAGGCTTTCTCCACTTTCCACCGCTCCAGAACTCTGCTGTCCTCACAAGAGGGCTCCTCATGGGTCTCGACTTCTTCTGCCTGTCCTTCTCTCCCAATAGCCCACACTCCAATTCCTGCCTCTTTCAGAACAATCTGAACACTAAAGCATATAGTGGTCCTTTCTGGTCCCCACTCCTCCTTGGGTCCATCACTGTGCTAGGGGAGCCAGCAGGGCCCCTCCCAATCTCATGAAGCCCTTGGGGGACAGTAGGCTCCACCTGGAAGATGGTGTAGCTTTTTATGGCTGCACAATAAGCCCTTCCCCTACTCTACTCCTCCAAACACCACCATAGAGGATGGGCAGCCTAGGAGTGAGCGGGGGTTGCTGGAGAGCCTCTCCCATGGCACAGACCCCAGGAAAAGAGATTACGTGTGAGCCTGTACATCCTTCTGTCTGTGTCGTTAAGTTTCTTGTTACCCTGCCCCTGCCTGAGGGCTGGAAAAAATGTACCTGAGGTTCTGCCCAAAGTTTCTGAGACCACAGTAGAGGGACAGCTGTAGGTGGGGACTGGGTGCTGAGGCAAGGCCACAGGACATATCCGTGGGGCTCTTTCAGCTGTGAATTCCTGATCACATCCTAGGGCCTCCCCCTTCTCTGCCTCCTGCCTGTCTGAAGGAAGAGGCACTGGCTACTGGTACCCTCTCAGCCCTGCAGCAGTTTCCAGTGTTACACTGGATCTTTAGGACACAAGATGTAGCTTGGAAACCCACAATGGGATGATAGACCCACATTCCTGTGTCTCCCAACCCCCATATCCACCCTGTCCTGTTACCCAACACCTAGTAGTTTGAGCCTTTTGATTCATGTGCAAGTGATGCCTGTAAGCTCTTTCCCTTGTGGCCCATTTACGATGTTTTCTTCAGAATGAGAGGCAGGGGGTGATGCTGTAGGAGCCCGGGAGCTGACCCTAGGCTTCACATGAAACTGCCTTCCTTCAGTGTCAAAGGGAGCCATCCAAGAGAGACCACCTCCCTTCTGACAGCAGCCTGAAGGTTAGAGGCCTCCAGGACCATCATTAGGGCCTGATTGGTTGGAAAGACAGAGTCCAGGAAAGTCATCTTGTCCATGGTTACGTTCATCTCGATGAAACAGCACAGATTTGATCTCGCCAAAAGGAAAGACAAGAGAGATGGCAGCAAAGTGTGGAGAGGAGGTCCCTAGTGTGGAGTTGGGACTCTCGTTTTTGAGACATAGATGACAACAGTCATGGATACTACCAGCCTCAGGATCTATGGTCTACTGGGGTCCTGTACAAAGACACAGGGAAGCTCACGTGCTTAACCTCAGTCTTGTTTAACTCTCACCTCACGTTACCTTGTATATCTGGCTCAAAGCTCCCACCCCATCATGTCTCTCCATGGCTGGCCCAAGACCCCAGGCCCATGAAGACAGGCAGACCATCTACCTGCCTTGAGGCAAGAGCAGAAGCCTGATCTCCCTCCCTCCATGCAGAAAAAAATTCCTCTGTGTGTAGCCCCTGCCTCCTAAGTCAACATGACCTTGGCCTGCAGAGCAGAACCTAGGGGACAAAGAGGAGCCCAGTGCTGTTCTGCTCCCTGGGCTGGTCTGCCTTGCCTGGGACTCACCACACAGAGACACCCTTGGAATGCTAGAGAGAGACTACACATGGTCCTGCCCGGTGAAAACCTAAGAAGACCCTTGACACTGTGTTAGGACATCGCCTGCCAGCACCTTCCCCGAGAGACCCACCCTCATGTCTCTTTCCAGGGACCTTTTGTCTCCCTGTGGGGAAGAGTTTTCATGGGGAGTCCCTGGCTGGCTGAGTGCCTCCCATATGTTCTGAGAGACTTGCAGACACCACACCTCCTTAACAACAGTCTTCAAAATGGACTCTGATAACCTTCTGCTTCCGTACGAAGAGGACCTTTTGGGAAGTGACTCACCAGCTAATTTCTGGGTTTTAAATATCAGATTTGCCTGAAAGGAGGCACACCTGCTAAGCATCTCGGATTTCCCCTGATCCTCTGAGAGGGAGGGACACAGGATGCCTGGCAGCCAGGGTTCAGCCGGAGCAGTAATGCTGAAAGCTCCGAAGCGGAATGTGTCTTCTCAACACATAGAGACGTCGATGCTGAGCTCTGGCAGTGAAGGAGCCATTCCAAGACTACCCTGCTTCTGTATTTGTGAACCTCAAGGACCCCCCGCCCATGGGCTGCCTCTGGAGTTCATAGATGCATGTGTATACACACATGCATACATGCATGCTTGCACACACTCTATTCATAGCTACACACATGGTGCGAACATGCAGGGAGTCATCTGCTGTTATCTTCCCTGCAGTAACTGCTTCTTGAAGTTTCTATTTGATGTACACCCACAGGAAACATGCACATGTATAGGTCTTGTCAGCTCTCAGTCTGTTCTCTGTCTTCCATAAACCTCTCTGATAGTGGTCATCTGTAGGAGGAGGGTTGTGATGGTGGGGGAGGGTTATCAGGGCTCTATTTGCACTTTGTGGGGTGTATACACAGTCGCCATCACCGTGGACAGTTCCAGGTATAGGCAGAATGACATCCCAATGCAGGGACAAGCCTAAGGGGGTTGGGGAAGGATGAGATAAGGGATTCTGAGGAAGAGCCACAGACAGCAGCATATATGCTGGGCACGAACATGCACGCACACATGCACACGCGTGGAGGGCAGCACACAGGCAGGGAGGTGGCGTGAGAGGAAACAAAACTGTGGGTAATTGCTTAGCTGCCACGGGGATGTTCCCTGCTGATTTACGGCATGAGGAAAACTTGGGCTGCGATTCCTCCTCCGGTGCTTGGACATACGGTCCCAAGACACCAGCAGCCATAATTATCCACATTTAACGGAGAGCTTGTAAAATCTATTTGTCTAGAAGGAAGTGAGTATAATTGCTGTAAATTAAATAAAGACACATCTGTGGTTGGGTCATGACCTTATCCAAGTTAGCAAGGGAAGGAGGATTCTGGTCCCTATGAACCTGCACCACCAAAACCCTGCCAAGATCCCAGGTTTGCTACTGCTTGTGTCCCAGTGAGTCAGCTGTACCTCACTGCTTGCTCCACACAGCACTACCCTCTTCTGTATCCAGGACAGGAATGCCTCCTTAAGCAGCAGGTCTGAGCTGAGTGGTTTTGCCTCTCAGACTTGGGAGACATTGTGTGGCAGCCATTGGCCCAGCCCCTGTCCACCTCTTCCTGCCGTGGCCAGCTTATCTCTGGGTTCCTCTTGTAGCTTACTCCTCCTGGTAGCCTGAGCTGGCTGCTGCTATGGGCACACCAGAGTGCTAGCACGGTTCTCTATGCTGCCTTCCTTCTTGTTCTCGGCCAAAGGAAGCAGACCCCTGGTGGCCTGATTGTGTTAACATCTGAGCACCTTCTGTGAGGCAATCACCCAGGCGCCTTTCTTTATGAAGTTGCTGATGAAGACTCAGATGGAGGAGATATGGGGGATGGGGACCTTCCTGTAGTGCAGAAAAAACTTGGCCAGTATTTGGCATGGAGATGTGTGTGTGTGTATGTGTGTGTGTGTGTGTGTGTGTGTGTGTGTGTGTGTGTAGTGGAGGAGGCAGGAGCTGGCAGCTGATATCCTCTGAATGAGGCCAGCAATGTCCCAGTCACTTTTATAAACATATTTTGGGGGTTGAGAAGACAGCTCAGCTCGTACACACAAACACAAGGAGCTGAGTTTAGCCATGAGTGCCCAACTGAAGAGCCGAGTGTGACTGGTGCCTGTTTATAATCCTAGCACCTGGGAGGCAGTTCCCAGAGGCTCACTGGCCAGACAACATGACCTAATAGGCAAGCCCCAGTTCCCAGTAAAAAGAGACCCTGTCTCCAAAAACAAGGAGGTGGTCCTGAGAAATGACACATGAGATTGTCCCCTGGTCTCCAGCAGCGTGCACACACAAACGTGGGTTGATTATTTTTATAACTGTGGTAAAACATATTTAATAGTAAAGCTAGCGTTATGTCTTCAGTTCAAGGTACCATATGCGCTCAGGGTTAGAGTGCCAACTGTCACCATCCAGTTCCAGAACAAGTGATCCTCTGGCTTCCATCCCCATCCCTATCTTTCTCCTCCTCCTTCCTCCTCCTCCTTTCTGTGTCTGTGAGCTAGGAACCCTGTAGAGAGATCCTTCAGGGGTCTCTGGGAGTCATTTCACCCATCACATCTTCAAGACATATGTGTGCCGTCATGGGTCAGAGCGCCTCCCCTTTCCCTTCCCTTCTCTCGTGTGTGTGTGTGTGTGTGTGTGTGTGTGTGTGTGTCTGTGTCTGTCTGTGTGTCTGTCTGTGTGTTTGTGCTTATATGCATGTTCGTATGTGTGTGGAGGCCTGATGTCATAACAGAACCACATTATACATGGGACTGTGGTACCCGGGAGGCTCTGCTTCCCCTGCTGTTGTTTGTGGTGACATATAATGACCTGAGATGTTCCAGGCTCCAGGACTCACAGAACCTGTCAACAGCAGGTGGGGTCAGCCTCAAGGCCACACGGGTCCCCTCCACTCAACAATGGCACAGATACCCCACAAGAATGCAAGAAGACCTTGGGCTGTTCAGACCCCAGCCTACAGTCTGGATATCTCTAGGTTCTGACAAGTTTATCTGTGCCAGGCTTTAGTTATTAGAAATATATCTGCATATAAAACAATGGAGATCTTGCCCCAATTTGCTAAATTTCAGCTGGCCACCTTGAGGTCTGAAGCCTTAGCTGGGGCCTCAGGGACAATGACCCTCTGATGTTTGTTGTGGAGGTGGTAGAGAGGGTGGTCTGTCTCTGGGCAGCCGCTTGAACCCTGAAGACTCCAAATTCTGAGATGGAATTACACCCTGGAAGGGTAGGATGAGGTTCTGTCTCACGTGTGCAGGGGGAGTCACTGTTCCTGAGCTTGGTAGCCATTGTTCCTCTGCTGGCTAACAGGCCTGTGTGAAGGCAGCTGGCACATCAGTAGTTGGGAACCCTCTGGGGACAAAAGGCTAGACTACAGTGACCTCTCCTGTGGCTGTCACTCATGTCTTTGAGGAGCTGAGGACCACATTGGCTGTCTTCAGCCCACTGCCAGACTGTTGCTAAATGGCTCCTCCTAGCCACAGGCAAAAGCAGCTGCCTGGGCTGAAATCACAGGTGCTGACAATGAGCCACCAGCCTGAGCATCATGTCACAAGACCCCCACTCTGCCCAGACATGCTAGGGGATTTCCCTGAGGCGGGGCACTCTCCTCTGGGTTTGCATCTTTTCATATGATGTCACCCTGGAGGTCCTTTCCTGGCTTGCTCTGGCACGCCCCAGACTGGAACCTGAACTGGAGCAGCTGGCAGACAGACAGGCAGACAGCAGACCAACTGACACACGGGCATGAGGCCAAGAGAAGGGAGGCAGCAGGTGGGATGAGCATGGATAGATCTCCCTTCACCCTGTGCGTAAGCATGGCGCCCACCTGTATGCCCGTGTTGGGATAGGGTCCGTTCCCAGGGGCGTGCATTGGGGATTCTGTGCGTTAATCCATCTTTGCAAGGAAAGGGGGAAATTATTCATAATTAAAAAGTAATAATAATGTGTTGTGAAGGAACTCGGCAGCACGTTACCCAGAAAGAAGGGGGGGGAGGGCAGGCAGTCTATTTTTAATGGTCTCCATGGCAACAGAGATTTTGTTTACACTGATTTTTCCCCCTAGTTCTTCGTCGAGGCAATTGCTGATTTGCATTTTATTGGAAAATGTAGCCTGCGAGTCCCTGAGGTGGGCAAGGGGCCCTAGTGTCTGGAGAGCCTCTCTTCCCACCCCAGGATGCTTCTGAAGCCTTCTGTGAGGCTTCAGGACCTGGGGGAATGGCAAAGCTGAGGCTGATGCACCTGTGGGACGCTTCCTTCCTGCAGCCTGGACCACCTCACTCTCCTCGTCCATCCCTATCCTGTGTGGATGCTGCTTGCATCCTACAGCTAACACTGGTTCCTCAAAGTGTGGTTGCCCCCGACGACGACGACGAGCAGATGCTCATGTACTCAAGTGGTGCCTAGTGAACCTTCTCCTCAATGTATCTGGTCAATAAAAGGCTAGATCCTGTGATTGGGGGGTTGAGGAAGAAAGGTGGGACTGTAGGTTTGAGAGGAGGTGGCAGGGAGAGGTGGGGAGAAGACAGGAGGAAGAGGAGGAAGCCACGACGGACCAGAACCACATGGCCAGGAGAAGCAGCAAGTAACATGAGGCTTTATAGCTGGGGAATAAGTTAGAATAGCCCAAGATCTAGGCATACAGTTTGTAAATAAGATACCTGGTTTGTGTGTCTTTTATATGGACTTAGTAGAACTTTAATCCCACTGCCATGCCCTCCATGACCACGGACCTGCTCTACAGAAACCCATACCACCTGCACGGGTCAAGTTCCCATTGTCTCTACCTCCTGCTGTTCCAGGCAGGTGGGGGTGTCTGGGCACAGAGCCCAGGCCACCGGCAGAAGAGCAGATGGACACCAGCAGTCCACCCTGAGGAAGCCAATGTGAGTGGATGCCGGCCAGGTCCCAGAAGGATGGCGCATACCAGACGTGCAGGTGTGCATGCTCCCTGCCCTCAGACCTCAGTGCCTAGCAGGCTGCCTTCTGGCATCTGTTCCTGCCCTCATCTAGGTGTGGACCCACCAAAGTGTCTCTTGCTGTAACTGCATCTCAGCCATCACTGGGGCGCTTGTTCCCACTGGCCTTGGCTCTGAACTAGCCACACTTGGAAGAAAGCCTGCTGGCCAGATGCTTCTACCTGACAGCAGGTGCACTGGGTAGCTTCCCACAGTTCCTGAAACAGCCTTGCCCACTGCTCAGGCAATAGCCTGAATGTCCACACCTCCCCGTGTCCCTCTACACCAAGACGCCTTCCTGTGTCCCACTATATCAAGACATATAAGAGGCAAGAATCTAGAAAGCCTCTGGCTGCAGCGTCCAGTAAGGGGAGCCTGCAGTGTCTGCCATCTGCTCTGTATTCTTCCTTCAGGACGCTGTGAGGAGATGAGCTTGTGCAGCCTTCGGAACCACATGCAGCTTCCCTCACAGACACAGGACTGCCCAGGAGGTCAGAGTAGCTTTCCTCAGTGGGGAGGCCACCACATCATTTAGGTTCTCTGTCCACGTCTTTCACATGGTGCCAGCGACACACTTGGGCATCCCTTCATACCTTTCAAACCCGCAGAGCCTCTGGGAAAGGCTAGTTCTTGTTTGTAGGAGAGGCTGAGGGAGACGCTGTACTCTTTGGTGGTTCCCAAATCCTTGTGGGATCCTGATGTGTGTGCATACACAGAGGGCCGATGAGTCCTCCTGTATCATCACAGGGATCATATCACATATATGCACAGGCATGTAACATACACATACTTATCAACAAGTATGCACACACATGAACATCACATGTGCACCTATAACACATTAAAAACACATCAACACATGTGAACTTGCATAGCCATATGTATAAATACATGTGGTACATATCTGAGTGTATACATACCACATGTTCATATATGCTTACATATTGCATACATATATTCATGTGCACACGTATACACATAGCTATTATAGACCCATGTACATACATATGTTCAAAATGTGTCTATTTGCTACAGAAATTTATACACACATACATATATACACATACATACACACAAACATGCAACATGTGCATATGTTCCACATGTATTTACATCTTCACTCATACATCCATGTATCATGCCCATACATGTTCATATTAGTGCTCACATGGATATCATGTATTCAGCCTGTCATACATATCACACACACTTATACAAAGTATACACTCAGATATCTACCACATATATTTATACACATGTATTCATAGACCCATGTGGCAGTTCATTCACACACATAATCACATTAAAATTCATGTGTGCATGTTCACATATATGTAAGCATTTGGACAATCACCCACATGCACACAAATTTATGCAAAATATATACAACACATGTTCATATTAAACATGCTACCCACAAACATGCAGCAGTGTAGCATGCACCTTCATGCACATTACATGCTTATGCACACATAGTCACATATTTGCTTTCATTTGATCCATGCATACAGACCACACACAGTCATACACAATAAACACATGTAACACACACACTCACATACACATGTACCCATGCATCACAACCGTCACACACATATACATTAATATAAATACATAAATACAAGGAAAATTATGATATTTCTATCAGCTTTGGGCTTACCTGTTTTTATAATTGTTCTTCTTCTTCTTATCATTGTTATTATTAATATTATACATACATACATACATACATACATACATGTTCTCATATGTCTAAGCATTTGGGCCATGAATACACAACACATGTTCATACAAAATATACATGCAACATGCCACATACATTCATAATGCATATATCCATACAGCATGCACCCTAACACAGATACACACTAACATACATGTACATATATGTTCACTTCTGAATTAGTTGCCTTCTTTTGCTGTGATAAAGCTGTGTGACATATAGAACCGTTTATTTTGGCTTATGGTTCCAGAGGGATGGGAGTCCATCTTGGCAGCATCTGGCAGGCATGGCAGGAGAAGCTGGAAGCTGAGAGCTCACATCTCAACCATGAGCATGAAGTAGAGAGATTGGACTAGAAATATCTGTAAACATTCAAGCCATGTACATGCACCACACATGTTCATACAAATGCACATTTAACATACTACATGCCTTCATATGCATATACATCTATGCAGCACATACCTTCACACACATGCACTTTAACATACACACACAACACGCATATTCATAGATATGTTAGCATTCAGCCTGAGCATATATACCATAGACATTCATGAAAAATATACATGCCACATGCTACACACATTCATAATCTACACAGTCATTATATGTACATACACACACACACACACACAAAACACACACACATAAGCCTATATATCTCACTACACACAGTTACATGCATGTACAGCCACCCATGTGCACACCACACATTCACACACATGTACACATACACGAAACACATGCATCCATATCACACATATCACATACACACTGATCTCCGTATGTCACATTTCACTGGCCTGCATGTTGAAGCCATGTGACTGTTGGCTGCATGAATGAATGAAGGGATGAATGAATGAATGTGGCATGTCAGGCCCTGCAGGCAACCAGAGAGACACAGACAATGAGTGGGGGAGAGGGACAGGTAGGGAAAAAGAGAACTACACTTCCTGTAGACGTTACCAGGAGGCTATCTATTGGCATTAAAAATCAGCAGCTGTCCCATGATGCCGTGTGGCTCCATCAGCAGATTCCAGAGGTATCGGGGTGAGGGGGCCTCAGGAGCCAGACAACATCCTCACAGCAGGCCATACGCTGATGTCACCAGTGTGCACGCCTTATCTGACGGGGCTCCTGCACCTGGCCGGCCACATTAGTGGCACGTTAGAAACCACTGCCAATTCTAAGGCTCATCACACCTACTCTGAGTTTTCAGACACACCCATAACTAGTTGCCTAATGTACCTCTTGCCTAGAATGTCTCATGTGGACAAAGGAATGGCGCCAATTTCCTTCTGCCAATGGGTCCCAGAAGGTCAAGTCTACCAACAAGTAGCTGGTTGTCTATTTATTTGTACACTAGACCTTTAAAAAAAAAAGAAAAAGAAAATAACAAGTTGTGGTGGTAAAAAAAAAATTGGAGCCCTCTTACCAGGCCGCTGGGGTTTAGGACTGTGAAAAGGGCTAATTTTGTGTTAGACAAACTTCACTGCAGTAAATAAAAATAATGAAACCATTAATAACAGAAGAATTCATTACTGAGAGAGGCCACTAACTCAAGGAAAATTATGATATTTCTATCAGCTTTGGGCTTACCTGTTTTTATAATTGTGATTATTATTATTATTATTATATACATTTGGTGTTGATTCAACCAAGCTCTGGGAATCTCGCTGGTACATACTTCTTACTAATAGACTATCATAGATGCCTTCTGTGATGTAGTACCTCCTAGAGAGCCACATTAAGATCCTGTGATCTGGATATCTTTGAATCTGTGGGAGTCTCGGGTTCCTGGGTGACCCTGGAGCTTGACCTGAGCCCAGGTTACCTCAACCACTTACTGCCTGCCCCGACCGAGAGGCTCTTAATGTTTTCTGTGTAAAGTTTCCTGATGCTTTTACCTCGCAGACCAGCCTCCCCACCTGCGCAGCTCAGAACCACATGGGGCTCTGTGTTTGCGTTGCTGGTGATGTCATCTGTCCCCCTCTGTTACGGTAGGTCTCCTATGGCCAGAGACTATGTAGTCACAGCTGTGCTGTAGGTCATGGCCAGGTGTGCCATTACAATCCAGCGGGCACTGCTGTGAATCCTAGTGTGGGCTAGGAGGTGGTGCCCTGGGACCCTCATTTTACAGGTGAGGAAATGGTACTCAGACAGAAACAGCTCTTGCTGTGGTCTCCGAGGAGACAGGATGGGACACATTACACTGACGGCATCCTCACTGTGACGAACCCAGGAGGTGCCTTATCACTTGAGCCACCGGAGTCCAGGAGGAAAGGTGTGGCTTTGTCTTTGCATCCTGACCTCTAGCCCAGGCCTGGGTCATGTTACATAAATGAATGAACACTGTCCCTTTCCTACCAGGGAAACCTCTGAGTGCAGGGTCCTCTCACAAGCTCTGGGGAGGTTCTCCTCCCTCTCCCCCAAATTCTAGAATGGCATCAGCATCCAGTTCATGTTGAGTGACCTCTTTCCCTTTCCTTCCTCCCTTTCCCCTCCATCCTTTCTCCTTCCCCCTTCCCTCCTCCTGCCTCTGTAATTTTTAAGAAGTCCCTCACCCCTATATTCATTTTCCAGAGAGATCCCCTTGCTACTCTCCTCCCTACCATGAATGCAAGTCCCAGTGTGGGACTTTGACTGAGTTGTCATGACTCTTCCTGGATCCCCAATCAGATTGCTTGCTTCTGCAGAAGAAGGCAAAACTGACTTTGGGAGCATGTGGCCGGCCCAGAGTTCATCACCTGGAAGCCCATGCCCCAGTCATCCCTCCCAGTCCTTCAATGAAACCTTCATTTATTTACCAATAGGGGCAAACCTCCAAGACTCTGTCCAATAGTGGGGTGACTGACTTGTTCACTCAGCATCTGTGTGGTTTGCAGCTGCTTTTACTAAAAACAAGTAAATACACTCTACTCTGACTCAGGGAAGGGCAGTGGCCTGTGCCCTACTTCCTGGAAGTTCATGAAACTCACGTCCCTCCTTACACCCAACACATAGAGCATGCAGTAGCTTGTATTTCTTTGTATCCCTCTATGCCCAGATATAGTACTGATGGCTGCATGATACCAGCCTTTCCCCTTGAGGGCAAGCTCCTTAAGTGAATAGTGGGCTCCTGGATATGGTAAGTGGGACCTTAGTCACACTTCCATGAAGTTTGTCCCGTGACCATCAGAAGATAGATGGCAGCTAGTAAGATAGTTCAGTGGGATAAAAGGTACCGCTGCCAAGCTTGACGTCCTGCATTGGATGCCTGGAACCAACACACACACACACACACACACACACACACACACCATTCATTCTAGATAGATGGATGGATAGATAGATAGATAGATAGATAGACAGACAGACAGACAGGATGAGAGCAAGATGAGAGGCAAGTCCTCAGTGCTCCAGGAGGAGGGAGATGCCATCATAGACAGGTACAGGTGCTGTAGCAGACCTCAGAGGCTGACTGTCCTGGGCAGAATGGGGACACCCAGTCAGAGCTGCAGATAGGACCTGGAGCTTTCGATCCTGTGCTGACTCTGACTCCATTCCTGAGGTAGGCACAGCTGGAGAGAAGGCATGAGTCTGGGTTTCTTCCCCATCTCTATCCCTGAGAGAAATAACATAGAGGAGTAAAAACATCGCTTCTAGGATGGATCCAACCTGAAAGATGTTTTTGTGGATGGATGGGTACAAGCCCAGAGAGGAAAACCACCCAATGTCCAGCAGAGAAGCGAGCCATGGAATTGTCTCTTAAGGGGAGGTGCAAGACAATGACAAATGGTCAAAGAGTGTCTGTGAGAGGGAGTTGAGACCTGAACCTCCGTGTACACACAACCAGATGTAGAGGACATGATTCCACTTCTAGAGGGACGAAGAACAGGACACACAGAAAGCAGAAACCATGGTCGTGTCAGGAGTCGTGTATAGAGGCCAGGAAGTGACTGAAGAGGCTTCTGGATTGGGGTACAGGCTGCATCCAATGGGGTGCAGGCTGCATGGGTGCATGGACTTGTCAGTTTGAGTGTAGGGAGTGGGGTATGTAGATTTTTACCTTAAAAGAAAAATAAAAGGGTTGGAAATAAATGCAGAGTTCTAGTTACTAAGTAGCAGGCTGATGCCCCCCAGAGAGTGTGGGGCCTGTAGCTGACTTCCGCATGCATCAAAGATAATAAACAAAGTTGATAAACACTCTTGAGGGAAGATGAGCTGACTGTGACCAGGCAAGCAGAGAAAGGGTAGCCCACTGGGACTGCTGGGGATACGGCATCCACCCTACTGACTTCTCTGTGCCTCAGGAAACATTTGCCACAAAGCACTGGTGAGAAACTGGTCACAAAAAAAAAAAAAAAAAAAAAAACTCACAGTGGGCTCTTTCCAGAAACACGCAGTGGGCAAGCAGGCTGGTGTGGACTGGCTACTTTGTGCCCTGCTCTGTCAGTTGGGGAAAACCTCAGTTTCCACCAGCAGGGCATCCTAGAGTCCAGGCTAGGTTTCAGGACCGGAGGAGGAGCCAGGCGGTGCAGCATAGACACCCCACTGGGGTCATCCTAGAGTTCGCAAAAGGGTAGAGGCAGCCTTCCCAGCCAAGAGACTCCTGGGAAGGTCTGGCAGGCTGTAAGCCAACCAACCATCAGTTCTAGGCAGCAATTGGGCCTGCAAACCCAGAGCTGAGGGCCTGCTCTCAAAGACGGGGAATGAGATCTTGCTTCCTGATAGATAATAGACAGACTGCCCGTGCCAAGCTCCAGGGAGGAATATGGTCAGGCTCCGAGAGAAGAGGGCCCAGCTGCAATCACTCTCAGCAAGTGATAAGCATCCTCTGGGATGCAGGAGGACCAGAGGACATCCTGGTGGTGGGCAGGGTAGTCCTTTAGACTACAGAACAAACGAGAGGCCTTTAGGACCATAGCCAGGTCCGAAGGTCCACCTTATCCTCTCTGCTGTGCACGGCCAGTGAGAACAGCTCTTACTGAGGATGTGGCAGGGTCAAACATCCTGGAGAAATGTTATGATTTAGGACTCAGAGAAGTCACACACCAACCAGCGCAGCGCTAGGTGTCCACTGACCTGTGGTTAACGCTAAACATGTGCTCCAAGGCCAGACCGCATAGCCTGGTGGAGTCAACACCTGCCATCTGATTGCCCCAACTCACGCTTCTGGTATTTCTGCACCAGATGAAGCCTAACCCATTAAGCAGCTCCCAGGCCTCCACGTGCTGTTTCTGTTCATTGGAACCCTCGCCGCCATGTGGCTCCTCCTTTCTCCACCTCCCCGGGCCACGCCCATCACAGGAGCCCTCCCACTGCTTTCTCCGTGCGCTCCTCGTTAATCCCTGTCAGCTGCAAGCAAACAAACTCCCCGCTCCATTTATTTCACGAGCCTCCCAATTTAATTAGGTTTTCCAGTTTTTCGCCTGTCCTGGGCCAATCAGTCCTTAAAACAGTGGAGGATTCATTTCCAGCTGCTGTCAGAAGGCGGCTCTCCTCAGTTAGAAAAATAATTAACCCATCATCACACATTGGGGGTAATGAATCTGTGTTTTCCGTTCGCTAGCAGGTCATTTGTATCCCTCCATACTGGCAAAGGAGGTGCGAACCAACTTCCAGCAGACGCTGTTTCCCTAACACCTTCATCCTTCTCTGGGGAGCCCGTCCCCCTCTTGGCTGGGGTGGGGTCGGGGCAGCAGGCACTGAGGACCCGAAGTCTCTCTATGGTTCCTGGTGCCCAGCCACAGAAGTCATTTGCTTCTGCTCCCCAAACTACTTTCTGGAGTCCACAGTAGGTGTGACACATTGGGGAGCTGTTGTAGGGTCCTGTGGCGCTTCCACCTGTGACCTCAGTTCCAGGCTTAACAGCAGTAGCTTCCCTCGGCATCTCTCACAGCCTGGAACCAGAAAGCCAGGAAGGAGATATCCGCAGCCCCTCCCCCGCCGGAGAACCCTCTCGCTCCTTTTGGGTCTGTGGTTCCCAGCCTTCCTTGGTGTTCTTTGACTTGTGGACACATCACTCCAGCGTCTGTCCAGGGTGTCCCCACAGCCTTGCCCCAGCTTCATGGCAACAGCGCGATCCTTACCACCTCTGCTTCCCACACTTCCGGTTACGGTGGGTCTGAAACTATGAAGCGGAAAATTTCAGAAATAAACCATCCATAATTTCCAAGTAATTCTTATTATGCTGTACCATCAGAATTGTTCCCTTTTATTAGCTACTTATTGTTGGTTACCATCTCTTACTGAGATTAATTTGTAGATCAAACGTCATCACAGGCGTGAACAGGAGAACCTAGTGACTATGTAACAAGTTCAGTGTAACACTGTATCTCAGTCGTCCACCATGGATCTTGGATATGACCCCATCTGATGGGCATCGTGAGTCATGTCCCCATGGATAAGGCAATAACCACACATCTGTGAAGTCTTTCTAGATAAGGTCTGGCCATCAGAGGTACACATTATAACCCATCATAAGCAGTTTGCCCTTTGGGCTGTGTGCCCCTCATCCAGGCACCTTTAGATCTCCTTCTCCCACAGCCTGCCCTGTGTTCCTGAGTGTAGTGGGGGAGGTCTGTAACGGGGAGGTCAGCAGGCTGTGTCTGCTGGATCAAGCCATAGCACCCGTGCCTGGCTGTTCATCTGTAATGCTGTCTGCCATGGGTCAGCTGTTGGGTTGTGCTGTGGGGTGCTCTAGGATCCTGTGGGGGCTCTTGGAGGGATGCACAGACCCGTCTTGGAGCAGGCTCAGCATGGTATTGTGATGGGGGATCTAGAATAAATAGTCTGTTGGGGTGCCCCACCCTTTAAAGGACACAAGGGAACTGTGGTCTTCTCTCCCATTCAAACACGGTGTCTCAGCTGGGACTCACCAGAATGTGAAATAAGGTGTTTGCATTTAAGGATCCTCTCAAGGTTGTATTATTGACTCACTGGCTGGCTGACTGATTGGTTGATTGATTGATTGATTGATTGATTGACTGACTGATGTTTGAGCCCATGGTGTGTGAAGGAGTCGCTCCTTTAGGCTGATTCTGCCAGGAGTTGGCCTCTTTGAAGACTGTATTACCAATCTCTCACCACTTGGTGGCGCCCACAAGCAGCCAATGAGCAAGGGCTGGGTACCAAAATGTTGGGTGTGATTGGGATCCTGCTGATCCCTCCAGCCATAGAGAACATTCCCAAGTGCTTACCTTTCTGCTTGCTCTGCCACTTCAGAAGTTACCTCCTGTCACCCACCGTCATCCTAAAAGAGGGTTCGGGGACTGCCGCTGTGTGTAGCTTCCCTTTAGAGGACTCTAGCCTGTGATTTCAAACTTGAGTATGCCCTTACCTCTCTTTCAAGAACTCAGTTTTGTCTGTGTTCTCCTGTGTGTCTGGTGTTGTGGCTTTGTGTGTTCATTTGCCATTACTTTGACGTTGGACGTGTGCCTCCCTGTCTCCCTTTGTGGAATGGGAAAGCAATGGTCCTAGGGAGGGTTGTGCCTGGTACTCACTGCCTGCCAGGGCAGCGTCTCACCCTCCACCATAAGCCATGGCCTCTGTGGTGTGGGCACTGAGCCTGGAACAGGGTACAGCCCTCAGAACACCTCTCCATCCCCATAAAGCTACTGGACAGGGTCACTTACACATGTGGTTGACACACAGCAGGCTTTCAGCAAGTGCCATTCCTAGAAGCACTGAAGAAGTGTGGGCACAAGGGCATATGCTGCTTCTTCCAGCAGAGACTGGCCAGTCCCTTAGGTGTGGTTCCTAGGGATCAAGACAGAGCCTCTCCACATTTGTGACGGAGGCCCCATGTTTCCCTAGGACTCTCTGTGTCCCAGATCTCTACCCACCACCACATCCAATCCTGGGGAAGTAGAGTGCACAGACTCGGGGAATACCTTCCACCTGTAGAATCCAACTCCTCTAGACATTTGGTTCTGCATACACTGGTACCCTACTGGTGCCAGGGGAGCCAGGACGGAGAGGCAGCATCCTCTCTCCTCTCCTCTCCTCTCCTCTCCTCTCCTCTCCTCTCCTCTCCTCTCCTCTCCTCTCCT
>NW_021620762.1:159856-193168 GCF_004785775.1 Grammomys surdaster
CTCTCCTCTCCTCTCCTCTCCTCTCCTCTCCTCTCCTCTCCTCTCCTTTCCTCTGCTCCCTTCTCTTCTTCTCTTCCCCTCCCCTTTCTACTCTACCTCCTCCCCCCACCCTCATCTCCCTTCCTCTCTTTCCCTTCCCCCCTCTTCTTCCATCCTCTCACTTCCTCCTGTCCGCCCCTCCTCTGTTCCCCTTCCTTCTTTCCCTCCCGTTCCCTCTCCACTCTCCCTCCTTTCCCATCTCCTCTCCCCTCCCTTCCTCTCCTCCCGTCCTCTCTCCTCCTCTTTCCCCCCTCCCCTCCCCCTCCTCATTTCTCTTACCCATCTTTACCCTCAGATGGTCCCAAGTGTTCTCTGTCGTCATGATAAACACCATGACCAAAAGCAACTAGGGGAGGAAAAGGTTTATTTCAGCTTACTTCTTACAGAATCACGAAGACACATCAGGGCAGGAGCTTAAGGCAGGGGCTGAGGCAGGAGCCAGTGGAGGGGTGTAGCTTACTGCCTTGTTCAGCCTGCATTTCCATACACCCCAGGACCACCTGCCCGGGGGAGGTCCACCTACTGTGGGCAGGGCCCTCCCTGCGAATCATCCATGAAGGAAATTACTCAAATGCGAATCTGATAAGGCATTTCCTCAGTTGATGTTCTCTTAGACAACTTTAGCTTGTGTCAAGTTGACAAAAACCTAACCAGGATACCTCCAGTTCCCTCTTCTCCCCTCCCCCAAGCTATGCTCTTGGTAGCTCTCTGCTGCCCCCACTTGGTTCAGCATCTCCAGATGTGTGGACCCCACAACCAGATCCAGCCAGATCCAGCCACTCCAAGAAGAATAAGATTCAAGCAGTGTCCCTCTGGGAGGGGACGCCTGGCAGTGTTCAGTCAGGACTCAGCTCCTCTCAGGATCATTCTCAGAGCTTGTTCCTGTCAATCACTAGCTGGGGATGGGCACAGAGCCTGGTTCTGGAACTTTCCAAGGGATTTACCGTTGCTGTGTCATCGAGCTGGCAGGGGTTGGCACGCCGGACTCCACGCATAGAGCAGGATCAGGATTGTCACCTTTGAGGTGAAGGCCATGTGACATCTGGTGACAACCCTTGAGGTTGGAAATAAAACAGGACAATGGCCAACTTCATCCTCCGATTTGTGGAAAGTTGTGGTTCAGCCGAGCCTGTGTGAGGCTCAGACATGGGTCTGCTGTGACACCCTGATCTGTCAATCAGCCCAGTGAATGTCTGTGGCCATGATATTTCTTATGTTGATTTTTGAGGATGTTCTAGAAAGTTCTTCTCAGCCCTGGAGCTTTGTCTTCTCTCTGTAGCACCTGCTAAGATCTTACCTCCTTCCTCAAACTCGTGTGTGGCGTTGTGTGGTCCATGTCTATTCCCAGGCTCTCATCTGAACACCGGCATGAAGCTCCCAGCTTCCTTCTTTTCTCTGATTTGTCTTCCTGGACTTCACACCTTAGCAGATAGTGACGCGGTGCCCTGAACAGCCCAGTGGTGGGGGTTGTGGCTCACTTTGGGGAACTGGCAGAGAGTGAAAGCCCATGTGGACGATTGTTTCATTTGGATGTATGCTAAGCAACTTGGAGAATGACCATGACAGTGTGTCCAGACCTCTGACCAGGCCTCTTGGAGCAGGCCACCCTTGTACTGTGGACATGTGTCCTGTGCTTCTTCTTTATTTATACTCTTTCCACTGGGAGGTCTGTGTACCACCTCACAGGCCTGGAGTTCGCACAGAAACAGGCAGCACTTCCCCAGCTTCCTTCTCTGCAGCCTAGCACCAAGGTGCGGACCTGTAGAGGAAGAGGAGTGGAGATCTAATTTCCAGACAGTGACTCCCACTTGTGCTTTGGGGACCCACTGTGCCAGTGATGGAATCAAGCTTGGTCCTAGGATACCTTCTGCACTGACTGACCTCCTGTCTCAGGAACAGCGAGGCTGGCTTCATAGGCTGGTCCCACAGCTCTGAGTGATGCTGACTCTGCCCCCCTTGATGGCCCTCCATCCAGTGCCTTCTGTCCTCGGGTGTTCAGGCCCCAGCAGAAGAGTCTGTCAGCACATAGTCTGACCCTGCCAGCCGCCAGCAGACGGCCTGGGCACTGGGCTATTCCAGTTAGTACCACCAGGTGGTGCTGTGGACCGTGCAGCCGCAGGCCTCAGGCCTCACTAAGCCCCACTGATGGCTCAGCTTCCTTCCCTTCTTGACATAACTCATCTCTGTTCTTGTCTTCTAAGAAACAAGTTGGACAGAAGTAGGACTGGGGGCATTGCGAGTGAGAGAGGGGTGATCCCAGTCTTGTCCCCGTTGTAGTTACCACGTGATTACGAACCCCAAATCCATCTCCTTAGATATTCCACGTGTTCAGGAAAGTACCTTGAACTTGTTATTTTTTTTTCTGCTGTTCACATCAGATGTGGCTTACATTGTATAACAGGCTTATGTTAGCGAGGAGGAATTGGGTTTTGCTCAGAGATGCTTCCTGCCCGTTAGCAGGTTCCCTGTTGTGCTCACTAACAACTCCAAGTCAAAAAACCATAAGCCTACGTTCATATCTGGCTCATTGCACTGTGGATTGCTGGACTCAGTCTGGCCCGCTATGACCATACTCCAGTGCCCAAGCTCACCAAGCAAGTGCCTGGCAGCTGATAGTCAGAAGAAAATGTTTACCCCACTCTCTGGTTCTGCAAACTTCGGTCAGAAATAGAACACACCCACTGCCTCGTCATTGGCCAAAGCAAGTCACATGACAGCGCCTGGCCTGAAATGGATGAGAAGGTTAGTCCTGCTATGTCCCAGCAGGAGAAATGACAGGAAGATTAGCCTGGCTGCCAGCCACAAAACACCAGCTGGTTCATGGGTCCAGGTCCCCTCAGGCAGTGGGGTCCTGGGCTCAGCTAAGAATATGAGCAGCGGTTGCTTCGAAAGCGGTCGCAGCCTTGTGCTGGTCTGAGGGTTAAATGCCGCGCCCAGGATCAAGCCCAGGGTGCAGAGAGGGAATTGCAACTTCTTCAGCTGCAGAGCCAAGCGTAGGCACTGGACACTGAGTGGCTGACAGCTGCTCTTAACAGGGCTGGGAGAAATGACGGGCTAGGAGTCTCCATATCCCATCTATCTCGGCCCAACTCCCGTCCTGTCCTGACAAGGGTTGCCACAAGGCACAGCAACTGCTGCTGTGGAACTGAGGTGAAAATCAGAGGCAGTAAGCGGGAAGCCCGCGCCTCAGCAGCCTTGATGGGAGCACTGCTATGCAAACGTTTTTCCACCAGGGGGCAGTAGTCATCTCCTACAAACTGCTGCAAACGAGCTGGGATCCAAGAATCCAAGGCCCAGAGCTGGTCAGGCCAAGCTCCTATTGCAGATTGCGAATCTGAGATGCACAGCACGGTGTGACACCTCAAATACTTGCATAATGATTGTCACGTGGGGTTTGGTGTCTCCAAACATGTTCTACCGGCATGTGTATAGACTCGTGTCTGCATCTCTGTCAGCCCACACTGTGTGGTCAATTAGAGTCAGATTAAAAGCAGCACCATGAATGGCTATCTTTTCTGTCAGTCTGGTTATAAACTTGAAGCTAAACATGATACGAGGGGTCTGTTATAACACCATAATTAATAAGAAGAAACTGAGGCCCGAGGAAGTTAAATCACTTCCAGGTTTTCCTCAGTCACAGGAGCCGGAGCCCTAGTCCAGGTGTGCTGGGTCTAAATTGCTTCCTTTCTTCCCCTCTGGCATTTCTTCCAGACAGCTTGTTACTCAGGGTCGGGAGGTAAAGGAATGAGAGAAGGACGCTGTGGCGCCATCCAGTGGCTTTGCTGGGTAATGTGGATGTCAGGCTGGAGGCAGTGTGAAAGACTGAGGCTGGAGATCTGAAGACTGACATTCTGGGAAACCAACCAGGGCCAGTCTGAGAGACGAAGGCGGGAACTGGTGGAAGAGTCACAGGCCACATCCACTGACCACTAAAGGGACGTGGAAGAGCCTACCCGGAGCAGGGCATCGGGGAGCAGGTAGTGGAATTAGCTGGAGACTCTGAGGTCTGAAAATGCCCCTCCATGCTAGAAAAGGGATGTCTCACCCTGGCGTCTGAGTGGGAAGACGCTGTGCCAGGGGTTCTTAACGCTACACACAGACACACAGACACACAGACACACAGACACACAGACACACACACACACACACACACACACAGACACACACACAGACACACAGACACACACACACACACACACACACACAGACACACACCCTGTAGCTCCCCACCGCCAGGGTGCACCCCAAGCTAGCCACTGCAAGTTAGAGGGGGCAATGCTGGAAGAATTGCCCTCTAGCGGGCTGAGTGGGAAGTGCGCCCTACAGAGCCTTGGTAGGTCCCTACTTCCTGCACCACGGCAGGTGGAGAGGAGAGGACAGACCAATGAAAATACCAACAGGAAAACCACCCGACCACACAACCCAGGCAAGGATGTTTTAAGAATCCCACATGCAGCCTGATGTGGAGGCAAACATCTTTAATCCTACCACTCAGGAGGTAGACACAAACAGATCTCTGAGTCTGAGGTCAACCTGGGCTACAAAGCGAGTTCCAGGACAGAGCTACATAGTAAGATTCTGTCTCAAAATAAATAAGTAAATAAATAAATAAATAAATTTTTAAATTAAACTTTTAAAAATCACTCATGTGATGCTGTAGTTTACCTGAATGAAGACCAGACCAAGGCTGTGGGATTGAGGGATATGTTACTGCTGAGGCCTCTGGACACAGAACCCTGAAGTCCAAGGACCATGCCACTCTCTAGATGGACATCTCCCCTCCTTGAGCCTACCCTGGCACCACCAGCTCCCCCTACCACAGGCTTTAATGACCACCAACCACTTTCCCCTCGGCCACATGTGGCTATGTCTTGGTAACATAAAGAAATGAGTTCTCAGCCCTCCAGGATCAAAGCTGGCCTCCTGCCCCCACTGTTCTCTCTCCTTTGAAGCTACTCTCTTCCACCCTTGAGCCAACCAACCAATGCGATGCAGGCGAGAAGCTCCCAAGCCAGGTCCCAAGCCTAAAATTGTCTACCACGGAACTGTCAGAAGTGTGAACCATGTAAACCAGCGAGATTGACACCCTGGGACTGAGGCCAGTGGCTTGGATGTCTCAACAACTCCCTCAGGACGGAGCCCTCAGAAGCAAGCAGGGAACAATGACATGCTTATTAACAGGGCCTCTCTTAAACGCTTTAATGAGTGCATCCGCTGCTGTGTATATCCAACGATTCCCAGGGTGTAGAGTTCCCCCATCCCACCCCTGCCCAGTGCCATAGGCTGAGATCCATACCTATACACAGCCAACAATGAAACCTCAAGTTCAGAATGGGGACCAGAGGGCCTACAGGACCGGGGGCCAGGGGCTGTATTAGAAAAAAAAACCAGCCTTGGTGTAGGTGAGCGTGAGCTTCTTATCTTTGGGGTCCCCAAACCATCATATCTCCATTTTTCAATTTTTCCATTTTCTTGCAAAACATTTATTCACATTGTTCTTCCTAGAAGCCGAGTGATGTCAGGGGAGCAGAGGCTCATGGTATTGTTAACACAGCCTGGGAGGAACGGGAAGGAGAGGAGAGAGCCAGACACTCTTCAGACTCTCACACCCTCCTCTCAGCCACTTGTGTCTGTCTGTCTGTCTGTCTATCTGTCTGTCTGCCTGCCTGTCTGTCTCTGTGTGGTGATTGGTTCTTTTCCCAAAGGTCAGCAGCAGCAGGGTCTGGAGCCATGGCCCATCTCCATTTTGAG
This sequence comes from Grammomys surdaster, assembly GCF_004785775.1. Taxonomy (NCBI): domain Eukaryota; kingdom Metazoa; phylum Chordata; class Mammalia; order Rodentia; family Muridae; genus Grammomys; species Grammomys surdaster. The sequence continues at coordinate 165,647 of NW_021620762.1, forward strand.
CAGAAGTCTTTTGATCTCCATGCAAAGTGAGGTCAGGGTAACTTCTAGATTAGGTGAGCTGATACCTATGTCGTTCTTGAGTTGAATCCGGAGGCAGGTCCCTGAGTTGGAGGGGGCAGCTGGTGGATGGTGAAGCCAATGTTGAAGAGCTGAGAGAGACACAGGGCTGAGGGGCAGTTGGAATGTGGCTGGCAGGACACAGGGAGCCCTAAGTACAGGTGACAACCATGTGGGTGGTGGCTCTGTTGCATCTCTCTTGACCCCACCCTGGGTGGATATTATTCTCTTTATGGAGCCTGAACCTTCCTCCCTCTTTGCCCAAACCAGCCTGAGGCTTGGTCAGAAACCCAGCTCTATGTACCTCAAGAAGGCAAGAAGGAATTAGGGTGTCAGCTGGTAGGGGGCAGCTGCTGTAGACAGTGGCAGCAGAGGGTGAGGATCAGCTCTGAGAACAAAATGAAGGGCAGAGTGGTCTCTCCCTCAGGGTGACGCATCCTCGGAGCAGGAACTCAGGCTAACTGGATGTGTGAGAGGCTCATGGTGGCTCTCAGACTGGAGAGAAATCGCTTACCGTCCAGAGAAGCATCCTGTTTTCAAGGTTGCAAACCCTTGCCAAAACATCCCGACAGCCTAGTTGAGAGGTGGCTGGGGACGCTGGGTGCCATGTCTCCTCCGGTCTGTGGACACGGGACCGTGCACAGACACAGATGGACAATACACTCCAGACCAGGGCCTCCTTTGAAATTCAAGAAGCGAGGCAAACAGGTTCACAACTAAAAGGATTAAAGGGTCTGGCTGCTAGGAAGAGCCAGGAGAAGGCTCTCCCTGAGGCCTGGAAGGAGATTAAGGTGGGTCAGGTGACAAGAGCTGTCAGATAAGTGGGAAGAGAAATTATGAACAGGGTTTGGGGACCACTGGAGGCTATGCTTGGGCAGAGGCTCTGGCAGCTGCAGGAAGCCTGGCAGGAGATGCCATCCAGAGGGGGCTGCTGGTCACCTACCACTGTATATTTGCCATGAGGCTTGTCTGAGGACACTGGCTGTCCTAGTCCTTGTGTGGCCATGCTGGAGCAGCAGAGCTGCAGGCAGGAATGCGTGCATCTACCTACCTGTCGGGCCAGCAGGGGCAGGGCACTCGCAGTCAGCATAATTCCTGCAGGTCTGAAGGGAAGAATGTCTGAAATCAATCTCTTTAGAAAGTGCTCGGCTTTGGTGGCTAAGGAAGGATTGCAGGCAGAGCTGGATCTAGCTGAAACTGGTTCACTGTAGTGTGAGGCATTACCACCTGAGCTAGGAGCCAGCTGATCCCCAAAGAGCCACCTAGGGAACTTTTTGATACCTTGAACCTGGCTTGGCCGTGGCTGTGTCTGAATGCTTTGGAGATTCTGGAAGGATCCTGTCAGAACTCAGTATGATATTCTAAGCCCAGCTTGTGGCAGAGACCCTGGTCGTTACCTATATGAGAGCCTTGGGTCTGAGAAGCCTGTGTGGTCAGGATGCCTACTAACATATACACACAAGCACACACACTTAGGCACATGTATGTATGCATGAATGTATGTGCACACATTGTATCATGTACACAGTGTGTGTACCCATGCACACAGCGTGTGTAAGAGTATGTATACGTACTTACCACACAGTGTATCCTGTGGAGTGTACATGCACACACTTGTATAGAATGTCCACAAATATGTACTTACTGCATAGAACACACACATCGAGTATACAAGCGTGCATGTGCACGCACACTGCATAGAGCACTTTGAGTATATATGTACGTGTGTATGCACACTGCATTTAACATACACACGAGTATATGTGTACATATGTGTACACACTTGCATAGAATACCGATGCAGAGGAATGTATGTGAACAAAATACACACTCTGCACAGTCGTGCATATGGTGCACATGTGCGTATACACTGTAAAGCTCATACACATGTGGAATGTATGCACATGCATATGAAAACACTATACACACATAGACTTGTGGCACAGCACACATACTGGCAAACACATAGAGCCACACATACATACACACATATGCATGTGGGTCAGTGGAGTAAAAGTTAACAAGTAGGCCTGCCGTTACCCCTCAAGTGCCTGGACACCCTTGGCCAGTACCTGACTGAGTGCATAGCATAAAGGTAGCTACGACAGCCACAGATGAGAAGGCTGGCGACCCCTCACTTGTATCTAACTAGGCCCAGATGCCTGTCCCCTCTAGGCCTTGGCTTTGCCACCCAGACCCTGAAGTCTGCATGCTGTGACCTGCAGCTGAGTCGGAGGCACAGAGGGTATGGGCAAGGCTTGTGGCTGGTGGAGAGCAGGGCGGCGTTCCGGGGTTCTAACGGTGTGTGCCTGGATTGTGCTTGCTGCCTTGTGTTCTGACTTAGGCCTATGGGTTCCTGGCTGAGAGTACTGACAGTTCACACAGGACACTTTTGTGGGATGTGTCAACTTATATGGGGACAGAGTTTATTACTGAAGTGGTCCGATGACTAGAGGTCTCAGCCTGAGAATGGGGTGAGAGAAACAGTTCAAGAAACAATAAAAAGAACCTCGAGAATCAGGATTCTCTTCTTCTTCTTTTGTTTTGTTTTTGTTTTTGTTTTGGGTTTTCTGAGACAGGGTTTCTCTGTGTAGCTCTGGCTGTCCTGGAACTCACTCTGTAGACCAAGCTGGCCTCAAACTCAGAAATCCGCCTGTCTCTGCCTCCCAAGTGCTGGGATTAAAGGCATGTGCCACCACTGCCCGGCCAGGATTCTCTTCTACCCTCTCTTCTGCCTAGCCATCCCTCCACCTGCCTGCCCACCTTTCCACCCACCCTCCCTTCTCCCTGCCCACCTTCTGGCTCTAATGTCCTTTCTTTCCAAGCAGATGACAGTCAAGCGTGGGCTTCTGCCATGTCACTGATGAATGTGGCCGCTCTCACCTGCCAGGATTAGTAGAGAGAACTCGGCCATCTTTTAAGGAGAGAAATGGGGTTCTGGGGCAGGGGGGAGGGCTGGACCCAGAGCAGCAGCAAGCAATGAAGCCTCAGGATAGGTACAGACTGAGGATGGACCCTGGAGAGGGGGAGGGGCTCCTCTATAGGGATCTTATGAGGAAGACACACCCCAGGTCCTCTCTCCGCCACTCAAGGGAATATCACAGGCTCTGACAGATCCTTGTGTGGACCCCAACTTGGCCTCTCTCTGGCTGCTGGCCAGGTGAATAGCTTTGGTTTTTGTCAGTGACAAGGAATGATAGAGTGTACCTGGGGGATAAGCAGAGAGCTCCCTGGGGACAATTCAGCATGAGTGACATGGTGTGGCTCACTAGTGTTCCGGACAGGTGTGTGGGTAGATGGACCACAGCTAGTGGGTCTGTTTACCATGGCCCTACCTGCCCTGGTTGGACAAGGTCGCAGTCTCTGTGAGGCTTGTTGACTGTCCTTCCTTTACTTCCAGGTATCTTGAGCCCCTCTCTTTCTTCCTGCGATGACCTTAGATGTCATTCCCAGCTGCTGTGGGGCTGGTTGTAGATACAGGCCCTGGCACAGGCTTTGCCTTCATTTTTTTCTGCATGCTGTGGTATGGCCCACTGTACCTGGACTGGCCTTAATCCTACTCCCACCCCTGCCATCGGGGCTCAGGGTAGCTCCCCTCTCAGGCTCAGCTCTGTGTCATTACGTACCCAGGTGCTTTCCATTTGGGGCAAGCTACTGATGTCTGAAGTACAGGCACCAGTGCAACGGGCTTCCCTGGCCCTTAGGGAGTATTCAAGGGCCTGAAGGTATTCATCGAGTACAAAGCTCCTGGGCCAGGGAAGGTGATCCTATCGGTTTCTGGAACATGCTATCGCCTTACTTCGTCCCCTTGAGATGCTGCTGATGTACCTGAGGAGTTGTTGGACATAGCCAGCTTCTATTCTGTCTCAAAATGTGTCCAGAATGGCCGTCGGCCACCATCCTTGGTAAGGAGAGAAAAGTGACACCCTGACACTCAGCATTTGAGGCTGCCACGTGCTGTTAGCAGTTGTGGTTGACAGTGCAGCCAGCAGAGTGTAGAATGCACGGCTGCAGCCATGCTGGGTCCAGTCCCCTGCCTGACCAGCTGCTGCCCTTTTGGTCCTGGGACCGGCAGACTCAGGGTGAGCCTGAGGAGAAAGTGTGCAGAGCCCCTGCCCTTCCGTTCTTTTGCACAAGCTCAGAAACCAGATTTTCAGATTCCACAGAGGGAGTGAGGCTGAAAGCAGACACAAACCTTGGAGTCACACAGTCTCAGCTGCTGGAACTCTATGTGCTATCCCTTTAGGAACACTCCTTGGAGCTAGAAACACTCCTGGCACGTGGACCAAACTGCTTCAAGCAGAAAAGCCTGCTTAGAGCTGGGTGTGTCCGCATGGCCAGCGAGTGGATGCTCCCTCATCCACAGACCCACAGCTAATCCTGCTGATCCTACCCCCTGGGAGTTGCTCCCTCTACCTGGAGTCCCCAAGCAAGGTTCTCTGAGGCTCAAAGACTCTCTCTGCTCCCCATTGTCCCTGCAAGTAACGCTTCTTCTCCCTCGACCATCAGGTCTTGGCCACACCCCTCCTCTAAGAGCTGTCCTCAAGGTGGCCTGTCCTTGTTGCTGTGGAGAACTTGATAAGCCCTGCTTGCCATGGGAGTTCAGTGTGACTCCGAACAAGCTCACTTTAATCCCTGTGTCCTGTTCTGGGTGTGGAGAGGTGTCATCCAAGCTGCTGGACAGGAGGTGTTCACCCCACTTTCCTCGTATGACCCCCATACCCCTAACTCTCTACACCAGAAGGATGTCACACCTCTGAACAGGAGGCGAGGAGGCCGGCATCCACAGTTGACTCATAAGCTGCTGGGAATCAGGGTGAGGCCCAGGCAGCCCGAGTGTCCCTTGAGGATGGAGATTAGGGTGGAGCAGAGTCCCTGGATCAGCAGCACCCCTGGGTGACTAGGCTTCACTTTCACTCACTTTCAAGTTGACGTTCTAACTACAAATTGCATTTTCTTGCTGGATGCCTACAAAAAGTCCGCATAAACTCTGGGTTGCTATGCTAGCCCCTCCCCCCACCCCAGAAACACCCTTCAGGACTAGGAAGGAGCTAGCCACCTGGAAAGGGGTGTCCCCAGGGAACTGTGTCCCATCAATGGGTGCACATGCTGGAGCACACCTGTGGAAAGAAGTCAGGGGACAGTTCTCTTCTTCCGTCATGTGGGCTTTGAGGCTCAAACTCGGGTTGTTAGGCTTGGTGACAGAGCCTTTACCTGCTGACCCCTCTCACCAATGGAGTTTAATCAACAGCAATTAATTCTTTATTAAGAAAGCCCAAGCTTTGGTAACCTGCCTCAACCCTTGAGCAAACAGTTGTGTATTCCAAGGGCTCCTTTCACCTAGCACTGGGACGGTGGCTGAGGGGACAGGGAACAGTGTCTCTATACCTTCCTTTGAGGTGACTGCCTTAGGCAACAGCTCTCTCTCAACTGGGCAACCAGGGCTTTGGCAAGAAGGTGGGTGGGAAAGGAAATGGACGGCTGGGGACTCCATGACCCAGGGCCACCACTGTAAGACACATCTGTTCCATGGCAGACGGTAAGAAGATGGGGTAACCTGAGATCTGCTGAAGAACAAGACATGGAGCCCACACAGAGTGCAACCCTGTGTGCACACAAAAAGCACTTGAGTATCTCAAAAATGTGCACCACCGCCCTGATGGTAAAGCCTCCTCCTCCTCAGCATGGCTCTCCCAGACACTCAGATCAGTCACGCTTAGCCTCATGCTGAAGACTTCCCCCTGGGCTTCTAATACTCCCAACTCAGTGCTTACTGGGGATGTATCAACAATGTGGGGGTTCCAGGAGTCTGGGGGGGGACTCATGTAGGATGGGTGTTGCCAGAGACCACCAGGACAAGGCTTCTGACAGGAGTTTGCATGGATACCGTGCCAAGGTCAGCAGAGCAGATGTGAAGGTGGCATAGCAGGAGCCTCTGCTCACACTGGCCTAGCCCAGGCTCCCACTGGAAGCATCCAGGAAGCAAGGTAGTGGAAGATACATGTGCCAGCTGTGTGTGCTCTTGGGAGAGACCAACCCTTTTGCGGTGTCATATAAGAATGAAGTTTCTTGGTGACATCATCAAGACACAGTGTGTGAGTGTCAATGAGAATGGCCTCTGGAGAATCATGTTTGAATAGTCGATCTCCAGTTGGTGGAACTGTTTGAGAAGGGTTAGGAGGTGTGGCCCTGGGTGTGTCACTGGGTCAGGGCATTGTTCGAGGTGTCAAAAAACTCACATCATTCCCAGAATACTCTCTGCCTCCCGCTGCAGCTGGCTGTTCCTGCTGTCATCCAGGCCTTTGCTTTGCCGTTATGAACTTTAACCCTGTGAAATGGTAGGCCCAAATGAGCACTCTTTTATACGTTTCCTTGGTCGTGGTGTTTTGTCACAGCAATGGAACAATATCTAATACACACAGAAGGCTGAGTTTTCTTGGTGTCTGATCCCAGGACCCAAGAGAAAGCCTATCACCTAAGTGACTGTTTCTATCTGCAGTGGGTAACTGTGGGCCTGCTGTCTAGCATTTGCTCCCACTTATGGTAGCATACAGCACGCAGCCTCAAAAGAACCACCTCTGTGCAGCCAGATGTGGCCAGGTGTGGCCAGATGACCCAGCGACCTATATTTAAAAACTCAGGTGGATCTCTGGTTCTGTCGATCCCTGTTGTGTGTGACTGGAACCCTTCTGGGATCTTGCTAGGTCTCTTTGGGAGCATGCGTTAATGGCCACACCACAGCTTCACAAACTGTTTGACAAAGTCCAAACAGGACACAAAGAGAAGCGATGACCAGCTAACCTGGGGAGGGGGCAAAGCTCAGAGGCGGGGTGATTTTCCAGCATGCATCGTGTCCTGGGTTCAACCCTCAGCTCTGCAAAAAGGAAGAGAAGAAAAAACAAGAGGCAAGGGATCCTTGGAGTCTCGGAAGGGAGAAGTAAAATCTGGAGAAATCTGGACAGGAAGTGAGTGAGACCTACCTGGGAGAGACTTCTGATTGCCAGAAGACCTGAGAGGTTAGAAGACAGGAAAAAGGAGCAACTCTAGTCCTGGTCCCATCCCCCACACCTGCCCCTGACGTCTGTTTTGGGGTTGGACCACATCTACATAATGTCTCCTGTTTACCCGTGTCACAAGCACCCCAAGCCTGTGACAGCTGAAGGGACTGGAAGCCAGACTCTGTCCCCTCTGAACCTCTAGCACACACTAGCCCGCCCCCTCACAGTGGCAGCCACCAGCCCCACGGGGACTGAGACTCCCTTATAGCAAGTGGGCTGTGCACAGGAAATACACCCTGCTTCCCCAAACTCCGCTGAGATCAGCTGAAGAAAAAATTTTAAGTTAGTTTAAAAACAATGTAACAGAAAACCTCGATTCATAAACACAAATAGTTAAAAACACAGATTCACTAGCCCAAGGCCATCACAAATTACTGACCTTTGAGTTGTTTTGAACTAGTTCTGTTTGTTGTTTTGTTTTGTTTTGTTTGGGAGGGTCTCACTCTATCCTTGAACTCTCGGTCTCCTGGACTCAGCTTCCTGAGTGCAGAGCTCACAGTCATACACCAGGGCACGGACTTCTTTTTTTCTTTCCATGTGGCTTCTGGAAATGCAGATTGTATGTGTGTCTTGCATGATGCTCCAGCTGGATATTACTGGTCTCAAGGCAGAGATTCCCGTTGATAGTTATAAACCTAAGCGGCTGACAAGAAAGACAGAAGTTCAGTAAGGGTGTTAAAACGAGGCAGGGGTGGGAGGCAGGTGCCTGGCACGGGGACAGGGCTGGAGATACTGGTTCTGTTGAAAGCCGTGGCGGGGCTCAGCAGGTCTCAGCTGGGTTCTCTCCAAGTTCCCACTGATAGATCTACTACCCCCATCTGCCACCCCTCCTCAGAGCCCTAACACTTCCAGTTTGGGGAGGCCTAGGCTCTGTGCAGACCTCCGACCGCCGGTCCGGAGCAGGCAACTTGGGCCCTGGTCAGCGCATCCGGAGGAAACTCTCATTGAGAATGCGTGGCCTGTCGGGCGCTATTGCAGGAGCCTCGGATAAAGTGTTCCTATGAAGAAGATAATTGAAAATCAAAAAAGACTTTGTTAATTTGATTAGGCAGAGCCGTAGTTGAATTGTTCTTCATCAAAAGAGATTTAATTTTGACATGCAATTAAACCCTTCTGTTATAAGATCTGCCCCTCGTGCTAGGGAAGGGCTTGGCAGCCTGGGGCGGGGTGTGGTATTCGCAACTGTCGGGTGGGGGTGGGGCTGAGAAGGGGAGAGGTGTGGGGATTGAAGGACCAATGGAAATTATGGCGAATGAGGTCAGGGCATGGCCGAGGAAGGGGTTATCACAGGTTGTGTGTGTGTGTGTGTGTGTGTGTGTGAGAGAGAGAGAGAGAGAGAGAGAGAGAGAGAGAGAGAGCCTCAAACTGACAGGATTTGAATACAGAAGCTGATTGGCAGGAGAGAGGAGGCCAGAGAGGCTTTCCAAGAAGAGGGAGGTCACTTCCAGGAATCTGGGAGGATGCAGATTCCTGTGGCCTTAAAGACTCCCAGAGGTTAAATCTGGGGGCATCTAGTTTTGTGACACGGGGTGGCTTTCTGGAAACATGAAACCATGACACATTGTGGAGCTGAACCTAAGGGCTGAGGGCAGGGTGGCAGGTTGCCAGTGTGGCCTAGCACAGCTGGTGTGAGACTAGCCTGATGAGATTGGGAATAAGTAGAAAGGCTATTGAACTGTTGACCACTGGGACAGGTGTGCAGACGGGCCACACAAAACCTTTGCAAGTGAGCTGCTTGGCGGAGGGGCAGAAGAGACACAGCTGTACTACTAATGGGAGATTTGTCAGCTCCAGGAAGTAGGCAGGGCCATTCTGTGCAGGTCACCATGTGCTAGAGAGGGTGGCAGTCTGAAGTAGTCGAAGAGGGGACATCGGTTACCTTGAAATGCTTCCCTCAGGTTAAAAATAGCCCCGCCCCCATCCCAAGCCCCACCTCCACCCTAGCCTTCACCCCCCAACCCAGCCCTCACCCCGCCCCATCCCAAGCCCCATCCCCACCCTCACCCTGGCCCCACCCCAAGCCCCACCTCCGCCCCAGCCCTCACCCCCCCGCCCCCGCCTCCACCCCACCCTTCACACCCTCCCCCATGGACTTCAGAGCTCCTTCTGATGCGCTGTCAGCCTGGAGAAGGCCCCCTGAGCCCCACCACAGGCTTCCCAACCCCTTCGCACTTTCCTCCTTGGCTGTGCTATGGTGAGGAAGGTTCCAGATTACTGCCAATGCTCCAGCGGGGCAAGGGTTATGCCCGGCAAGGCAGAGATCGATGTTCTGTAATTAGTAATTAGTAAATGTTTTCTAGACCCATCCTAGAAGTCGGGGTCATTGTGCAAATAGCTACATTAGCTCCACAACCCAGCCTGGACCTGAAAGGCCTGAAGACAGAGGGTGCGGAGGATGAGCAGCCTCCCAGGCCGACCCCCACCCCCACCCTGCCTGCCCGGGAGGGAGTAGGCACAATCCCCTGAGATCTCTCGCTAGCCACCACCAGATTCCTAATGCTCCGTGCCAGGACACTCTCCACCTGCTTGCTCTGAGGAGAGAGATTGTAGGCATGGGCAGTCCTGGAGACCCCCTGACTTAACAATGACCCCTCACTGAGGGATTCCTTAGGGCTTCCCTCTTCCTGGCGCACTCACAGAGGGTGACCCCTTCCCCATCGCCTTCCCAACCACTCAGACCTGTGAACTGTGGTTGAACTGGATCTGCAGTCCTATAGGGAGAAGCTCGCTTTCTGAGGAAGAGATGCTTTCAAAGTTCTTGCGCTCATGGAGGCTGGGAGTGTAGACCTGTGAATCGGGGTCGTTTTAGACGCCTTGGTGTTACCAGACATTTGTATAGAGCAATTTAATATTATATATCGGCACCTTCCCCCCACTTAGAAGTTTATGAACTTATTCTGGTCTCTATTTTTTTTAATGGAGCTAGAGAGATGATTCCGTGGACACAGTATGTACTGCAGAAGCATGAGGGCCCACGTCTCTAACACTTTCATAGAAATCAGCCTTGGTGGCCTCGCCTGTAACCTCAACGCGAGTTGGAGATCCGGATTCCAGAGGTGCTGGCAGCCAGCCCAGCCAATCGGTGAACTCTGAGGCTCACTGGCAGCCAGCCTAGCCAATCAGTGATCTCTGTAACTCATGGGCGGGCCAGCTAGCCCAGCCAATCAGTGATCTCTAGGTTCAGTGAGAGACCTTGTCTCAAAGAGAGACTTTGCCTTCTGGCATCTACAAGCATACGCACAAGCAAGCACACATGCACACATGCATGCACACACATGCATTTACTTCCTTCCACTCATAATTTCTTTCATAGGCCTGGGCCTGGTGGAGATACACCCTGCTGTCTCATGGGAGGGCTGGCGATCCCTCAGTGACAGAGACAAATGCATTTCTGAATCCCTGTCCTCATGGAAGGCGGATCCATATGTGATGTGAACCCAAGGAAGTGTTTGCTTCCCCTGAGGTATTTTGAGGGAGCAGAAGGGAGACAAGAGAGGAACTTCACACACCCATACTCCCTCTATCAAGCCAACCCTGAGCAACGGCAGCCCTTCCCTTCCGTGTGATCGCCGCTTAGCCTGAAGCATCCTGATAGGCGAGCAAAGTTGACCCACCCGAGACTAAAGTCAGTGTTCTTCCAAAGCCCAGCTCCTTCTCCTATGGGAGTCACAGTCTCATCTGCGACTTGGGCATCGCTGCACTGAAGAGAGTGTCAGCAGAGAACGTTTGCTGAGCACATATTGCGGGGGTGGGGGCATAGGAGTGGACTTGTGGGTCTGTGTGCATGTGTGTTCTGTTTCAGCATACATGTGTCTGCATGTGTCCATGTCTGTCTGGGTGAAAGTGGGCATATCTGTATACACACACCCATGTGTATATTCACATGTCTGGACGCACACGTACATAAACTCAGCCAGGTGGTTTACGCCCTGAGTGAAGCCTCTGAAAGAGCAAATGTTGGATGGAGGAAGTTCTTGCAGTTAGTCAAGAACTCTGCCTGCAGCCTCCTTAGACAGTCAGACCTCGGGAACCTCCGGCCTCAGTTGGCAGCTCAGCTGAGAGGCTTGAGACTCACATATCTGCCTGAATGGTATGGAGAGGAGCCCTGGGCTGTAGCTCAGAGGAGGACAGTGAGGGACAGATGATTTACGGACTCGGAAAGAACCACCCTCCCCCACCCCCGCCCACCGCTGCCATTGGGTACCAGAATGTCAAATGAGCCTGTGGCTACCTTACTTTCCTGTGCTCAGCTGGTCTCATGATGGAGGGACAGGAGAGAAGATTTCTGTCACCATTTGAACCTCCTGCTGAGGCCAAGTGTTCCTCCCCCACCTTGCAAGACTTGTACAAGCACAGTGTCCAGGATGCAGCTCCCTTGATTTAACACCCTGCTGGGGCACTCAAGTCACCCTTGGCTGTGTCTGATGGTGATGCTCTCCTACCTGGGGTCTACTGGCTGGCCACTCTGAGACTGCATGCTGCTAGGGTCCCAGAACCTCTCTCACTTCCTACCTGAGCCCCATGGGAGCCACAGTGATCCTCACTCATTAGTACAAGCACTAGGGACACAGTAATGAAGGCAGATATCAGCCCAGAATGGTGAGCACACTGATGGAGCACGGGACGTGTTTCCTCCCGCCCCATCGGCTGAGCAATCGGGAGATTCAATCTTGCATGTCATCCAGGTCTTATCTTTCCTCCTGAGGCTTCTGTTTGTCTATGTCTCAACAAGGACCGTGCTCGGGTTCGCCTCCGTGTTTTACATCCTGTCTTAGAGTTTATCAGGCCCGTGACCTTGTCGAATCGACAGGCAGGCTTGGCTGTTAATAATTTCCTACTTGAAACTTCTAGTGTGGGCAGAGGTGGCTAGCGGTTTGGAAGTGGGTGGGTAAGCTAGTAGACCAACCCCAGCAGGAGTCCAGTGTTTTCTGTTCACCTGGACCCAGACCTAGGCTGGCTGGCGGCATTTTGAAACTAGACTGTCCTTGCTTATTTGTTTGTTGTTTTGTTTTATTATTTCTTACAACAGAAACTGAAAGTGGTGTCCTGCTGGCCATGTGCCACCACAACAGTGCTGTGCTGGGCTGGTCCCTGGAGGAGTGCCTCAGGATTAGGGGACAGAGAAGGTGTTTAGGAAGGTGAGGTGTTCACCTCAGTGCTGGAGGGAAGAGCAGAGCCTGAGCCACTTTTCTATAGAGTACAACCATGCTCAGTCCTGACACCACAGTCAGCCACCGTCTGCTGATGGTCACGTGGTTGTTGCTGAGCAGTCCCAAGGCCTGGACTCAGGTTTGGGTGTTGTAAGTGTAGACCTTCACTCTGAGAGATAAGCTCACATGACCCATAGCTGAGAAAGGCTTCACAAAGAGGTTAAGCAACTTGTATGAGGTCATACAGCGGTGGAGACAGGGACCTTGGTCAGTGTAGAAGCTGTCATGGGGCAAGATGGAGGGGTGTCCCTGCAGTCTAATGAGGAGTACCCTGAGAAGTAAGTTCAACTTGGAGTCTTCTGTGTCTCTTACAGTTCCCTTAGCCTCTGCCACGACACCACATCTCCATGTCTACTTGCACAAATTGGGGTGACCACTGGGGGCTTCCACTGCCCACTGTTACACTCTGGGTGCAGACAGCAGTTAAAGAGGGATGTTACCCTTCCCCAACCTGGTGTCTTGACCTCTGATTGTCCCCAGTTAGCCTCCTCCACACCCCCAAAGGCACTCTGTGCCCCAACATAAGAGTTCCTCTGGACCAGCTATTGGGATATACAATTACCATGCTCTGCTTGGACTCAGAGCTGGTCTTAGTCAGGTGCCACAGCTATCATTGGCTTCCTCTCCTCCCCCTCAGTCTCCCACTATGCCCTGCAGCAGGTCGATCCCTAATCAATGCTTGTTGACCGACTGTCTGGGAAACGATTTCCCTCCATTCTTTCTGGAGTGCTCTGTGGAAAAGAACAAATGCCTAGGAATGAGAGGACCATACTCCAATTATCCAGGGTGACATCTTGCTCTAGGTGCTCCTTGATGACACAGAGATGGAGTGCTGGTCCTAAGGGAGTCTGGGTGGGGTCACTGGGAGCTGGTGAGGAGAGGGGGTGATGTAAGCAGAATTGTTGAGGCTGGGATGGGTTGAAGGAGCCAGCAGATCGGGGCCATACGAGGTGGAGGACTAAGGGACTGGGGTGCTCAGTGAGCTGGGGAGGCAGGAGAGCCTCAGGATGCCGTATGTAAACAATGTTTCTTCAACTCAAGTCATGTTTTAAGTGAGCTGGGGAAGACTAAGTCTGTGGAGAACCCCAGCCGTTACACGCGGTGTAAACCTTCTCTAACACCTCTGTCTGTGTATGGAAGTTTCTCCAGGCAGTGCACTGAAACAGTTAAAACAGTCAAGGGTGACAATCAATCCTGCACGTGTGTGCGCCACCATGCACATACGTGCCGTGCGAGCCCTCGCCCTCCCTTGGGCACCTGGGCGAAGAGGCACACGCATGCTTCTCCTTGCTCCAATTCAGTCCGATGAAGACCGTGTTGTGTTTGCTGGCCTACGTCCTCAGCAGCAAGCAATTCACTTAATGAGTTTCCTTAATTCTCGGCCATTAGAAACCCCTGCTTCTTCTGCAGGAAAGCTGGCTTTTTCCAGGAAACTGGGGTGCAGATGTGGAGCACCCTGCACCCCTAAACTCAAACCTTGCAACCCCACCACAACAGAAACACACATTTGTAGGGAGACCCAGGAAGATGGGAGGTGGCAACGAGGTGCCTGGAGGGAAGAGGGGTGCCCCCCCCAAGACATGCACTCGACATGCTCAGAGGGAGTGGCTCTGCTCCCCTTGGGGAATCTTGACCGGGAGGTGGCATGCCCTATGGAACTTCCCTATCTAAGAGACCCTAGGCAGATTCAGGGGTCAGTTTGTAGAGGCCTCACATGGAGCCTTGTGAAGAGAGGGCTTCATAGTTTCAGAACTGGCCCTCAGGAGCCTCTGATCTGCCCCGTTGATAACACTGAATAAACCATCAGGAGAGATGAAGCTAAGGCATGGCAGCAACACTCCTGGCCTTCATCTGAGGTTTGAGGCAGGTGGCCACTCACATAGATATTCTGGAGTCTGTTGGGTGGGGTGCTGGGCTGTTGGCTTCCTCTCTTCTCGGGGAGATGTTGACTGGGTCACTGTGTAAGAATGTGCACAGGCTGTGGAGATGACAGAGGCCTGAGGTTCAGGGCCTACAGTGCCACACCCAGCGCATTCACGCAGAGATGAGCTGAGAATCCCTTTCACATACAGCTGGAGTTTCTGGAAGCTTTGTCTCTGACTTACTGGTGACCGACTCTCAACTCCTCTTTTAAATAAGCAACAAAATCCAAGCCAGATGCTTGTCACAGTGATCCATCTTGTCAACCTGACAGGACTGAGGGCTCCCCAGGAGATTGTCAAAATGCACCCCTGGGTGCATCAACCAGGGTATGTTCAAAGCCCATTAGATCGTGAGCACTCTGACCTAATCAATGGCTTAATCGGTTGATGGATTCTGATTTCAAAGAGACGGTTGAGCAGCAGGAGGACTGTAGCAGGTACGGCTTGGTCGGAAGGAGAAAGGTATTAAGGGGCTCCCTGTGTGAAAGGCACTATTACCACTACCCCACCCCTCTAGCCAATGTCCCTCACCCAGTTCATAAAAGGCTGCCCCTGGGTCCCACAGCTTCCCCGGGTCTGATGGATTCATCTCAGCGCCTGTCCCAGATGAAAGCTAGTCCCTATATACTGACTACAGCCATCTACCACCAGGGCGGGGCTCTGGCCTGTGGGACTTCTGGCCTAGCTGTCCCTCCATCTTCACAGTGTGTGGTGGTTTGAATATGCTTGGACCAAGGAGTGGCACTATTAGGAAGTGTGGCCTTGTTGAGTAGGTGTGTCACTGTGGGCATGGGCATTAAGACCCTCATTCTAGCTGTTTGGAAGTCAGTCTTCTCTTAGAGACCTTCATATGAAAATGTAGAACTCTCAGCTCCTCCTGCACCATGCCTGCCTGGATGCTGCCATGTCCCTGCCTTGATGATACTGGACTGAATTTCTGAACCTATAAGCCAGCCCCAATTAAATGTCCTTATAAGAGTTGCCTTGGTCATGGTATCTGTTCACAGCAGTAAAACCCTAACCAAGACACTTGTCAATCTTCATGCCTGCAAGCTGATGTCCCAACCATCCACACAGCATCTATCAGCATTATTGATTCTAGACACATTCAACTAAGGGACAGATTCCAGTCTGTATCTACCACACAGCTTCCACGGTCATGGCCTTGGGCATCCATGCTGGCCTGGGGCTGCCCCGTCCCTTGTGATGCCTATGAGAGAGGAGGGGAGGCCTCTCAAGTGCCTCCTTTCTCTGGGACAGAAGATGGTATGAACTGGACTGACATATCTAGACACTTCCATTCTTCCCTGCCTCTGTGGGTAGGAGCAAGTCACCAAGAAGGTATGGCTGGACTTAAGTCCAGGAGCCTCCTTGAGTTGGGGATGGGCTAGGCAGGATGGGATGTTCATTCCCCTGGCTTCAGGTGACAGAGGCCTCAGTATACAGGGAATAGCTTCCATCTGTAGGGACAGGTACTGAGGTGAAACCATCAGACATGGGGAAGCTGTGGAACCCAAGGACAGTCTTTTATGAGCTGGAGGAGGGACATTGGTTGGGCAGTAGTATAGTAGTAACAGTGTCTTGCACACATGTGCTATGTGCTATGGGCTAGGTGTATCCACATGGTCTACGGTGCCTTTGGTCAATCTTGCCTTTTATGGGACTCTCAGAATTTTTGGTGGCACCATCTTCCCACTATTAACTGGGGGAAATGCTGGGATAGCCACACTCCTAAATCCACAGTACCAGTGTGTGTCCTGCTTGCCACATACTCACAAGAAGAGCCTCTTCTTATGGGGTGAATGGACATGTTCCCCACAGACTTATGTTTGGATACTTGATTCCCAGCTGATGGCACTGTCTTGGGAGGCTGTGGAACCTTCAAGCAATGGGGCCTAGCTGGAGGAAAAGGATCTTATGGTTCATAGCCCCACCCTGCTCCCAGCCCAGCATCTCTGCTTCCTCCTCTAGTGAGATCTTAGTGACTAGCCCGACATCCCTGCTACCACAGCTGCCATGAGTGCTATTGGGCCTGTATTGCTTGTTTTTCTGTTGCTGCGATTAAACACCATGACCAAGCACTTTATAGAAGGGAGAGTTTATTTGGTCTTACAGTACTAGAGGCTTCACATCCATGGTGGTGGAGGGAAGCACGGTGCCTGGGGCAGCAGCTGAGAGCTCACATCTTACTGAAACTAGGAAACAGAGCACATTGGGAATGGAGTGAGGCTTTTTAAAAGCCCACCCCCAATGAGATACTTCCTCCAGCAAGGCCACACCTCCTAAACCTACCCAAACAGGGTCACCAACTGGTGACCAACTATCTAAACATCGAAACCTCTTGGGGACATACTCATGCAACCTGCCACAGTGCCTATCCAAGGGAGACAGACATAGTGGATTATACCCCTTAAATGATGGCAGACATAGTGAATTGTACCCCTTAAATGACAGCAGCCATGGTGGATTGTACCCCTTAAATGACGGCAACCATGGTGGATTGTACCCCTTAAATGATGGCAGCCATGGTGGATTGTACCCCTTAAATGACGGCAGCCATGGTGGATTGTACCCCTTAAATGACGGCTGCCATGGTGGATTGTACCCCTTAAATGATGGCAGCCATGGTGGATTGTACCTCTTAAATGACGCCAGCCATGGTGGATTGTACCCCTTAAATGACGGCTGCCATGGTGGATTGTACCCCTTAAATGATGGCAGCCATGGTGGATTGTACCTCTTAAATGGCCCAGGACAAATCTCTCTTTAAGTAACTTATTTCAGCTGGTTTTTTTTTTCACCATCAATATCTTGAGTCCTATTGTTACCGAATTTGAGGTCACAGTCTGTACCCCAAGAAGCCAAGCTCAGCCACCCATCCACAAGAAACAGTTAAATGCCCAAGTTAATAGTTTTTTTCTTAAAGACAGAAAAAGAAATGTATTCAATGTGGCCACATTGGGATTGGGAGGAGGGGTGAAGACAACGGCCTCTCCTCAAGTCCATCATCAGGGTCCTCACGTCAGGGTTCTCACAGGAGGGAAAGGCTTACATAAGTGGCTGGTAAATCACCAGCACTGCGTGAACAGAATTTCTCTGAGGGAGGCAAGCTCTAAAAGGCAGCAGGCTTCAGCCTTTTCCTTCTCTTAGCATCAGATTCTTGGAGGGTTCCAGTGTCTTGGGGTCTATTGTTTCAATAGTCTGACAGGATTGTCTTAGCTAGGATTTCTGTTGGTGGCGAAACACCATGACCAAAGCAAGTCGGGAAAGCAAAGGATTACTTGGCTTATACTTCCATAGCACTGCTCATCATTGAAGTAGGTCAGGACAGGAACTCACTCAGGGCAGGAACCTGGAGGCAGGAGCTGATGCAGAGACCATGGAGGAGTGCTGCTTACTGGCTTGCTCCCCATGGCCTGCTCAGCTTGCTTTCTTATAGAACCCAGGACCACCAGTCCAGGGACAGCACCACCCACATGGGCTGAGCCCTCCCCTTTCAAGCAAGAATTAAGAAAAATGCCCCACCGGCTTGCCCGCAGCTCAAACTTACGGAATAATTTTTTTCAACTGAGCATAACACTTTTCTGATAACTCAAGCTTGTGTCAAGTTGACATCAAACTATCTAGTACACAGATCGAGGGACATAGTCTCTTTAGTGTATTCTCCTCTCTTGTATTAGTTCCTTCCATCCCGTGGGTCACTATCCCTAACACGTGGCTTCTGCATTCACGGGGAGAGGCTGTGCATGGATGTCGGTGTAAGCATTGTATGTGTGAGACAGCATGCATAGAAAACATGCAAGTGAACACACATGTGTGCAGCTGGATCGCCAGGAAGGCACACTGTAGCCGTCGCTACTTCGGTCAGGACACTGCTGTATGACAACTTCCATGAGCCCTGTGCGCCTTTAAACTACTAGCTGAAGCTTATCCGATGACTTCCTGGATACAGGGGAGCATGTTTGACCCTAAGGTTTATATTAGTCCCTTGTGACTTTAAAGGGCAGCACTCCAGCTGGGGACTGCTGAGCACAGGGCTGAGAAGCCACCAGCTGGGCCGAAATGTGAGAGCTCACGTGAGCTGCTGTTCACAACCATGGCAGACCAGTTCCAGCAGTTTCTTAGACAGAAGTATCCCTGCAGAGTGGCACCATTTATTCCATCACCTGTGGGTGGGTTTCTAGGTCATTCTGCATGAGAGATGAAGAATCAGACATTATGTACAAATGAACCCAAATGCGGCATCCTGGCATTCTCTCTCCCATCTTTAAACACAGACGGGTTGACTAGGAAACACCAACAATGAAGATGTTCAGAGAAGCCTAGAGGAGACCCAGAGCACAGCAGTGTGACTCCAAAGCTTGCTTGCTGGTCCCCATACTGGACAGCGGGGCTGTGCTTCATGAAGCCCAGGTAGGGAAATCCCCTCTTCCGGTGTGCCAGGCTGGAGCTCTCCTGTCTCCATGGTTTCCCCTAATTATGGAAGAGCCAACAGTTCTGGAGACCAAGGCAAGCATGGGAAAGGGATGCTTTTCAAGAGATGAATATATATAGGACTAGAGATGACCTAGTGGTTAAGAACACTTGCTGCTCTTGCAGAGGACCTGAATGGTTTCTAGCACACACGTGGTACCTCACAACTCTCTGTAAGTCCAGTTCCAAGGACTGGACACACTCTTCCGGCCTCCACGGGGTACTTAGACACATGCAGGCAAAACGCTCATAAACACAAATCTAAAAAATAAAGAGTTAAAACAACAAACGGAAAGCAAGCATCGCTAGACCCTCAGAGGACGGGCAGAGTGTGCTTTGTCCCACGCTTCTCATTCATAGGAAATGAGCTCAGATTGCGCCAGGGACTAATCTCGCTGAGCCGAGCCGCTCCTGCAGGAATTCCAGGCGCTTCCACACCTGCGCTGTGTGTGTGAGACTGTGGGTAGTTCTTCCTCCCCCTGTATGAAAGCCAGGTCTGTAAGTACCAGCAACGGGCAGCAGGAAGCCACCTGCAGCGGATATTCCCTGGCAACTCACAGGGGCCTGATTTCACAGGGATGGCTGACAGCCGAGTGTCTCCCTGGGTGGGCCAGTCCTGCACCCTGTGCTGCACACAACAGTCTAGGGTGCTGCTGAGAGTGTCTTGTCCCACCTGACCATGTGAACATTTATCCTGCTTCCCCTCCGTGGGGGGAGCAAGGAAGATAAGGAGCACCCGTTTCCCTCAGATCACAGGGCAGAAATGTGTGAGTTATGCATGCTGGGTAAACTTTACCAACACAGCCTAGGCCCTGAGCCAGGGAAAAGTGCTGCCTTCTGTTTGGTGTGAACCTTCTATGTCCCTCCTAGTGCAGTAGTCTAGAGCCCTTGTGTGGGACTCCTTCGATGCTGGCCGACAAGTACACTCAGGAATGAGGAACAGGGCTTAAGCAGGAGGTGAAGCTCAGGAGACAGGAGAGGAACAGGGGGAGGAGAGGAAGAGAGGAGAAGAAGGGAAAGAGTTGGTTGGGTTGTTTTTTTTTTTTTTTTTTTTTTTGGTTTTTTGAGACAGGGTTTCTCTGTGTAGTTCTGGCTGTTCTGGAACTCACTCTGTAGACCAGGCTGGCCTCGAACTCAGAAATCCACCTGCCTCTGCCTCCCAAGTGCTGGGATTAAAGGTGTGCTGGGAAAGAGTTAAAGGAAAGGGACCTGTAAGGGTTCAGCTCCTAAGGGAAGCTGCTTCACAGGAGGTGGCCTGGGCCCATGCCTGTTAGGCAGCAGAATCAGGAAGAAAGGAAGGGTTATGCAGTAATGTCCCAACATCGGACACCTCAGATGGCCTGTGGGGAGCCCTGGAGGCAGAAGGCACAGGGTGTGGCCTACACACCCTCTCACTCACCTATCATGGAAAGTGGCTATCCTAAGGTTTGTAAGCAAATCGTTTTTGCAAGCACAATGACCAGGGAAGGGCTCAGCCGGAAATGCCAACCAAGTCCAGTTTCCACTGCTGGGTGGAGTTCCTCTCCATGATGGATCTGGGTGGGTAGCCATGCTGTCCACTAGAGCAGGGCTGTCCCTGGGGTGGTGACCCAGCCCAGCTCCTCTGTCATGTTGGGTCCCTGCATCTGTCCTCCTTTACTTGAGCAGATGCCAGGCGGTAGTGCGGCAGGCTGGTATCGACTGCTTGCAAGGGAGACATCAATAAAGCTTTGTAGCATTAGGGCCAGGCTCTGCCCCCTGCAGACAACTGGGGCTGCAGAGTGGTACTCTATGCATGATGCTTTGGTTTCTCTGGCTCTGGGGACCCTGACTTTGAAAGATTGGGTTGTGACGTTGGCACTCTATGTTACACAAGCATGGCTCCCTTTCAGAGCAGGTGTTAGCCACCAGAGCCCACCCAGTCCTCTGAAATCAAACAAATGCTCTAACGGTGGGGGAGAGGGGTCTTAGGAAAAGAAGAGCCAAGATCTCTCACTATTAACAGGGAGGCACTGGCTGGGCAGTGCACTTCGTAACGCACAAGGGCCCACTGTCACCTGAACTGGGTGACGCATCCACTGGCGTGATGGACAAGTGCTGTACCTGGTCCCAGTTTGGACAACAGACTCATTACAAGGCTTCCTGTCCATCAGCTATCTAGCTAGTGTGGGTGGTGCTTGGGCTGTTGGGCCTACAAGCTGTCCCTCAGTGCTTTCCGCAACACCAAGTTGGCACAGGGGCATAGTTCAGCCTGTCTCCTTTTCAAACCAAGCAGGACAGCCCGCAGCTCAACCAAGCCTCTCTGGGGTGTTACTGAGAGATGGGGGGGAGGGGGGTGCCTTGTGTGCTGCCATCCTCATGTTGGTCCTGATCAGGGTTGTGCTGTGTAGAACTGTGGCATTCAGGGATGCTGAGAATCTCTGGTACAAGGAGGTGGTACCCAGAAGGCTTCTGTCTCCATGGTGACAGGGCTCCTGGAGGTGAGGCTACAGCCCTCTTCCTAGCTCCGTGTGTTTACCTTGGCAGACACTGCAGCCCAGCACTTCTGCTCCCTTTACAGACAGTCCAAGGAATTCTAACTCAGCTCTGAGCCATAAGCAGAGTGTAGGGTAAAACTGTTTAATCCATATTGTCAGGGGTAGGGAGATCTGTTCCTTTAGTTTTATTTCTGTGGAAGGTGTTGTCAAATGTGCCGCTGGTTCATACATGGGAAATATATTCCATTAAGACATTTTTCACCTGCTGCTGAGCTGGCTTCAGCGGATACTCATTGTCTGCCCGCTTTGCTATAATCCATTTATCTGGCGTTCGTGTGGGATGGCGTGCGTGTGGGAGCACCGGGCCTCGCTAGAGCACCGCTGGAATTAAGTATGAATTAAATGTACCATTAAAATAAAGTGTTATCACAAGCATTTAATGAGTTTTATTCTTTAACGGTTTCGTTTTGCGATTCTTGATGCCCAGGCAGCTCTCTATTTCATTGTCTCCCGGTAGTTCTCCACACAGAGTTTGTCCTCTTACGTACTGTACCTTCAAAGTAGATGTCATTCTCCCTGCTTTCCGGAAGCAACGGTGCCCTTGAACCTCTGCTGGAGCTATGAGTTTGTTCATATCAGAATGAGAGTAACAGGAGCCAGTGCGATTGCTTTGAAAGGGGTTGAAAGGACCCAGAGGCTAAAAATTCCTTCAAAGATAAGATGTGTGGGCATGTGTCCAAAGAAGGAATAAGTGTGCTCAGGGAAGAGGAATAAGTGTGGTTAAGGTCCGTCCTCCACAGAAAACACAAGACAAGCCTCCCTGGGTCCACAAACTTCAGTGTACCAAATCCTGTTGGTTTTACTTAACATTTTATTCTCCTGTTTCCTACTGTCCCTTTCTGCTCTGGGTTCCATTTCAGAGGTGTCAGGGTGCAGTGGAGACCCTGTGGCCCTGCTGGTGTTTGAATTGCTGATAACAGGGGAAACCGATTAGTGACTTCCAGATCTTTAGCTGAATGGCTAGGAGAAAGGGTGCTGTTTGCAGAGCCCCCCTCCCCAGGGAAGTGAGAGCAGGGACAGGAAGGGGTAACTGAGTTTGCTTGGGCATGCTGTACACATGGGTTTTTAAAGAAAAGCCCAGGAGAGCCTGGGTCTGGAGTATGAGTTGGGGGTGGGGTGAAGAAGAGGTAGCTGGTACAACTTTTTATTCCATTGGTGTCTGGAGAGGGATTAAGCTAAGCCCAGGTGAGATGAGATAGTGACCATATCTCCATTTCTGTATATAGAGTCAGTATCTTCTGGAAAAGTCTGGCAAACTCCAGCCTGCCCCTGGTTACAGCAATAGCTACTATCCTGGGCTTCTGTGGTCACAACATGTCTGCCCTTGTGGGAATTCCCTGGGTCTTCTGCATATGCACCTAAAATGTCAGCCAAGGGTTGGCTCCTTCTGCATATGCCAACCTCAGAAGGGGCTGTTCATCCTCTAGAGACTCCTGGTAGGAGACTGGGTGACGTTTCCTGTATCACTTACTATCGAGTGGATGCCCTTCCTCACAGAGTCTCCCTGGCTTCCTAGTCCTGGAGACCCCGTCTGCAACATGTGATTCTGTGCCTGGCACAGGAGCTCTTGCTTCTAAGGCAACTCTAATGCCCACCTACTGGATCCTAGCAGGGAACAAGGCATGTCCATCTTTGGAGAGCTCATCAGGCATCTAATAGTCTGGGAATCACTTCCTGGGTCACAACTGTCCTGAAGATTCCATATTCTACCCAGGGTATGAGTGATACCCCACCACTGGTTATTTCTGGGAGCTGCAGAGATGTGCTGCTGGGAACCTGGAAGGTGACCTGCTGAGAAAGTTTCAGTCATAGGATGTGGTTGCCAGTGGGCCCACTGTCATGTGCCAGGTATTTCAAACCATTCCAAGAGGCCTCTGGGCATCACCACATGCAGATCATAAAAGGCTCCTCAGCCTGCTGTGCACAGCAGCTGAGCCAGCAGGCAGTATCTCCAAGCCCAGCTTCAAGGCCAGCACAGGTGGCTGCCCACATCCGGCCTCCCTATACCTGGCTTCCTGGCTGCCATTGCTCCCCATGCCTGGGAATCCAGGGCCCTAGTTGGCTCCTGGGACCACTGCTCTAGGCCTTGCATGGAGCTAGTCAGACCATGGGCAGGGATCCCAGCAAAGCCCTACTTGGCCTCTCTTCAACTGATGCTGAGCAGATAGTGCTGACTTCAGGGAGAAGGGGATTCATTTTCCAGGCTATAGGAAAATATCTGAGAGCCAGAGAAAGCTGTCTGAGTGCTCAACATGGGCAAAGAACCTCAGTCTTGAGGAAGATAGAGCCTGTCCTCTGGCAGGGGCCCTGGTTCCCTGCTGTTCTTTGCTTGGATGGCTGAGGACACACAGAGGAGGCGGGAACACCCATCCAAAGCTGCTGCTGGATTATTTACAGGGAGCTTCAGAGCAGCTCAGGGAGGGCCAACACCACTTGCATATTAAAATGGAGATGGCAATTAACTACCAAAATAAGACATTTTTATAACGCTTTTATTGAAGTTTTAATGAACAAATAAAGAAACAGGGAAATCTGCATACGCCTTGCGAGCCATATAAAAATGACTAAATCAAGATGAAATGCAGGAGCCAGCAACACCTCAACTTCCATGGTCTTGCAGATTACTAAGTGCAGGTTGTTGGGCCCACGGACAGACATGCTCTTAACTCAGAGGGAGAGCGGTGGAGGAAGATGTGAAAAGCCTTTCTAGAATATGGTGAGACCAAGGGGAGACAGAGCCACCACAGACCACTTGCAAAGTCCCCCAGGGTAGCCACAGACAGTGCCAGCTTTAGCTGGTAAGCAGCTGGGCATTTATGCAGAGGCTCTGGGAGCTACCTGTGCTCAGGGCCAAGGGAGCTGCTGAGAGCACTCGGACCTCCACTCAGAGACACAGAGAGACATCTGGGGACACAGGGAGGGTGGCAGGGACATGGGTCCATGCCAGGGACGTAGAGCTCAGCGTGTGTGGATAATAAGCACAATGCTTAACTGAGACCAGCCCACTTGACAGGAGGGTTTGTGCAGACCAACAGGAAGCATCCATGAAGACACAGAGGATAGGTGAGGCTGTCATAAACTGAGGACCAGTGCACACTGAAGATCTCAAGGAGAGGGGTCAGAGGGTGGCACAGGCCGACAGCTGTCGGTCACCATTGGGTTCTGATGGGTTTCTGGTTGTCTGGGTTTTTGTTGTTTGTGTTTGAGACAGGGTCTTATGTAGCCCAGGCTGGCCTCAGATTTTCTGTGTAGCCACGGATAACTGAATGTCTGATCCTCCTGCCTGTGCCTCCAAGGGCTGGGATTCCGGAGGTACAGCACTATACCTGGTATTATGTCCTGCTGGGCACTGAACTTAGGGCTTTGTGAACACTAGTAAAGTGCTCTACCAACCGAGCCACACCCCAGCCCAGATGTACGCATTGCTGACTCCTGGAGTTCCTTTCCATTTGGGGGAAAGTGAGCTGACATTCTTCCATGAACAGTGCAGTGTTCAGCAGGACCCGTCGGACGCACTGCGCACCTTCCCAGTAACAACTCCCGGTACACAATGCACAAATCGGTTTACAATCACACCTCCACTTTATTACAACTAATTTAAAACTCATATCGCCTCTCCCCTCCCCCCCACATGATTTAATCTTCTTCTTTGAAAAAAAAAAATCAAGGAATCTGATCCAGGGCCATTTTTCTCAATTAAAATTTGTGATTACATTTCTGTGCTTCCGAGGCTGGGCTCTGAGTGGGGCCTGGCATATAACTGAACTCTTCCTAAACGGCTGACACCAGTTGCCCTATAAATTAACAGATGCTGCAGGGAGATCTCCTGGCTTCCTCCTTGCTATGTTTTTAAAGGTTTGATTTTATAATAGGAGTTTTGAGTCCAAGCCAGGAGCCCCTCCACCAACAGTGTGAGAGCTCCTCCTCATTTTCCTGTTCCTGAAACTGACCGTGTGGATTTCCACCCAGTGAGGCCAGAGACTTAAGAACAATGACCTAGTCCCTACTCAATGTAAACACACACTTTTGCAGATTCTGACCTTAGGCTGGCGTGTGTATGTGTGTATGTGTGTGTGTGTGTGTCTATGTGTGCCTCTGTGTGCTTCTGTGTGTATCTGTGTGTCTATCTCTGTTGTGTGTGTCTGTGCATGTGTGTGCATGTGGGGAGGGAGGGAGGGAGGGAGGGAGGGAGGGAGGGAGGGAGGGAGGGAGAGAGAGAGAGAGAGAGAGAGAGAGAGAGAGAGAGAGAGAGAGAAGTTCATTTTCAGGCATTGTTCCTCAGGATCCATCCAGCAACACATCAAGTCACTTAGTGAGACATGACACTTGACCTTTAGACCAGGCTAGCTGGCCAGTGAGCCCAGGGTCTATCTGTCTCCACTTCTTTTAGTACTCGGATTACAAGTGCCAACTGAAGTCTGGGATATCTTTTTAATGTGTATGCTGATCAAAATCAGATCCTCACACTTACACGGCAGGCACTAGCTGGGTTATGTCCCTAGTCTAGATCCCGACCTTCATCAATGGGAATTGATGCTGGACTGAGCTGGAAGGGACTGTGCAGCCAGTGCCCACCCAAAGCCTGGAATACAAATGACAGGTAGGACAAGTGTACTAGCTGGCATTGGGCTCCATTCTGGCCGAGGCTGGCAGGAACCCTCAAGACTATGGCAGACCAAGTTGACATGGCCTCAGTGATAGAAAATGAAACTGTGTAACCAACCACAACCTGTTACTCCCCAGCTGTTACTCTCCACACAGTGTCCGCATTGATTTAAAACTCACAGGAAGGATGGATAGTTAATTGTAAACACAGTATCGGAAAGAATGGAGCCAAACATCCTCAGAGCTCAAGAGCTGCCAGGTCCTCGCACCTGTCTTTTGATTCCCCAGTGAAGCTGTATCCCACTAGACCCTTTGTGTTTGAAATGTCTTCTTAGCTAAGGTGCGTCCAGGCCAGGCAGGCATCAGAAGGGTACAGTCACTGAAGGCACTGAGTACCAACCTAAAAAAAACTAACAAGGATGGATCAGATGCCAGCTGTTGGAGCCAGGAGCCTAGCTTTGGCCTGCCTTGATCCAGGTTGGAGATTATGGTGCTGCCTTCTCCGTCAGGTGCTGGCTAGGCTGGGCAGATGTAACTCACCTGCAGTGTGCATAACTGAAGCCAGCAAGTAGGATGAGCCCATATGCTGTGGTATGAGAGCCACCGTGCTCATCAAATCACTTCTGCCTACTTGTAAGAGTCACTTACCACGGGGCTTGTCGACTATTATATTAGTCCCTGTTGATTGCTGTGAAGAGATTCGACGGCCAAGGAGATACTTACAAAAGAAAACATTCCACTGGGAGCCAGCTTGTATATTCAGAAGGTTAGTCCTTGATGGTCAGGGCAGGGGCCATGGCAGCATGCAGGTAAGCATGATGCTGGGGCAGTAGCTGAGAGCTTTACATTCTAATCTCCCATGAGAAGGGGGAGACAGATACACACAGACAGACAGACACACACACACAGAACACACACACACACACACACACATATATATATATACATATATATATATATATATATATATATATATATATGTATATATATATATGTGGAAGAGAGAGAGACAGAGACAGAGAGAGACAGACAGAGACAGAGAGAGACAGAGGGACAGACAGACAGACTGGGCCTGACATGGTCTTTCAAAGCCCGCTCCCACACATCTCTCCCAATACTGTCAAGCCTACTAATCTTCCCACACAGTCCCACCCCCTGGTGACTAAGCGAGCAACTATAAGAGCCTATGAGGACCATTCACACCACCACACTGCTGACTGTTTTCGTAGAAGAAGGGGGTGGGGAGGGTCATGGTAGCCTCACCTGAGTTTCCATCTGGCTTCCCCCCAGCATGTGTATACACGTCTGCCCTAATAGCACATGACTTCTGTGTCTCAAGAAGGCCAGAATGTATAGGCTGGGGAAGAACACAGGGGACACCCATGCTCCTGGCATTGACACCCCCAACCCGTGCTCAGTAAAGAAACCCAACACCTCATCAATTCCGTAGAGTGAACTCTGGTTTGGGACCTTATGAGGTAGACATTGTGTGTATATACCTACCCTCTTCTTCTATGAGAAATTGTCAACAGTGTGGCGGTTCCAATGGGAATGAGCCCCACAGGCTCCCATATTTACAATGGGAATGAGCCCCACAGGCTCCCATATTTACAATGGGAATGAGCCCCACAGGCTCCCATATTTACAATGGGAATGAGCCCCACAGGCTCCCATATTTACA
>NW_021620762.1:193178-199959 GCF_004785775.1 Grammomys surdaster
TCCCATATTTACAATGGGAATGAGCCCCACAGGCTCCCATATTTACATGCTTAGTCACCAGGGAGTAGAACCGTTTGGGAAGGATTAGTAGCTCTGACCTTATTGTAAGAGGTATGTCATTGGGGTGGGGGTGGGGGGAGCTTTGAGATTTCAAAAGTTCATGTCAGGCCCAGTCTATCTGCATACAGTGTGTGTGTGTGTGTGTGTGTGTGTGTGTGTGTGTGTGTGTGTGTGTTTCAGAGAAAAAAATTCTCACAACACACACCATCCTGTCCTCAGGGTTGGCCTGCAACCAACTATGTCCTTCGGGATTTGGTGATTCCCAGAAGACTAGATTGCTACCTAAAATATACACACCCTAATAACCATGAAATTCAGAAGAGCCATCAGTAGGTTTTAGCATAAGTATGCCGCCTATAGGATATACTTGCATTGAATTGTTTGAATTTTAAATTACAATTTAATTCAACATCTTTCATTTTTATTTGCCAACTCAGGTAGCCTCACGTGGGCAGTGTGGCCTTGGGCATTTAGCCAGGTCACTTCTTCCTGCCCAGCCTCTGGGGATGTTTGGGGAGTAAATGTGAACAGGTTCCTTAAACCGCTCTGGTCAGTTACTTTGTTGCAATAATATAAGCAACTGGGAAAGTAAGTAGCAAGCCCGCCCACAGGCACTCCCGGGTTCCACCCCTCCCAGGCTGAGGGAAGATGCCCAAGGCCAATATGCTTTGTGCTACCTTCTGGCCACCTGCTGTATCCACCTTGGGATACCTAGGGACAAGAGCCAGGGACAATCTTTTCCCCTGGTCCCCAGCTTGTCCTTGATAATGGTGGACAGTCCAGTAGAGTCACAGGATAACCTAGGGAGCCTGCAGTATAATTGAATGGCCAAAGGGGTGGTGGGAGCATTGTTGTCTTAGGGTTTAGTCACTCATTGCTGTGGAGAGACAACCTGGTCAAGGCAACTCTTATAAAAGACAACATTTAATTAGGGCTGGCTTACGGTTTCAGAGGTTTAGTCTATTATCGTCATGTCGGGAAGCATGGAGGCGTCCAGGCAGGCATGGTGCTGGAGAAGGAGCTGAGAGTTCTACATCTTCATCCAAAGGCAGGCAGCTAAGAGGAGGCTCTAATTCCACATTGGGTGGAGCCTGAGTCTAGAGACCTCAAAGCCTCCTACACAGTGAAGCACATCCTTCAACAAGGTCACACCTCCTCCAATAATGCTACAGTTAATAGTGCCACTCCCCATGAGCCAAGCATTCAAACACATGAGTCTGTGGGGACCAAACCTATTCAAAAGATCACAATTGTGTAGCTAGAGCTGGTGCACAGAAAGGCAATGTGGGAGGGGCTGGGAGTGAGGGAGAGGGGTGTGTGTGGTGGAAGCAGAATCTCCCTGGCTGGGGGAGTGGAGGAGAGGTAAAGGTAAAAGTGGGATGGGCAGGCTGCTTAGGGAGGCCCTAGGAAGGGTGAGTGTGTCTAGCTCAGACCACATTCCCCCCCCCCACACACACACACAAATCCTGACCATCCATTCTCATGAAATTCTATCTTGCTTAAGATATAGCCTATGGATATTACAAATAAAAATAAGTAAAACAAAATACAGAGTGAAAATAGTGGAACCCAACAGTATGAAAATAATATTCCTTGATCACACTTTTATTGATTTGGAAAGCTGAGAGTTAACAAAACAATTAAGAAAGCCAAAGAATCGGCTGCATTTAGTGTTTCCCTCTGTGTGTTTTAAAATTCACAGCAAAGGTTTGGTATTTGTTGTTTTCTTTCTCTTTCTCTCTTTTAAGACAGGGTCGGGCTGGAGAGATGGCTCAGTGGTTAAGAACACTGACTGCTCTTCCAGAGGTCCTGAGTTCAATACCCAGCAACCGCATGGTGGCTCACAACCATCTGTAATGGAATCTGATGCCCTCTTCTAGTGTGTGTCTAAAGACACAGTGTACTCATGTACATAAAACAAATAAATAAGCCTTAGAGAGAGAGAAAAAGAGAGAGAGAGAGAGAGAGAGAGAGAGAGAGAGAGGTGTCTACCTGTAACACCTCTGTAAGAGAGGTGTAACCCTGGCTGGCCTGGAACTTCCTACTCCAACTCACAAATTCCTCTGCCCTGTCCCTCCCCCTCCCCTTGTCATCCTCCTACCCCACCCCTGCCCCTCCTGCCTCTGCCTCCCCTCCTGAGTGCTGAAATTAAAGGTATGAGTCACTGAGGATGGCAAGCTATTGTATTTTTGCTATTGTGATAAACACTTGACAAATGCAACCTAGAAAAGCAAGGATTGCCTCCGCTCACAGTTCAGGGATGCAATCCAGCATGGTGGGGAAACACAGCAGCAGAAGCCTGAAGCAGCCGCTCACATTGCATCTGTAGTCAGGAAGCAGAGACAGGTATGCCGGTGCTCAGCTCACATCTTAGTTGGAGATTCCCTTTGATGGGACGGTACTGCCCAGAATCAGGATGGCTCTTCCCTGCAATCTAAAATCTCTCTCACAGACACATGCATGTCCGTGTGTCTCCAGGATTCATGAGTTCATCAAGTTAGCAGTGGAGATCAACCATCTTCCTCTTCCAGCTTTTATCTTTTTGCCCCTGTGGAATTATATATCTTTTAGTTATTTAAACACTAGGATCAATTTTTTTCCTACCTAGTATTTGTGTTTTGTCTCACTTAGAGCAATTTCACATGATCCCCTTTCCGTGACAGTGAGCGTGGGTTGCCTGCAGATCTTAATGCGCGTGCACACACACACACACACACACACACATTGACGCATACACCTTTACACATACACACCTTCACACACAAACATGCACACATAAACACACACAAACACACATCTTTACATGCACACATCCGCTTCACGCTCATACACACACATGCCTACGTACACACCTATACACATAAACACACACAAACACACACCTTCACATACACTCACACACACATAAAAACACACATACACACCACATAAAAACACACATACACACATTTACATGCACACACACACCTTCACACACACACACACACACACACACACAGGACATACATGAGAGCTGGCTTTGAGTGTTAGGGAATGTAAGCGTATATTTGTAGAGCAGTGTCCACTGCGCTTGTGCAGGACACTTGTGACCAGCAGCTGTGGAGGGTCTGGCGCCAACATGGTGCTGGGCCAGACTGCAACGCCATGACTGGGTCAGGCACACCCTTCCCAGATGTCATTATCATGTTTCCATCATGAATGCTGGGTGGACACTTTAGACACGAGCTTCTCAGGCAACAAGCCAGTTGCCAAGACCCCTTTTGAGGTGTCTGGGCGTCGCTCCGGCAGGAGTGGTGGAGTGAGATGAGGACTTCAGTGAGGATCCTTGAATGCTTTTTCCATGGCTGTGAAAACTATCTTTTTGCTATTGTTCCCAACACGTCCTCTCATCTTGTGTTGTTTATTATAATATTATCTTCTGTAACATTTCATGAAGAAACCCAAGTTTTCCAAACACTTATTCAACCCTACAACCAAATTCAGTGTAATTTGGGTTCACTTTGCTGTTGTCCTGGAGATTGCTCTCACCTGTGTGTACCAGGCAGACCTTCTGCTAACTGAGCCGTGTCCCAGCCCTCTCTTTGGTTTCTGTTTGAACCAGCTGTCAGCCCACCTTCTTCTTTTATTCTGTTTGTGAACCTGGCTGGTGAAATGCTGGTGCTAACATTTGGGATGAGGCTTCCCTCCTCAGCCAAACCTCTCTGGAAACACCCGCATAGACACACAGGCTGGTGCGTTTCCCTGGGGATTCCAAATCCTATTAAGTTGGCCAAGAAGGTTGAGTATCACGGCTCCTTCCCCATGGTACCTTACGCCCATCATTGGAATGTTTCCTTTTTTAAAAAAAAAAAAAGTGAAGTGGATCATGGGTAATGTTCCAGATGACAGAGACATGGAATCCCTGAGTCAGAATGATCCCATTTGGAGACACAAGGGGTGACGTGGGAAGGGAAGAGCCCTCATTAAAGGGGTGGTCTATTAGCAAGAGCACCCATTAATAATCCTGCTGTAGGGGAGGGAGAGGACCATTAGGTGATGATGAACCAAGCCCAGTTCTCTCTGAAATGAGATAATTACATCCTTTAATTTTACTTTCAGAGGATCAAGGATACCTTGCAGAAACACGGGGCACGTCTGCAGAACTAAAAATAATTATACTAATGATTAGTAATGACACGTAGACATTAACCCCACCACGGGGAGGAGGGGGTACTGCACATCTGGGAATAGTGGGAATGGCAGGTGTCTTGAGGCTACCCATGTGACTGAGCAGACTTAGGAATGTGCCAGGCACTGTCCAGGAACGGTCCTTCCTGCCTTCCCTTCCAATCCCTTCCTAAGCCCTTGTACCATCATCCTGAAGCATAGAGGAGCCCACTCCAGGACTCAGAGGATCTACCATGCAGCTCTCAAAACATGGTGCACACCAAATTATAAACGAGTGAAATACAGAGCCAGCAGAAGGATCTGTGGTGACCGGGGTGGGGGAGGGGTGTGTTATAGGCAGCACAGAGGTGTTCAGGGTGGGAGAAGGGTGTGTGACAGGCAGCACAGAGATGTGCTTGGAGGCGTAACTGCTCTCAATGATAGGGTGATGGTCTTTGCCTGACATCAGACACCCATCCAAACATAACCTGTGTGAAGTCTGTTGCTCTGCCAGCTAGGTTCCTCTTTTCTGTGACTAAACTCCTCTCATAACCTCTGAAGGGAGGAATGAGTTGGAGGGAGGGTGAAGCCGATGTTTCAGAGGTTTCAGTCCATGGTCACTTGCTTCCATGTGTTTGCACAGAACATCGTGGTAGTGGTATCTGTAGTAAGCACTTGTTTATCGAATGCCCCTTGCCCCCAGAAACAGGGAGATGGGGTGACAGCAGGCACTGGTTTCTGTTTCCTTGATTTATTTCATTAGCCCACAGTCCTGAAGTGGGGAGCATGCAGGGACCACGTGGGAGTTAGCTGCTGGTCATGTGTTAGAGGTGAGAAGGGACTGGAAGCCTGTTGTCACCAGGGCAGGGGATGTCAGCTGTAGATGCCGTGATAACAGGAAGCCAGGGTGTACCTGCTGACTTTGCTTGTGAGCTGGATACAGGAGAAACAAAGCAAAGGAGACCTTCATGCCTGAAGTTGGCAGCCAGGTTCCTGGAGGATCCCATCTCCTGGACGGAGAAGCAGAAGGAGCAGCTGGGACTCCAAGGAGAAGTGGAGGCAAAGGTGCAGGCTCTGAACAAGTTCCGTTTGAAGAACCGTGACTGTTCCAATGCTTAACCTGGGCTTCTAAAGCCATCCAGGGGACTGAGCTGTCAGATCATGTGACAGCTCATGGCTTGGGTTGGGCCAGGGGTGGTGGCCAAGCACAGCAGTCAAGAATGATTATGAAGGGGGATATCAGATTGCTGTGGCTTTTCCCAGCTGCCACCACCACTGACTTTGGGACACGAAGTGCCTGTAGCCACATGCCACACCTCTGGCCACATGACACACCCACAGCTGATTTTCACACCCGAAGCTACACCTGTAGCCCCTTCTTGCACCTAAGACCATGTGCCACGGCCACACCACACCTTGTAGTCTCAATACATACCTAACTGGCAGCCATGTCTCCTACGGTGCCCATGGGGAGGCCATGAGCACGCATTCTATCTACCACTAAGGCGGCACCAAGCTTCTTGCTCACGAGAGCCAACCAAGGAAGGCATGGAGACCCTGGCATTAGCAGACTTTTTGAACCTTTCTCTGCAGATGATTGGGCATCACTGTGCGTGCCGGGAGTCCCCTCTGAGTACAGCTTCTCTCTGAGAGGAAAGTGACCTCTAACCTAAGGAGATATTTCAAGGAGCCAGAGTTTCTGCAGCATTTACACCAGAGTGCAGCTGCCAACCAGACTCACATGGGCAACTAAGCTGGCCTCCTCCAGAGGTTGCATCCTGGGACTCCAGCCTTTAGGGTCAGGGAAGCAGAGAAGAGTTGTCCCCAAGACAAGAGGCCATCATCAGAGCTATGTCCCAGAAGATAAGAGACTCCTTCCAGCAGAAGACAAAGTGCTCAGTGAAGTTCAGGGACAGACCAGCCATTCTGTGATCTCAGCAGTCCAGTCAGGGAGTCAAAGGTTACCTCTCGAAGAGCTTTGGTGGTGTGGCATGGAAGATAGGATTGGGCTTGAGGACAAATGACAGATGACAGTGTGGGACATCTTGTGTGGGAAAAAGACTACGGGGCTAGACAAAGAAGAGGGCACACTGTCCAGGTGTGGGTGTCCAGAGAAACACTCAGTTATTGTGGGTACTGCCGCACTTCACATGTGGCTGGAGGTTGTCCAAAAGCTATGGGGATAAAGGGCCCTCTGATGGCCTTCCTGACATTGTAGATTCAAGTTAGGTAGTTAGAGAAAACTAAATTCAAGGAAATGTTTTAAAATTAGCAATATATTTGTATTCCTATGTTAGGTCCTGGTCCCAGAAGTGTGGAGGGAAAGTTGTCAGGGCCAGATTCCTGGGTGTGTTCTCCTGGTCGTGTGAAAGTCCTGGTACTCAAGCCCTGGAGCCTACTCTTGCCTGCCTCTGACTAGGCTCACCATGGTCTCTAGACTAACCTCCCAACTGTCTTGGAAAAGAAATTCAATGCTTACACAAGTGTTTCTGCTGTAGATGCTGATGAACTGGGGTACCTTTCAGCACCCCTTGCACTCCTCCAAACAGCCATGGAGGGACAGTGCTTAGATGCA
>NW_021620762.1:199969-210277 GCF_004785775.1 Grammomys surdaster
CCCTTGCACTCCTCCAAACAGCCATGGAGGGACAGTGCTTAGATGCACGGCCCTGCCCAAGCAGCTCTTGAGTGAGATCCTTGCAGAGTGGCTCAGAACGTCACAGTGTCCAGGTTCCCAAGGTCGGCATCTTTTTGTCTTCAACCTCTCAACGTCGGATATTGTAAGACTCTAGCAAACAGAGCCTTAGTTTACCGGAGACACCCCCCACCCCCGAGAGAATTTTAATGTTCTAGCATGCTGGGGCCGTCCTACATTCCAAAAGGAGAGGCGACCCCACGCTGCTTGTTCAGTGAGCATTTATACAGTCCTTAGGGCAGCAGCCATTAAGCACAATGTGATTGGCAGGACAGTGTGACTTTTTAAACTGATTGGTCTTTAGGGAGTGAGGTGGCAAGGACTTCCCTTGTCTGTAGGTGACAAGGGTTGGTCTGTCCTGCAGAATATGTCTTTGTGCTCTGGGCCTTCCCCTCCCCCTGCGGGTGGGTTCCCTTCCATGTGGTCTGAGGAATGTTAACCAGCCTCTCCCTTCCTTCTCTGACTGTTAATCCAGCAAGTGTCCTCTGACCGAGGAATGTTAATCAGCCTCTCCCATGGGTGGGTGGGGGGCAAGTGTTCCAAAGTTCCTCTTCAATATGAGATGCACAGGTAGCACTTGCCTGGTGGGGTTTGGGGACTGTCTCAGTTAGGGTTTCCATTGCTGTGAAGACACACCATGACCGAGCCAACCCTTATAAAGGACAACATTTAATTGTGGCTGGCTTACAGATTCTGAGGTTCAGTCCATTATCAGCATGGCAGAGTACAATACCGGCAGGCAAGGCCTGGAGGTGCTGAGAGTTCTCCATCTTGATCAGAAGGAGGTCAGGAGAAGACTTGCAAAGCCCACCTCCATAGCGACACACTTCCTCCAACAAGGCCACACCTATTCCAACAAGGCCACACCTATTCCAACAAGGCCACACCTATTCCAACAAGGCCACACCTACTCCAACAAGGCCACACCTATTCCAACAACAAGGCCACACCTCCTACTAGTATCACTTCCTGTGGGGCAAACATTCAAACAGTGAGTCTATAGGGGTCAAACCTATTCAAACCACTATAGGGAGTAATGAAGTCATTGTCTTGTTTATGTATAGCAAACCCAAGTGGCACTGGGTCTCCTGGAGAATCCAAGGAGAGAGGCAGGTGACCTTGGACAGGTAGTGATTGTGCCTAGAAAGCTAGACAGCATGCTTTCTCCCTTTGGAGGGACCGCCAGGCATCCCTGCTGTTGGTAAGGATGCACCTCAGGGTTCCCACGGGGAAGGGATGGTTTTGCACTCAGCCCTCTTACCAAGCTGCAGGGAGTGGCCACTGTGGTGACTGGGGTCACCACTTAGCTCAGAGTGCTGGATCCTGAGTATCTCACCTGCACATGTCTACACCGTGTACCTCCCTGGTGTTCTCAGAACTCAGGAGAAGGCGCTAGATGTTCTAGAACTGCATTGATGGCTGGTTGGGAGCCTCCATGTTGGTTCTGGGAAGTGAACCTGGGTTCTCAGGAACAGCCAGTGTTCTTAACTACTGAGCCATCTCTCTGTGGAGTACTACTGAAAAATGGTTCTTGAAGATCATTCTTTGATTTCTAGAAAAGAAAAGAAACAGAAAGTTTGTGTGTATGTGTGTGTGTGTACACGACCATGTGAGCACGCATGTGTGCCTGTTGTGTACATGTGTACACACATGTCACGCAGATGCACACACCTAAGAGCTTAAGTACAGAGATCAGGAGACCAGAGGAGGACATTGAATTTCTGCCTCTCTCCATCTCTTCTTCATTCCCTTGAGACAGGTCTGGCAATAAATTTGGAGCTGGTTCTCAGCTATCCAGGCAACCAGCAATCCCCAGCAATCCTGTCTCTG
Source organism: Grammomys surdaster (assembly GCF_004785775.1). Lineage (NCBI taxonomy): Eukaryota > Metazoa > Chordata > Mammalia > Rodentia > Muridae > Grammomys > Grammomys surdaster. The sequence goes on from NW_021620762.1 coordinate 201,878, forward strand.
TCTCCTTCAGCCAGAAGCTGGAGTTACAGGTATACGCAGCCATGGCTAATTTTTGTTTAAATATGGGTGCTGAGGGCCTAAATTCAGGCCCTCTTGCTTGCACAGCAAGCTCTTTTGCCCATGGAGTCACCTTCCCAGCCCCAAGGTTTGAGTAGTTGTCTTTGTGACACACCATTGCCTTTCCCTCTTTCCCCCCTCCCCCTACTTGTTTGTTTATTTTTACTTTTAATTGACAAGTGTATGCATTTACGGGTTAGTGTGGCATTTCAACACACACAGTGTTGCAGTAATCATCTGAGAAGCCAGCATATCCATCACCCCAGACATTAGCATCTCTCTGTGTTGGAAAAGTTCAATATTTTTCTACCGGCCATTTTGAAATGTACAACTAATGGTGTGACATCTCGTTATCCCATTGTATGGGAAGCATTCATTATTTCCCCTCTCCAAGGCTCCACAGTCTCCATCATCCACCCTCCCTCCATCTTTCCCTCTTCCCTATGCCCTTCCCAAGCTCTGGTCGCCTCTGTTCTAAACTCCGCTTCTTCATGGTGAAGATTTAGTCCCTGAGAACATGTGGCTTTATCTTTCTGGGACTGAGCCATCTCAGTGGGCAAAATGGCCTTGAATCCTGTCCACCCATGTTGCTGAACGTGATAGGACCTTGTTCTTCCCCATGGCTGCTAGCACTCTGTTTTAAAATATATAACCTTAGTTGACTTTTTATCTACTTCTTAGTTGATTTCCATGTCTTAGCTGCAGCAGGCATGGGTTGCTGCTGCCTTAGCACACACATTCTGTTGACTACTGGATGTGTACCTTGTGGTAGGACTAGAATCCCTCCCTCCTCCTCTCCTTTCTCCTTCCTTCTCCTCTCTCTTCCCTATATCCTCTTTCTCTCTCTCCACTCCTTTCTTTCATTCAATAAAAGTCTTAGGGTCACATACAGGACTCCACATTCAGATGTACCCTGGGATGACTGAGGCACAGCGGCCTATGTAAACTGAGGCATTTTGCCCTCGTTCTCTGGACTGTAAACAGGGATTCTCTGATCATCTGGAGTTTGCTTGAAGCCGACACTTGTGATGTTTTGTTTTATTTTGTTGGGACACTCTCATTTATCCCCTGAGACATCTCGCTGAGACGTCAAACCTGTCCTCACATTTACCCACAAGCCACCAGCACCTGTGGCTTGTCTGGGTCTCTCTTCTACTCACAGGATGGAGTACCCCCCCCCAGAACATATGTACTCACATGTCAGACTCCAGGCCTGAGAGAGAGTCCTGTGCTGTCCACCCTGGAGTTCCACACCTCCTCTCCTGGGTCCCAACACTCCAGTCCTCTGTCTCCCGATTAGCAGGTCACACTTCTCAGCAAGTGGAGGCTCCTCATTCAATCAGAAAGAAACAATTCTGCCTCGGACCAATACCCAACAGCCAGAGGAGAGAGGGAGAGAAAAAAAAAAAGCCAACAATAAAACGCCCTACAAAATACAAATAAATTTCTCTAAAAATGCAGTCGTTGGGAAAAAGTAAAGGGTGTTTTGCTGGGCTGACATTAGAGGCTCCACGCTCACCCCGTCAAGACACAAAGTCTAATGTTTTATTCACCAGGCCTGAAAAATAACTTCCCGACGAGGGCCCCATAAATAAACCGGTGTGATGAATATTACACACAACAAAAACTGATAAAGCAAAAGCCCTAAACACGAGCTGCACAATGAGGTTAGAGAAACGCATGTTCCTGGCAGTCTATGATGGCAGCTGACAGCTTCGATGGGCACCTTGGAGGGGTGGGGTACTGCCCACCGAGGGGGGAAGCCCTCTAGGGAAATCTGCTGGGATAGTCCTCCTCTGTCGCGAGGTCTCCGGAAGTCTCCCGAAGCCTCCCCCGACCCCTGTTCCGAGGTCTCCCGAGGTCTCCCGAAGCCCCACCCCCACCCCCAGGTCTCCTGATGTCTTCTGAAGCCTTTCGGGATCTCACGAGGTCTCTGGAGATCTCCGAGATCTCTCGAGGTCTCATGAGGTCTCACTAGGTCTCCCATCTCTTCCACTTTCCTTCTCTGGGGCAGAGTCCAGACTCTTCACAACCCTGCTTCCTGGAGGACAGCCTGGGAGAGGCAGCGAGGCAGAGCGCTGAGGCAGCAAACTGGCCTCAAGACTTCACAGTCTTTTTCTGTAATTTTGCCATCCATCCTCCAGGCCTGCCCAGCCCAGAAGCACGATCTGCCTGCCACACGCTAGCAAGAATTAGTCAGTGTGAGGGGCCACTGACTCCCCTTCCCGTGGAGAATAGAGCCCCCCAAAGTCCCAACTAAACAGTGCAATTGATAGCCCGTGGCTGGGAGTGCGTCTGATAAATTATTTTCCTTGTACATTTTATTTTTAACTTACCTGCCAGAGAGAGGAGTGAGAGAGAAAAATGCTGCGAAGACATAGAAAATAATAAAATGAGATGGTTGGAAAGATGTCACCTGGCTCAGACTAGGTCAGCGGGTACAGAGACTGTGCAATGGGAGCAGCCAGCGGCAGAGAAGTTTTCCTGTGTCCTGGGGGTCATGTCTGGGGTCATGCCCTGGGGTAGAGTCTAGGGGTTATCATTTGTGAGCACAGACAGGCCTTCCTTCCCACAAATAACCCAGAACTCAGAGGAGATGGAGGGAGAGGTGCCCTGGGCCCCACACCTTGCAAACACTAATGGCAGGCGTGCTGTGAGCATTCCTGGGCATAGAGATGGATCCTCAACTCGCCCTAATGGAGGACACAGTTGATATGGGGCATAAGATAGCCAGCTGGGCCTCGGCAAAGTTTCAGCCCCCAAATTCAGCTCCCAACAGTACAATCTACCGCCTTGTCCTTGTAATTTGATCCCTGGCACACACAGCCTCAGTCACTAAGTTTACACAGAGCAAGCAGAGGTGGGGTAGATCTGTTAAACGGTCAAAAGTGTGGAGCAGTCGGAGATGCTCAGGCTGAGGAACAGAAAGGAAATCAGGCTGCAAACTCTGGGAGTTCCACAGTGTTTCTGTGAATGCACACACATGTGAGCCCATGGCTGTGTGTGTGTGCATGTGTGAGTGTTCACACACACGTGAGCCTGGCTATGTGTACATGCATGTGTGACATGTGAGCCCATGGCTGTGTTTGTGTGCATGTGTGAATGCTCACACAAATGTGAGCCCACGGCTGTATGTGTGGGCATGTGTATATGTTCACACATACATATGAGCCCATGACTGTGTGTGAGTGCACGTATGAATGTTCACACACACGTGAGCCCATGCCTGTATGTGTGGGCATGTGTGAAGGATGTTCACACACATGTGAGCCCGTGTCTGTATGTGTGTATGTGCATGTGTAAATGTTTGCATATATGTAAGTTCATGCCTGTGTGCCTGTGCGTATATGACTGACTGTTCACACACATGTCTGTGTACTATGCCTTCCACAGACATGTGTGACTATGAATATGCATCCACACTCTTGTATAAGGAACTGGGTTGCATACACAACATGGCTGTACACATGTTACACTCTTGTGCTTCCTGTGCTTCTGTGGGTGTGCCTTACACCCCCCCACACTTGACCACTTTCTCCAAATAAGGTTTCTGGGAACCACTGGACAAAGCCCAGAGGCTATAATTACTCTAGTGGCAGGTGGGGCTGTCCCCTGCTGCTCAGCTTCCCAGCTGAAGCCAGGGATTCACCGTTGGAGTGATTCTGTTGCAGGAAGAAGAGATGCCAGGGGCATCTTCCCATTTGAATTCTGCAGTCGTCTATGGATACCCCTTCCCTAGCCCTCCCCAGCATGCTGACTCTGAAGAATTGGCTGTTGTGATTCACAGCAGAATCCAGATGTTCCTTACAGATGTTTTCATCTTTTTCTCTTTTGTGGGGCTCCATTCATCAAATCAAGTCAGGCTGTCACAGAAAACTGCAAGAGCTTGTGTCTCGGGGTTGTTGAGTGCTGGGCCTGTATCAGGAGGCAGCAGATAGCCACGTCTGCATCAGACACTGGGTTTGCCTTTAGTCACCCAGCACCCGTCAGTTTTCCCACACACCGGGATACACTGAGGTCATATTTTCCAATGGAGGGAGTGGCACTGAGGCATCATACAGATGCTGAGAGCATGGTCCTGGGGAAGCTCAGGCTGCCCCTCAGTGAGACCCTACCCAGGAAGGAGCACATGTCAGATTGGTTTCCAGGAGACAGGGCTTGTGGATGGCACTGGCTGCCCAGCTCTTTAGAATATTCCAGAGTGCTGAGAAGTTTAGTAGCAACAGGAGCCAGGGCTGCAAATGGGGCTCTACTTCCTGCTAGCTGCCTATCCCTGGTGTTAGCTCCTTCCTCTTTTCAGCCCTCTGGGAATCAGAGGAAGCAGCACCTGGAAAGGATTCACATGCTTGTTCAGACCAACCTCACAGACACACAAGACATGAGCTACAGAAGGGTGATTTGTTTAAGTTCACACAAGAGTTAGGGAGGGCTGAGGACATGGGTCCGAGACGGAGTGCTTGCCCAGCATGCAAGAAGTGGTGGATCCACTGGAAAGCCCAGGGGAGGGGTGTGCTCAAGTAAGGTGACTCCTCCACCTGAGCCTTCCTTCTCAAACCCTGGCTTCCACAGTGGCAGCATCAGGGTCATCCGGAAGCTTGTTCAAAAAAACAAATCTCTAATCCCAACATCAAACCTAGAAGTAGGCAGCTCCAGGTGCAGCCCAGAGGCTGTGATCTAAAGGGTCTCTCAGAACTCCCGCAGGGGCTTGAGGTCAGCACATGTTCTTCTTCCCTGCAGAGGCCTGTGTGCTCCAGCTGCAGGCAATGCTCACTCAAAACCGCAACCCCAGCCCAGCAACTTCGAGCGCTTTCATGCAAACAGATTGTCCAGCCTCAGTATGAAAAAGAGTGTACGTTGTACGCTCCCAGAAGCTCGAGGGTTCATGGGACTGGATCCCCATTTCCTCTTAACCAGCAGTTCTGCTGCCAACTCTAACCATACCACCCCAAGCTAGACTATCCCAAGAGCTGTAGCTCTTCCTGCTATAGTAGGAAGCATGGATGGAAGCCAGATCATGCTGGCTCCTTCTTCATCTCCAGGGCAGAGAGGGAGATTGGCAGCCATTGGAACTCTTCTTCCCAGTGCAGGGAGAAGAGCTTCTCATTCTCCTTCCTCCTTTCCTCCCGAAGTTCATGCAGTCAGGGACTCGGCAACCTTAGCTTCAATGACAGTGGTAGAAAAGGGCTCATCAGCTCTGCTCTGGGTGATACAGTTCATCTCCCCACGTGAGGGCGGTCGTGGGAAACTAGGGGGATGGAGCGAGAGTCCCCATAGATTAAATTCTCAGGCAGCCACATAGAACCCAGGGAAACGCAGGACCACAACCTCTTGGAACCTCTGTTGTGTAGGATCCTCACCAACTCTGGAGATAGAGAAGAGCCTTGGTTGTCTCCCTCTGTAACAGAGCCTCTGTGGGCTGCAGAACCACAGACAACAGCCACACAGGAGGCTGGGTCAGTGCGTCCCTTGTACAACCACTGTAGGCTGTAACTAGGGTATCAGCCCCATTTCTTTGGGGCACTGGAAGATGTCTATGGTTAAAAAAAAAAAAAACGTGAGGGACACATACTGGGTAGGCTATTTTTCTGAATGAGGCGTGTGTAGGGCTGTACCTAATCTTGGTTATCTGTCCCATGTATGCTATTCTTGAACACGCACAAAGGAGCGCTAAATTTGCACTCCACTGTGAACTCCTGAGAGAGCAGAAACATGTTGGCTCTGCTGCCAGGGTTCTGAGGGTGAGCATGGAGCCAGAGATGTGAGGGAAGCTCCTAGGGATTTGCCTCTGTCCCAGCGGCTACTGTCTTCTTTGTCAAGTAAGCAGAGTCTTTCCTTGGAGAAGTTCTAGCCTGGAGCAGGTTTGTGGAGAAGCAGGAGGGTGTAGCTCTCAGGCCTAAGGTGCAGGAGTCTTGAAATATGAGCACTTCACTTTTTTATTACACCTTTTAATTGCCTCCTGAAGGCTGTCACCCACCAATAAAAGCCCCTATACTCTGGAGGGATCTCCATTGTTATTCACTGTGTGTCTCCTCCTTCAAAGGCACCCCTTGTCCTGGCTCTGGTTGGGGAGCCACCTCCTCTGCCAACCCTCTGCAGAGGACAGTCCTAATGCAAGGGGGAGCCCAAGGTGGCACTGGATAATGCAGGCCCTGGAGTCGTATGGAGATTCTACTTCAAGAACATGTTGCCCTGCTTGGTCTCACATACTAGACCTGAACTTTGCCACAGTCCATTTCTGGGGTTTAAGAAGTGGAGTCTTTACAGAGCAAGATTGCGGGTAAGACATCGGGACTCTGGGAGAGACTGGTAGAGGTGATGTCATCAGAACACCAGACAGGGAGAGCCATAGTGGTGGGAAGCAACAAGCTGCTGTTTATAAGATCAGGATAAGGATGAAATCAGGAAAGGCTGAAAGGAAGGAATTCTGGGAACCCAACACCGGATGGAGGCATCTAAGTTGCAGAAATGAGCCACAGGCTGTGTGATGCTCAGGTTTGCCCTAGCAAGAGGCCTCAGGCTGAGAGCTGCCTGACCTGTGAAGGTGAACACAGGGAAGGTGGGCAAAGAGACAAGGCAAGGGCACAGCATGGAGGCTCTCTGCAGAGGCTGGAAGCACCTGGAGGACACTTATTGGAGGGCCTGGAACACAGGATAGATGACTGGAGGTGTTCCTGACTTATGAAACCGCACCGCTCAGCTCTCTGTGCACTGGGTGTGGGTTTGGCGTGAAGGAAGGAGGGAAACAGTAGCACAGGAACAGGGCTTGATCAGGGCTTGATCAGGGCCACCCAAGACAGTGATAACAGCAGCAGGCCACAAACCTGAAAACATGCAGACATACCTGAAACACACATGGAAACAGGCACACACATGATAAAAAGGACTAAAACACACATGGAAACACATGGACACATACACACACACGAAGACACATGGACACAGGTGAAAACATATGGATATAGGCAAACACATGTAAACATGTGCATATATATGCACCCCCCAAGCATGTGGACATATGCACAGATGCTCTGGAACATGTGAACATACGCACACACTTAAAAATGTGGCACATGCATGCATGCATACCAAAATACATGGTTATACATATATACATCCAAAACATGTGGACATGCATATGCCTATCTAAAAATACATATACCTCAAGTATGTAGGTGTGTGCCCACGGTCCTGAAATACAGACACCTGTGCACATGCCTGAAGATATATGCTTCTGCCAACACACAGGAGGGCTTCTATCCAATCCCCTGCCTCACCATGAAATAATTCATAAGCCATGTCCCTGGCTCCATCTTAGACACTCCCTTGGTCATCCTTAGAGAATACTCACAATGTGCAGCCTCTGAGCTTCAGAGCTTTAGAGCTGGGGCCATCTTCCCTGTCCTCTAGGAGCCTACCCATTCAGGGAAAGGCCCCATAGTAGGGCAGCTATGGTGATAGCAATAATCCCAGAAGCCCTCCAAGAGATGGAACAAGAACCTTGAAATCCACCGAGCTGTGGGTGAGAAGGAGACATTGTAAAGACAAATGGGAATCACCATACAGAACATTCTATATGGACAGGATGGACTGCTCAAGTCCTGGTGTTGGGCAAAAGAGCCCACTGTGTGTGTCTATGTGGAGTGGACTTGTAGGGAAGGAGACACGTTTGCTGTGTGCCAGGCTAGGGGAGGCTCCATGTGGTTTTTACGTCTGTCTGTATCCGTCATCACAGACGCCTATGAGAGAGCCTGTTACTGCTCCCACTTTGTAGAATGTGGAAGCTTAGGTTCAGAAGACATGGGGATCTCAGAGCAGCACAGGTGCTTCTCTGGAGACACTGCGGACCTGGGCTCCACAGATGGCAGCTGGTCTGTCAGAGAGCCTCCAGAAATAGGTACAAACTGTAGCATCCGTGTACAGCTGTGCCTTCAAGGGGAGCTTCTTAGGTTCTCCTAAAGTTAAGAGCTTAGATGTAGGACCTGAGGAGATTAACAGGAGGCGCAGAGCTTAACGATGATGTCACCATTTCAAGATTCCAGGCACAAGGATACAGCACGGGTGTCTTGAAGAGGCAGAGAGGGCAATGAGGGCCTCAAAAACCCACTAAAGTGACTCAGGAGTACAGCGGTGCCAGGAACCTGGCAGTGCTGTGATGGATGGATACAGTAAAGCAGGAGCAGCATCGGGCAGGCACGAGGCTGCCCAGCCATTCTCCATGTGCACCTGCTGGGCAGCCGAGCATGGAAACCCCAGCTGGGCAGAGGACTGAGCTAGACTGTGATTTAGGAAGTGGTTGGTGTGTGTGTGTGTGTGTGTGTGTGTGTGTGTGTGTGTGTGTGTGTG
>NW_021620762.1:210287-237497 GCF_004785775.1 Grammomys surdaster
GTGTGTGTGTGTGTGTGTGTGTGTGTGTGTGTGTGTGTGTGTGTGTGTGAAAGGATCCCAGAAGAAGAGCCAGCAGAAAGGCCATTTCTGCAGGCAGAGAGCAACAGGAAAGGGGGCAGGATGGATGGTCTATCGGGAGCCACTGGTGATCAGGAGGGGAACCTTCAGGGAGAGATGGACTCGGGTTCACAGGAGAGGATGCTTTGGTGTCTGGAGGAGAGGAGGAACATGGGGTTAGGAGAATGGAGTGGAGAATGGGGGTGGTCGGGCATGAAGCAGCTGGAGGGAAGGAGAGGGCCAGTGTTGGGGGCCAGAGAAGCTGTGTGTGCATGTGTGTGTGCGTGTGCGTAGACTGGAGTCCTTGCAGCTGCTCGCCCATGAGCTGGGCTGTATGGTTCTGGGGGAATGCTTACTGTCAGATCAACCCTCTGGGATCATGGCCTGTTGTTTCCTGGGGGCCTTCCCCCTCTTCCTGTAGTTCACCTCAAAGTCCTTCTGTAGGCGCAGGGACCTGCTGAACCAACAGCACAATGCCAGGGTCAAATGGCTCTGAATAGAGCAAGGGTTTTCTTTCAGCCTCCTAAGTAAGGATTTCTGCTTCTGCTGCAGCTCTCTTACTCAGACTGTCCTCAGTCTCTCTCTCTCTCTCTCTCTCTCTCTCTCTCTCTCTCTCTCTCTCTCTCTCTCTTTCCTTTTTCTGGAGTGAAGATAATGGCTTGAGATGACATGACACCAGGTATTGATTTAAGGATGAGAATTAAACAGTTCTGTGTCTCTGGAACAAAAGAAAGTGAAGCGCTCGCCATGCACGATGCCCGGGAGGCTGCAGCACCAGAGTCAGTGTGGGCAGCCTCCCGTTCTTTGATGAAAATGCTGTAGGAGAAAACATATCCCAAACTCTTTGACGGGTGCAGCCCATACTGAGGCCGTGGGGGTAATCTTCTGTGTGTAATGCGGGTTTTTGAGGGCCGCGCCTTCTATAGAGAGGGTTCACAGCCCACTGCCTCCCTTGTTCTGGCTTGTTCCCCCCTCTCTCTCTCCCCCCTTCCCCCACCCCCACCATGTGTGTCTCCCTAACTCCTCCTCTCCACCTCTCTCCCCATCCTGCCTTATCGACTCAGGAGCTCGGGTGGGTTCCATAGTTGCCATCTTGCCAGCACCCCGGGGCTCCCTATCCATCCCTTTGGTCTCCCACCCTGGGCAGTGTATTGATTTATCACAGAACACCTCCTTGCCAGCTGTGCTCAGCTTGCTCGTTGCCTTGCTCAGCAGCATAAAGAAAAGAAGCAGCAGCAGCTCATGGCTCCTTGCCCCACTCCACCCTACAAACTGTAATCCCTGGCCTAGGAGCCTGGAGGGACTTCTAAAGGGAGACAGAATTGTACCTGCGGGATAGCAGATGAGGGTGAGGAGTGACCACTGGGAGGGTGCTGGAGGCAGCTTCTGTGGCCTTTGTGTGGCTCTATGGGTGGTAACTGGCTAGGTGTGGAGACAGCAAAGAGTCTCCCAGCCTACCTAGACTTGAGGTGGAACTGGAACACAGAGCAAGACAGGGCAGATGAAAATGGTCATTGGTTTACAGTTCAGTCTCAGCTGAGCCTGCAGTGGACCCTGATGGTTCCATGAGCATCAGGAAAACTGGTCCAAGTGAGCAGAGATCCACCCTTTCCCCTGACGTATCTGCCAGGGACCTTAACTGGTATAGGGGACTATGGCTTCCTGCACACTGAGAAGTTGTACGTGTGGCTGCCAAGCCATTGAAGATTCAATGGTCATGGTCAGACCGTTGAAAATTGGCCATGACAGACAGGTTACTGAAGGTTGACCATGATGGCCAGGACACAGATAAAACTTACCCTAGAGAGTAGCTACTCATATCAATTATGGCCCAGCCTATGGAAAGACATGATAAGGGACAGGATTTTGACATGGTACATGTCTTCTTGGAAACTCTACTCTCTTTGGAGGCCTGGGACCTGCTGTGCCGAGATATATCACATGACTTTGAACAGAGCTTGGCATGGGGAGCTCCAGGTGTCCCAGCAGCCTTGAGGTCTCTGTGTCCATGGCCAGATGGACTCAAGAGTGTAACACCTACCATAGGCTGTGGAAACAGGAAATGGCTTGATGTTGGGTAGGGTAGATGGAGTGGTCCAATCAAGGAACAATGAGACAAGAGAGGACCGAGAAAGACCCCAGTGGAACCAGTGTCTGTAAAGAAGAGGGTGTGACTGAAGAAGGGGGGAGTAGAAGTAGCTAGAAATGGCTTCCTGTCTGTCAGAGGAGAGGCGGAAATGGCAGTAGGCATCCTGCTGGACAAGAAGCCCAGGGCTTGGTACTCTAGCAATCAGACACAAGAAACAGCTCTTGCTTCTCTCCAAGGGTGAGCTGGGCCACCAGGAATGTCCGACAGGGGTCCCATCCAATCAGCACTGTTCAGGGGTAGCTTGTCACCCCATGCTGAGGTGGAGCTGGTGTTTGCTGACGTAGCTGTGCAGGTCAGATAGTGACACATATTAGCGGAAAAACAAAGGTCAAGATTAAAGCGCAGCAGCAAAGAAACCCACAGGACAGCAAGAGTCAAAGTCAGAGGACATGAACGGTGCACCCAGGCTGTCAGGCACTGAGCTCAGAGAAAAAGTACAGGCTGACTTCAGAGGCCAGGGCTGAGAGTAGTTGCAGGGCTGAAAGCCTAAGAAGACCCCACAGGCACAACCTGACGCATGACCTCATGGCTCTACAGTCGGCATGGTGGCTACTTGTCTCATGGGCCGTTCTCCAACCAATGAGAGAGAGGAGAAAGGCAGATTGGAGCCGGACACCATTCTGGCCAACCATGCTGATGATGAGTGGAGAGTTCATGAAAACTGCTCGTTTCCAGGCTACATACAGAACCTATGGAGCCATGAAAGACTGTGCCACATGTAAAGGGAACCCTGACGGGTGACATGACAGACAGTTGGGATCTAAACAGGAGGAACCAGGCAGAGCCCAGTGGCTTCCGGGTGCTCCTGAGAAAAACCCCGGGAAAAGTTCATGCCTAAAGTTATCTTATTTTTACTTCAATGAGGTCAGCTGCGAGACTCTATTGTGAATTAGAGTCTTGTAAGAAGGAGAAGGGCTGTTCCTGTCTTAAAGTGGGGTTGGCCTCAGACGGGGGTCACAGTGAACTCTCACAGATTCCCATGCATATACAGGCACACATGTGTGTACATGCACACAACTGTGCACACAAGCACACACTCACACCTGCACATATGCACACACAGTCACATTTATTCATGAGCTTTCTCACATATAAGAGTTCTGGGATTTGTATGCTAGTCAGTTTGGGAAACAACTTATAGAGGGAGATGACACAGACAGACAGACAGACAGACAGACAGACAGACAGACAGACAGACAGATGCAGTCTCTCTCACCCTGGTGGGTAGTGGCTGTTTGTTGTCTCTGATTTGGGTGTGTACAGAGATACTTCTGGATCCTGAGGTTTTTCCTTCCACATTGGTGACATCTACTGGAGGGATCAGGGCTGCAGGGTCTGGAAGGGTCTCAAAGGAGCTGGGCTCCTGGAAGAGCCTCTGAGAGCACCTGAGACAAAAGAGTAGCTTGTCAGAAGGGGAGCTGCCTGTCATGTGGGGAGAACTGTAGGGAGCCCAGTTCCTATCTGATCTGGGGCTGGGGGTCTCTGCAGTCCTTCCAGTTTCTGTCCTCCATGGTACACCAAGAGGCCAGTGTCCATCCAGGATGGATGTGATGGGTGAGAAGGTGTGGGACATAGGTCGATTTGCAGAGTCCCTCAAGAGAAGCAAGAGGGGATATGAGGTTGGGATGACTGCTACCCATCTAGCAGTGCTTTAACGGAAGACGTTCGGAGGGAATTTGGGTTGATGGTGTGACTGTCAAGCATTGTCAGCAGAAATTGTCACCACGGGAGAAGTGGCCCCAGGTGAGACACTTGTCACCTTCCCCCACCCTGTGGTCTGAGTTCAGCTGTGGTAGAGGGCAGTGCTGGGGAGCCCTGGGAAGGGTCATGATGGGTTCCACTTTAGATCACATGCTAATTAAGGTAATAACACTACGAAGGTAGGAGAGGAATTTGCCTGCAGAGAGCAGCATTGGCTTGGAAATAATAGAGATCTGAAATTCTCCTGTGCCTGAGCCGGAGAAACTCCTGGGAGGATCAGAGCTGATGGGCACAACTCTCTAGAGAGACCGTGCACATGAAGCCCTGCTGTTGAGGGTCAGGCTGGGAGGCTGGAATGAGTGCTGGGTATCCTGCCCCCTCCTCCCTGCAGGCAAGCACCTTTCCTCCCTGTCCCTTCTCACCTTGTCAGCTCCCACTCAGTTCTTGCCTGCTCAGGCAGCCTGTGGATGCAGTTTTCTGCCCACTTGTCCCTCCCAGTGGGAGGCAGCTGCCAGGACCGAAGTTAAAACCCTTGGCTGCCCAGTCTCAATCCCTAGGCAGCCATGAGGGTTTTAATTTCTCAAAGTGCAAGAACTGGCCATTCATCAAGCTGAAGGCGGGCGTCTCAGGGTACTCCTCTGCGCTCTGCCTGCTTGGTGCCAATAGCTTTCCTGGGTCTCCAAGCTCTAGAACCCCAGAGTCCTCTCAAGCACTAATCCCACTAATGTCAGGCAGTGTGAGACACCCCCTCCAAGACCATAGTAGGGGGAATTTCCTTATATCAAGATTTTTGACTGGCATCCGTCTTGGTGCCCTTACCTCTAAAGTGAAGCTAAAAACTCCTGTCTTTGTCCTCTGCAGTGGGCTCTGTCCAGAGCAGCCAGTGCTGAACACCTGGAGATCTTGACATGCTACGGAACTAGGAATATCTGTTTGTCTTTAGGGATCTTTTCTAGGGAACAGAGCCTGGGGACCCCCCCCCCGCTGACATTTGCATGCTGTGGCCATATCTGAGAGTGGGAATCCAGAAGCAATGTCAGGAGGGTTAGGGAGATGAGAGTCAGTAAGTAAAAGTCTTCCGTGTGAATAGGGAAGACCGGCATTTGTATCTCCAGCACCCACATAAAAAGTTAGGGGTGGCGGAGCACATCTGTAACCTCAGAGCTGTGAAGAGAGACTGCTAAGGATGGAGACCCAGAGCTCACTGGATAGTTAGCCAATCAATGAGTTCTAGGCAGAGTGAGGGACCCTCTTCAACATACATACATATACATACATACATACATACATACATACATACATACATACATACACACACACGAAGAGCATTAATGTGAGAATGACACTGATGTTTACCTCTGACCTCTACATGCAAGCATGTATACCTACCCACATGTACATACAGGCACATACATGCACGCACACACACACACACACACACACACAAAGAAGTAATGTCATGAGGTGTAGAGGTCAGATGGACGGAGTGGATGTTTCTGTGGAGAGCAGGTACTGCTGTGTCTATGTGGCTACCTGAGCTGATGGGCAACAGTCAGGGCGAGTGGTGGAGATAGACCTGGCTGTACACCTGGAGCTCTGTGGGCCCTCTTACACCTCCACGGGCTCACCTGCAGCCCCATGGGCTCACCTGCAGCCCCATAGGCTCACCTGCAGCTCCATGGGCTCACCTGCAGCTCCGTGGGCTCACCTACAGCTCCATGGTCTCTGTCTCTGTCTCTGTCTCTGTCTCTCTCTGTCTCTCTGTCTCTCTGTCTCTCTCTCTCTCTCTCTCTCTCTCTCTCTCTCTCATCCGTATCATAGGAACAGCATGCAGAGCACCAGCTTAGCTCCTGACTTGCTCCCTCTCCACCCCTGGGCACATAAAAATCCAAATGAAGGGTGGCCAGGAAGCCCCAGATGTCACTGCATCTTTTTCCTCACCCTGGGATGTCAGTAAATCTCAGCGACATCCTGCAGCATCCCGGCACCCCTTATTTTTCTCAACACCAGTTGCAAGAAATCAAGAGTCACAGTGTAAGCAGAGACAGGAGGAAAGGCTGATGGGAATCTGCTTTGTCAGGTCAAGGGTCCCTCCACCAACCGCTCCCACCCCAGCCTCACACCCTCAACACCAGAGAGGCAGCAGACATTCTGGAGAGAGGAAAAAAAAAGAAATAAGAAACAACAGCCCAGAAATACATAATTGATTTCCCTTCTTGCTAGTTCCCAACATAGGCTTCTGGGTCGTAGGGAAGGTGCCTGATTAGAATATCTCTGAAGAGGGCAGTGAGTTATGGCAACGGACACTCTCCTAGCTGTCTCTCCTGCTCATAAATCTATCCCCCTCTGAAAGTGCAGATGGTCCATAATCGTCCATCATGTGGAGTTCAGCACCGGACAGCTCCCGGGCGGGTTTTTCCTCTGAGGATCTTTTTCTGCAAGCTAAATGATTTAAGAGGGGACGAACGATAAATATCCAAGAGGTTGGCGCTCGAAGCCAACAGGCAGCGGAGGAGGGCGCAGTCCTGAGGAGAGGGAGGAGCTACCCCCATGTACTTACATTATAGACTGCTTCTTATTTATTTATTTTGTAGGAGAACAAGGCTATGTCACAGGAAGAGGTGTCTCTCAGGGGATTTTTTTCAGGAAGACCCCCCCTCCCCAAGTGCCTTTCTCTACCACACAGGGGTCAAGGGGTCATTTGGCTGGTCATAGGGTAAAATCCCTCCACATTTAAAGCCATTTCTTTTTGAAGGGATGGCTGTCCTCAGGAGAGCTCACACTTAGCTATTTCTTATTCAACCCACTGTCTCCTAATCAGAACCAGCCCCTGGAACGGGAACACAGGGATCTGTCCAGGGCTGGGCTCCAGCCTCAGAATCCCCAAAGGCTTCAGTTAGTTGGGGCTCAGTTGCCAAGCTCCCTGCAGTTCTTTGATGAGACGGATCTATAACTAACCGTTGGTAGAGGGCAGTCATCGGATGGTGGCAGTGCCCTGGACTCAGGGCAGGCTTTCATGGCTCTCCAGTCCCCTGACTCCCACCCCGGGGCAGAGGGAGTGAAAGCTGAGGGTGATGAATGAGCATCTGCCTCCTACAGGTGCCAGTCGCTCTGCCAGGTGGTGCCTTGTAGCTGCATTGCAGGGGGAGGCTACAGCTCGCTCTCCTTGGGCTCCCACTCCTCCTGTCCCCTCTTCCCATATAACAGAACTCCAAGCTCGGGGGCAGGGTGTTTCCAAATCAGTAGAGCCTGGGGATGGTGGGTCACAGACTAGGTACCTGCAGATCTGCAAGAGAACTTGTCAACCCTTGCTATCTGTGTGCATACCAGAGGGACTGACTAGAAGACGCCAGAGGCCAGTCCCATGCCCTCCCTCATAGAAGAGCACTGCCAGGAGGAGATCCAGTACCCACCGTGGCCGTTCACTAACCCTTGAAAATAAAATTCACCCCAGCATTTTCCTGGGACATCTCCGAGCAGAGTACACATATACACATACATGTAACCCAGCTGAATTCTTGCACCCACTTGCTGTGCACCAGCCACTGCATGGTGGCACAGGTGTGTGGTGGGTTCTTCTGAGAGCCTAGAGCAAGGGATGTTGCTCTCTGAAGTGACCAAAGTCCACAGTGCACCTCCCTCTAGGCCTCCCACAGGCAGGTGAATGGCTTCCTCCTCCCTCTCCTCTCCCCTTCCCTTCCCCCTCCTCCCCCTTTCCCTCCCTCTCTCCCTCCCCCTCCCCTTCCTCTACTTCCCCCTGCTCCCTTCCATCCTCCCCCTTCTTTCCCTTTCCCCCTTCTCCTCCTCCCTTTCCCTCCTCCTCCTTCTCCTGCCACTTTCTCCAGGAGAAAAGGGAGGTGGCAATCCCTTCCGACATAGAGAAGATACAGAATGTCTGTATGCCTGCCCTGTGGCTTTGGCTAGCTCTCAGCCAGAGCAAAGCTCCCAGAGATGAGTTTGGGAGAACAGGTGAGTATCCTGCACCCCTACTTTACACAGGCTGCATCACCAAACCACAGAAGCCCTAGGATGATTCGGTTCCCTGCTAGAGTTGATCCCCGATGGTGTGTAAATTCAGTGGATCTCAGATTGCCCCACCTCTTTCTGCTGGCAATGAACCTAGGCTTTGAGCTTGCCTCAGTACACCACTCCGAGTGCTACCAGTTGTGGCTAGAATGTCTCTTACTAACGAGCAGTGTGAGGTACCCCTTCTGGAGCAAGGCCACCACTTCCTCTACAACCCAGGCAGCACTGAGCATGAAGGAGGTCTGGAGCCTCCACTTTGGAGAAGCCAGGGAAGAGGGAATCATGTAGGGTCAGCAAACTGTGTCTCTCTTGCTGCCACACATACACAGCGCTGGACCTGTCCCATGCTGTGAAACATGCTCTCCTCAAGCACAGCATTCTGGTCTGGTAACATGGACTTCAAAACCTAGTCCACCGCAGAGCTGAGTCTCAGTGGCTGGTTCACCTGTCTTTCCTTAGAACGCCAGCCGGTAAGGTACCTGGGCTCTCCACACAGCATCTGTAGCCTCAGGAAGTGAACTGGTCCACTTTGATAGTCCCAGTACATCTCGATGCCCAGAGGGCGGCAGCAAGTCTACTGTGTGGATCCATTGTGTCTTTCAATGGCATTGTCACCCATCACAGTGATGATGGGAGTAGTGACCTCAGTGACAGCCCAGAGGGTGAGGCTGAGAGCAGCTGTGGGCTGTATAGAAGCACTCAGCTTCAGAGGGCATAGTGGGCATTCCATCCAACCCATGCCTCACCTCCCTTCCTCCACTTGATACCCATATGTACTTTCCTATGGTCGCTGAGGGCTAGCTGATGAGCGCTGACTTGCCAACCCCATACAGTCCTTTGACCTGGTACACAGCCTACACAGTCAGCACTGGAGCTGGGAGATGGCTTCCAACAAAGGACTCTGGAGGGAACAGTGCTGGTGACTGGCTCCCAGATTATCACAGACCCTGTAGAGAGCCCATGTTTTTCTCTCTGCTGAACATCCATGTGTGGACACACAGAGGTACCCAGCCCAGAGCCAGGGAAACCATTCGACTCTCAGCCCCTCCCCCGAGTATCCCTGTCTTGGTGGTCAAGTCTCATGCCTTACACCTTAGTCATTTTAACCCCGAGAGTCCTTCTCGCTGAAGGATGCCATGTGCCATACACAGAGGACACAAGATTCTCCAATCAAATCCTTGGCTCTTAAGTCGCTGCCCTGAGCAAGCCTCGCCTCGTGTCTTAGTTACTTTTCTGTGGCTGTGATAAAACACTGTGACCAAGACAACTTATGAAATAAATGTTTACTTGGACTTACAGTTCCAGGGTATCCATGCCTCCAGGCTCTATCATGTCTTGGAGCACAACAGAACTTGAAGCTGGCTGTGTTTCCAGCTCTCAGAGGCTACGCATCAAGTTCTTGGGCAGTGTTTGGTGGTAGGTGCTGGCCCAGGGTCTGCTCTCCTGGGACCCTTGAACTTCCCACAGTTGTGGCAGTTGTCACAGTGTCCTATGTGGCTCCTAGCAGGATGCGCTTGAATCACTTGTGTGGAGATGGTGGCTCCCAGGAAGGTAGAAGACATCACTATCCACTTCCCAGAGATGGTGAGACTTAGGCTGCAGTAGGGAGCCCTTGGCTGGCTCCCTGAGTGGAGCTTTGCTGTGTGCGGTAGACTCCTGCTCTGAGGCTTTGAGGGGCAGGTGCACATGGATGGACAGCAGGCAGCGAAGGCTGCAGCCATAGACCATGCTACATAGACCAGGGCTCTCCTGGTCACCCTGCAAAAGTTGGCAAGCAACTGATCCTCGGCCCATGGGCAGGATGTGGTAAGAACTATATACATTGAGGAGGACTTTGAAGAGATCCAAGGAAGGACTTTTTTGGCAGGGAGGTTGTTCAAACATGGAGAAGGTCTGCCAAGAGAAGGAAAGCATGGGGAGCTGCTGGGCAGTGCTAAAAATATCAGACTCCTGATGGAAGCGAGAGAGCAGGAGAAAGCAAGGATGGGATGCCTTCCTTCTGTCCTGAAAGCAGAGAGCCGAGGTCCTATTAAACCCCAGCCTCTGGCCACGAGCGCCCAGGGCCTTTCTGGCCTCAGAGTCCATTGTTCCTTCAAAACCAACCCCACCCCATAACCAGTGATCAGGAGCTAGTCCACCACTGCATTGAAAAGCCCATTACTGCTCAGGGGCCATATGCTCCTCAGATAGTCTGACTGGACACAGGACATAACCAGCCACCCCAGCCTACCTGGCAGCCCTCTGACTAGGTCTGATGATGGACCTTATGCAGAAGCAGTAGATCCAAGAGGTGTATGTGTATGGGCATGTGAGTATGTGTGTGTATGCATGTGTGTGTGTATACATGTGTGCATGCATGTGCATATGTGTAGGTATAGATATGCACACATGTGCACATGCATGTGTGTATCATATATTGCATGACTGTATATGTATATCTCTGTGTGTGTATGCATGTGTGTGTCCTGGGCCATCCCCACCTAGGCCGACCAAGAGGACCTCACTGAGCAGGGTCTTATCTGAGCCACTGGCTTCCCATGTTCATCCTCTCCTGCCCACACTGCCTGTCTACACAGCCAGCACCTCCCTCCCCTCTCCCAGGACTGCAAAGCACAAGCCCCTTTCTGTTTCGGTGACATTGTGTGACTTTTCCTCCTTTCTGCCTCATATATGTCAAAACTTTGTGTTAGGGAAGAAATGCAGGAGAAGTCATGTGGGAAGTAGGTCACCTGGAAATCAACAACCTGCCTGTAATTAAATCTGCATTCTCCCTGGAAGAGCCAAAATCCAGTGGGTGGCTTCCCTCCCTTGCTCCCACTCCCACCCTTCCCTCCTTACAGGTCCAGGTTCCAAAGCTCGACTCCTCACATGAAACCTCCCAATGAAACCTCATTAGGCAAACAACAAAAACATCCCACGTTGGGGCACATGCCGTGTCTCAGCTCTCATGGAGAGCGGAGGCCGAGTGCAGAGGCCCCGATTGTAAACCCAGAATGGAGCGTTTGCTGTTTTTGTTTAGTGGGGCTCTCTGGCTCACGCCCTCAGCAGTTCTGTGTCCTGGATTTTAACAGTTGATTAGCAGCCTCCTCTGTGTCAGAGTTTTGATGATCCATGCTGGCCCGCTTCTCACCACCATGTCCCAAGTTCCTTCTTGGCCGCTGGTTAAGCAAATAGCACCTGGGGCCTCAGGATCGGTCGCTGTCGCGCTTGGAAGGCGTTTATTTCACTGGGGGCAGGAATTGGGCTTAGTTGCAGAAAGGGCTCCAGCTGACAGCGCAGAGATGGAGCGAGGAGAACTCGTAAACTTACCAGCGGCAGGCAGGCAGGCAACTCTAGAAATGGGCGGGCTAATGACCTGCTGAAGACTTTGTCCCAATCCTTGTGACAATTGTTTTAGAAAGAGAGGGGTTTTGTGTGTGTGTGTGTGTGTGCGCGCGTGTGTGTGTTTTAAAAAGACATTTCTAGAAAAAGGCAAAGTGGTAAGCTTAACTTGTATTCCTAGAAAAGTCTCCACAGAGCTAATGGTGGAAGATGAGGGAGCTGACGTGTGACATGCTTGTGGACTTGCTCACAGCCAGAGCAGGCTCTGCCCGCAGGCCATTATAAGCTCCTTGCTGCCAAGAAGCTGGCCCCAGGGGTAAGGAGACTTGCTTGGCTTCATCAAAGAGAGGTTACTCTGACTGTGTGGCAAGCACCTTCTGCATCTACTGATTCCCGGAGAGCAGCTACTTAGTTAAGGGGAGCTGAAGTTTAGGGTGATCTGAGTCCCTCTCTGTGTCATGGTAGCCGCTCAGGACTTGGTATAGTCATGGAGCCCGGCATACTCATCCCGACGAAGCCATCCCAGCAAGCCTAACGAGGGGGCCTTCACCTGGTACGGTAGCACCTTTACTCCAAGGTTCAAAGGGCTGAGCCAAATGCACCAAGCTGAGGGCTGAGTTGATCGTGGCTTCCTTGCAGTCCTGCCCGTTTGCAAAATGCATCAAATTTCAATTCACTGGGCCTGGTTGGGGAAGCATGCAGACTTTAGAATATGAATGGCCCGGGTCTGCAGTTTAAGCAGGGCCACATGCTGACTGTGTGGCCTTAGTGGCCGTTTGCAGTCTTCTTGTCTGAGTGATGACCTGGGGGCTGCGAGGATGGTGTGAGGAGGCTCAGCAATGCTGTGATGTTCATTGTAGAGCCTTATGTCTGGCTTTAAATGAAATGTATAGAAAAGCCTTTATGTCTGGCTTTAAACGAAACGTTTCAGCAAAGCCTTCACTACGATTGGGTCAATCAGTAGAGGCTGAGAAATTGTTTTGAGACTGTTTGAACCTTGAAGAAATGCTGTCTCTCTGGAGAATCTGTACTTGGGGCTACGTGAGAACTTGCAGCTGCACCAGCCTTGTTCTTAAGACACTCCTGGCAAACTTGGAGTTCTTACTCGGAGTTTGACTCTTGGGTCGCATTTGATCTTTCCCTAAGCCGGGTGTGGTGACACACACCTGTGATACCAAACCCTAATAAGCTGAAGCAGGGCTCATGGACCACAGCGGCAAGCCGTGCCTATAAACAAAAACAAACAAAAATAGATAGATAGATAGATAGATAGATAGATAGATAGATAGATAGACCAGAAAGGCATCTGCTGCCAAGCCCGATTCCTTGAGTTCAATTCCCAGGACCTACCTGTTAGAAGGAGAGAACTGACTCCTGCAAGTTGCCCTCTGACCTCCACACTTACCTATGGCACGTATATGTTGCCCCACTAATAGATGCCATAAAAGCATTTGAAACAAGCAAACATTTGATCTTCCCTGAACAGTACCTCACAGTGCGTACTCAACCGCTTCCAGACATCCTCAGAGAAGTTCCCCACCTGCTCTGCCCCCAGGATCCACTGCAGCCCTTCCCCAGCCTTTCCGTGGCTGCTGTGTCCCTTGAGCCCCCTCCCCTTATCTATCTTGTCCCTTTCCACTCCCTCCTATTTTTACTTGGCAAATTACACCCTGGTCCTCCCTGCCTGCTCAGTGGGTGCTGTCAGGCCCTGGCAGGTTCAGGAGCCAGCAGCAGGGGGGCAAAGACACTTGCAAAGAGGAACTAATAGAAAATGAAATAGCTTTTCTCCTCCGAAGACCCCTCCCTGCTCTGCCGGTAGACCCACCCCTTGCGGCGTGAATTGTTTCCAATCCAATCTCGTGTTTATTGAAGTTCCCTCCAGGGTAAGCTCGAGAGACGTCTCCCCCAGCCTCGTAGAGTGGCCTTATTTACCAGAATCCCCTCGGCGTGCCATTTAAGCATCTCCATTAACATTTCCTGCGTCTTGCTCATTGCAAGCATGGGCCCTGGGAGACCTCCAGGGTGGCGGCACAGCGGCGGCCTGCAGAAACGCGGGGCTGATTTTAATTGGTATGAAACTGCGGCTGTCGACCACAGAGGGGTCCCTTTCCTTGAGTAATGACCTGGAATTTGATCACGAGGTTTTTGTGAGTTTGTAAGACTGGAAGTGTAACTGCTTGAGATCAGAGCAAGAGCTGACCGCATGCGTATCAGGCCATGGCCCATGCTGAACCTAGCCATAAAAGACCCAGCAGGTTTGGGGCTGCTGGCTGTCGGGGCACTACCGAGCGAGTTTCCAGAAGCTGCCTGTTGTCCTAGACTTGATTGCTTGAGTTCTGCAGGAAGGATGGGAGATCCAGGGCCCTCTAGGGAGCCTCCTGTGACAGGTCACTCTTCAGAGGACCTCAGGATGCTTATACCCACACCCATGTGCCCTATTCTCACGGGGTGGAGTCACTTTGCAAGAGTGTTGGGGTTTCTCATGAACTTGAAGACCTTTGCCTGACAAGGAAAAGCAACCAAGACCCTACACCAGCACTCTCTAGTGTCCTGGGTGAAGTGGAGTAGGGGGAAGCCCAGAGGACTGAAGACTGGGTCTCCTACATGGAAGATGGCAGGGAGGCTCCTGGATGCCGGAATGGTCTTGGTCTAGAGACCGTCATTTGGAGCAGATAGAGGTCTGCTTAGGCAGAGGTTAACTGGTTCTGCCCCAGATCTCACCGCCACAGCCCCCCTCCAAGTGCGTAACCACCAGACCACCAGCCAGACTCACTAAGCGCCTTTTATTTGTATCTTTTCATGACAGGTTCTCTCTGTGTAGCCCTAGCTAGCCTAGAACTTGATATGTAGACCAGTTTGGCCTCAAACTCACAGAGATCTGCCTGCCTCTGCCTCCCAAGTGCTGAAATATAAGGTGTGCACTCCTGCCAGGCCTCTACTGAGATTCTGGGTGTATAAAATCTTCTCATGCTTCTAGTTGGTGTCATCTGATTCGGACAAGCAAGGCTGATACCCTCCTCCAAGGGCTTGTAGTCTAGACACACAGTCATCCAAAGAAAAAAGGGGGGAGGGAAAATTTGATAATTAGGATAAAACATCAGAATTACGCATCCTCTTTCGCCTGCAACCCGCCCACACTGGTGAGCATGTCAGCCGTCAGCCCTGACCCTTTTCCCTGCAGGGCTGGGGAGATGCTTCAGAAGGGTTCCCTACAGAGCCCAGACTGGCCTTTGCCTCTGACGCCATTCTCAGCATCCCAAATGCTGAAGTTACAGATATGAACTACCACACCCAGTTTGTAGAGTCGAAAAGAAAAATGTCGCAGACAACCTCCAGTCCCTTCTGGACACATACTCCTCCACAGCCAGGGGCAGCTCTGAGCATCCATTTTGTGTCTGTTTACTTCTGTTCCTTGAAAAATCTGTGGGGGGCAGAGGTAGGGAAAGAAATAAAGAAAACCCTCCCAGGGCTATAGAAATG
Source organism: Grammomys surdaster (assembly GCF_004785775.1). Taxonomy (NCBI): domain Eukaryota; kingdom Metazoa; phylum Chordata; class Mammalia; order Rodentia; family Muridae; genus Grammomys; species Grammomys surdaster. The sequence continues at coordinate 225,022 of NW_021620762.1, forward strand.
GCTCCTGTGGCTAACATGTTTGCTGTGCACACATCCTCATGAATTAGAACCATCAGAACCCATTTTTAAAAAAAGAATAAAAATGAAACCCAAGTCAGGCAGACACAGTGTCGGTGGCACATGCCTACAATCCTACCACTGGGAGAGGAGACAGGAGGATCCCCAGGGATATCTGGCCAGGTAGTCTTTTTGCTGTTGTTTTGTTTTGTTTTGTTTTGTTTTGTTTTGTTTTGTTTTGTTTTGTTTGAGACAGGGTTTCTCTGTGTAGCCCTGGCTGTCCTGGAACTCATTCTGTAGACCAGGCTGGTCTAGAACTCAGAAATGGGCCTGCCTCTGCCTCCCAAGTGCTGGTATTAAAGGCGTGCGCCACCACTGCCCGGCATAGGTAGTCTTAATGAATCAGCAAGTCCCAAGTTCAGTGGGAGAGCCTCACTCCAACAATCAGGTGAAGAACCATGGATATGCTCACATAAGTGTATAACACACACACACACGTGCGTGCGCACGCACATGCACGGGGGGGGGGAGGGCAAAGACAGAGAGAGACAGAAAGAGACAGAGATACAGAGACAGAGAGAGCACAGACAGACAGAGAGACGGACAGACAGACAGAGAACGCGTTCTGTACATGAATGATAGAGGACATGGTTATGTCCCTTTCAAGGCCAATCACAGGATACCTGTCTATAACTGGCTTCTTGTGTTGGATGTGATGTGCCTGGCCACGCAGATGTGTCTTAGGCCTGTTGCTCAGCAGAAACCACCTTGGAAGCCTGCATCAGTCCTCCACCCACCCTTTCACTGACAAGCTGTCCAGTTCTTGTAATGTGTGGCTCTTTTAAAGAGTGGCTTGGTGAGACTCGAGGTGCTTGGTTCCCTGTGCACCGGGCAGTGAGTGGCTAGTCTTAGAATGTGGCAGATCCAGCCACTACCACCCGGTATATGTGAACCAGCCAGCGCATATCCCTGGCTTACTCTGCCCTCACTGACACTTGCCTGCTGTCAGCCATGCCCACATTTGTGCAGTCAGGAGCAGGGACACCACCTCACTGAGTGGGGCTAGTGCCTGTTTTCTGCTGTTTCCTCTGTTTGGGGGAGGTTCTGGGGTCCTACCTGCTCCTGGAGACTTTGTTATCCTATCTGTTTCCCCTATCACTCCAGAAAGCAGACTGTCCTAGGAAAACATTTACAATAATATTTAAGATGACGTCACTGATCTCAGCACATGGAAGGCGGAGGCAGGAAGATTCAGAGTCATTGTTGGCTGCATAACAAGTTCAAGGCCAACCTCAGACATATAAGTTCCTGCTTTTAAAGAAGAAAAAGGACAAACCACACATTTGGGGATTTCCTTTTAGGCCGGGCTACCTGTGGCACTCTTGCAAATCTCAGCATCTATGACTAAGATGTTGCTTAGGGGTATACCTTCTCACTGCCCTCTGTGATGGCCTGACCTCCTGAGCCCCAGTTCAGTCTCTCAGGACTACAGACTCTAGGCACAATCCCAGGAGAGGAGTTGGGCTTCTCCATCTGTAACTCACATCGGCGGATTCAACCAACCACAGATTCAAGTAGTCAGGAAAAATCTACTCCAAGTGTGCACAGGCCTGTGTTATTTTTTCTTGCCTCCAGTCCCTAAACAATACAGAGCTCAGCTACGCACAAGCATGACATCCGTTTGTAAGTAGCCTGATGAGGGCTCACAGTCTGTCTATTGGGACTAGAGAGGTCCCAGTGGGGAAAGGTGTGCCTATGCAGAATGAAGACCCAGATTCAGACCTTCAGCACCCACATGAAAAGCTGGGCATAGGGGTGCATGCCTGTAATCCCAGTGCTAGAAGAGGCAGGCGAGAAGATTCCAGGGATTCGCTCTTCATTCAGTCTAGCCAAAGACGAGAAGCTCCAGGTTCAATATGAGAGAGCAATAGACAGAGACGCTCGGGGCCACCTCTGGCCCTACTGTGCGCTCTCAGGAAAGTGAATCCACCTCCTTATACACCAAGTGAGTAAATAAATGCATAAATGAAACCTTATTTTAAGTGAATAGATGAAGTATACAGAAAAAGTATGGGAGGATGACTCCGTGAGTAAGAGGCTTGCCGGAAGCCCAGAAACCTGAGTCTGCTTCCCAGAGTGAGAGGAGAGAACTGACCCCTTGCAAGTTGTCCTCTGACCTCCACATGAATGCTGTGACACACGCATCCATATCCACAACCACACACAATAGATAAAATGTAATGAAGATTAACACAGGTATGCATATGAGAGAGTGTGCGTAGGCTTTATGTAAACATGATATCTTAGGGTCCAGAGCATCTCCAGATTCTGATATCTCTGATTGACCTGGAGTCACTCCCACACCAAGAGTCCAGAGTTACCTAGCTTTGCGTGTGACAGCTCCAGCGTATGGGAGGATGGGCAGGGTCAGTTGCCGAGGCATGTGTGATGGGCTCAGGAAGTTGAGAGCAAGCTCTGCTCTCCAGGTTTCAGAAGTGCCACTACCACAAGTGACCTTGCTAGAAGGCGAAGACACTGTGTGCCCCCCACCCCCATCCATGAAGGAGCCAGAGCTCTGGACAAGTGATGCAATCTGCAGAACTGCAGACCCGGCTTCCTGGTGGTTCATAGTGGTTAACATTCAGTGTCCTTATCCTGCCTTCCTATTAGGAAGAGACAGAACCCCCCCCAAACCTGCCTCCCACCTTCTCCTCATCCTCGACCCTCTGAGAACTATAGAAGGTCTCTATCCATTCCCCTCCATCCAAACAAGACAGCACAGGCTGTAGCCCCGGATGGCTCCAGGGGCCTGTAAGGAGTCTTGGGGTGAAGATCCAGTAATGGGTCTTGGGGTGATGGGTGACACATAACTGAGTGAAGCTTGCTACATGGAACCCCGCACACTAAACTAATGCTCAATGGCAGGGCCAGGAAGTTTCTGTTCCTGGACACACCTGGCCTGATACTATGCTGATCAGGCCCTTGGGGACAGCACCAGACTTCCCTCACCCTGCTGTTCTACCCCTGTGACAGCCAGTATGGCCATGTGAGAACCCTGTGAGTTTTAGAAGTAGGAGAAAAGGCTCTTGGGAGTTGGCCTGCAAGAGCAAGATGGCGAAGTCATCCAAGTAGAGTCTCGAGTTTTACCAAAGTGCAGGTTGTGTGTTTTGGGGTGTACTCGCCAGCGTTCTGGGCTGAAGTGTTCCCCTGAGACCACTGTGATGGCTGTCATCAAGTCACATGGTGGAGGCTATGGAGCAGTCTTCCCCTTTCCCCTGTCTTCACCTACACTCTGCCCAGGGATGCCTCCAGGGTGCAAGGACGGTTTATTGTGGCAATAAAATCTCAAGTATACAACTTTAAGATCCCTCTGGGGTTTGTCTCCTTCCTACAGGGGCCAAGGCTTTCCCAGACTGACCACAAGTACTCTGTAGAAAAGATGGGTTAAGATAGCCTGCTGCGTCTCAGTGTCCCCATCTCAGCAAGGTGCTTGCCACTTGAGAGCAAGCTGTGCTATCTGTACACACCTTGGGGCAGTGTTCTGTTCTGTCCTGGCATCCTGACATAGACACACACACACAGAGTCTGCTTCTTCCTTGCAGGGTCTAACCTCACCCACTCATATGCCTACCATAAAGAGGACGCACGGTATCCTCCTTCTGTTCCAGACATCCTCTTGCTTTCTTTTTGAAAAATCTTCCCTCCTCCTTTGCAGCCTGGCCCTCCTCTTTGCCTCTCAGGTCTTCCCTGGAATGCCTAATTTCCAGAGGCTCCGTCTCACCTTGGTACCCACAGCCCTGAGAATCGATCCTAAACACAATCAGCCCCAGTACAGGGCATTTGGAGTGATGTCTCTGTGTTGCAACAATTAGCATTGTTGATTGAGAAGCAATGGGACAAGAAGGTTAGGGCCAGAGCAGGGCTGGAGACAGCACAGAGTGCCCAGTCCTGAGGGGACAGGCTTGGGAGTCAGGTGGCTCAGGCTGAATGCCCTTATTGCAGCCTCGCCTGAGGTCACAAAGTCAGGATGGCCAGTGGGTTCCAGATTTACAACTGTGAAGCCGCATCCCCGAGCATCCTCGAGCACATTTGGTGGTTTTTTTCAGTCTCCATTTTCCACTGCTGAAGCCTACCCCTGACTCCTGCAGGAACATAGACAAGAGGCTTTTCTACTCTCTTGACAGACACAGCTTATCTAAGAGTCCAATCTGGAAGTGTCTTCACCAATGAAAAGAAGCGGTGGGAGCCACTAGCTAGCCAGATGGACAGATAGACCGATGATTGATCTGATAGCTAGCTCTCAGGAGAAGCTGCAGAAGGGCGGTCTGGCTCAGTGAGAGTTACCAGCCGAGCCTCAAGTCAAACCCACCTCCCTCTTCACTCTCAGATGCCCGCCTCAGGGTGTAGACCTGAGGCTCATCTCCCATGAACGAAACCGATCATAGATGCCAAATCAGTCCAGAAAAACCTAGATTATGTCGGGGCACATGGCAGGGACCCTGCCAGGTGGACAGAAAAGCTGGCCATCAGTTGTTCCACAGCCCCGAGATCTGACCAGATGAGCCTGGCGGTGAGTGCCTGTGACAGGATACCGCCCCACCGTGTTTTATGAATATGGACTGTTAACTTTCACGAGGTTGTGGAAGCTGAGGCCGCACAAGGCCGGCTCGTCTAGGATGGCAGAGCACAATCCCTCCATAGAGAGCTTCAGACATGGGCAGATGCCATGAGGAATATAGGAAGGGGTGAAGGGAGGTTCTCAGTTCAGAATCTATTGAAGATTCCAGTCACATGCTGTGTGAACCTCAACAGGCAGGAGAAGGTCAGCCACTGGGGAGATGTTCTCTCAGGAATATGGGAATGCAGGGGAAGGGGGCAGGAATACAGGACCCATTCCTAGGGCGATAGATGGGGAAAGGTCAGCAGAAGCTTTGATCTGGTGACAGCAGGAACACAGCAGGGGTTCTGAGCAGGCTGGCAGGCACCAGGTTTGCATGGATTCATGTGTGAAGGGGGTGGGCTGCTAGTGTCATGAAAGAGAGATGTGGCGACTCTGAAGAACCCGGATCCTCAGGGATAGGAACTTAATTGGAAGCCTTGAAGGCACCACAAAGATGCCAAGCAATTCACTCCTCTTTGTGTGTGTGTATGTGATGCATTTGTGGGAATTCCTGTGCCCATGCATGATCATGCGTGTGAGGGTTAAAGGTGTGACATTCAGAGTCTGAGGACAACCGTGCTGTTCGTTCATGAGTATACATGTATGTATTCACCATGTGTTGAGTCCTGCTGCCTGTGGGTGTTATTCTAGGCTCTAAACACTTGGGGTCACCTGGTGCATTGTTAGGAAGCTGTCAGCTTCTGGTGTCCTTGCTAATGATTCCACAGACAATGTTAAAATAACGACATGGGTCATGAGATGACAGTGCAGACAAGACAGAGGAAGACTTCAAAGAGGCTCTCTGAGTAGACACCTGAATGAGGATGGAGATCCTGTCAAACATTTTGAGGTCTCAGGGAAGAGCCTCTAGAGGAGGGACAGTATATGCAAGGGCCCTGAGGTCAGATTTTCCTGTCAGGCCAGGTGAGGCGGTGCAGGCCAGGTAAGAAATGCTCAGGAGAGATGGAGCAAAGAAGAGACCATGATTTGGGTGAGGCTGTTTGTTATGCAAAAGCCCTTTCCACTTACAAGTGTCTGAACCATACACAGCTGCTTTAAGAATGTCGGATCTAGATTGTTCTAGTGAGATGCCAGGGTTACACTGATGGAAATCCAAGGTTGCAGAGACTGGAAATCCAAGTTCAAGGTATGAGAAAACCTTGCATCAAGTAGATCACAATATGCAGAAGAGGGAAGGCTGCTTAAAGGGTAGTAACCCGTACAAAGGAAGGGGCCACCCTCACAGCTAATCTTTTATGAAAACCTTCTCCGAATGCTCTTGAGTTGGGCATTGGGAATTCATCATGTGGGTTGGTGGGAATTCACCAAGTACAGACCAGAGAAGGCCTGTATCTACCCATTGCAGACACAGTCTAACAGAGAGACAGGTCCTCGGTCTCTCTAGACTTTGCCCTATACTGTAATGTCTGGCTGAGAGCCATTGCAAGAGGCACCACATTGTAACCTGTGAGAGGCAGCTCAGTAAAAAGGGGTGAGGGGGTCTGTGGAGAGCTGGAGGGGATTCCAGCAGGTTTAGATGAAAGGGTAGCCTGGCTAGGCTAGGCATCTCTATAGGCTTGTTAGTACCTTGAGGTGTGATGTTACCACTGAGGTTGAACCCAGTGCTTGGGAACAAAGCCAGGCAGCAGGGAGGACACTGAAGGCACAACCTCAGAAGAACTGTACAGATTGGGAAGGATAACGGATCCCTGGTGGGAGACAGGCCAGAGAGGCCATCCACGGATGGTCCTCCTTTGTCAGTCTGTCCTGTTGTGACCCACTGGCACCCTCCTGATCCATAACATCTTCTCACCTTGCAGGTGTCACCTTCGACTTCCAGAGTCATGGCTGAGCAGCAAGCACCTGGTTACACACACACACACATACACACACACACACACACACACGCACACACAAATTCCCTCATTCACAGCATTCAGAAGACACAATTCCCACTGCACCGTGACATCTTAAACCAGGAACACAGGACTACATGCATCTGATGTCTCCCAGGTATCGGAGGAGATCGGAAATGATACCGTTCTCTTGTTTTTCTTTTTAATTGCAGTGTGACATCAGAAGGACCAGGGGACATTCTGCCAGCCTCTCCAGAGCTGGCCCACAGGCCTCCTTGGCGGGAACCTGTCCCAGGAGTGGCCCGTTCTGCACACAGGTATGTGTCACTTTCTACTCTGCCACAGCTGCCACAGTAGCCAAGGGTAGCCCATGTGGGCGGGAAGAGAGAAAGTAATATGAGAATAGGGGTCAACAGAGAGAAGCCACACTCTGCCCAAAGTGGTGTCCCTACTGTCCCCACCTCGTGGATCCAAACCACCCCTCCCCTGTGTCGCTCACCTGCCCTTACCCCTCCCCTCGCTGAAATGCAAATCAGCGTGTGCATAATAGATAATTAATAGACTGATCAGCCAGCAAGGGAGGTAAGTAGATAAATAATTTTAATTATCCTTGGGTTGCTCATAAATTCCCTCACTGCCTTTTTATTAAACTCTGTTTACAAGACTCATTTATATTCCGTGTCACTGTGCCAAACCCTACCCCTCCTCCTCCTCCCCAGCTCCCTCCAGGTCTGACCTAGGGTGGAATCACACTACGTGACCCCAGTTCTGCTCTTAGCAGGGCCTGGGTCTCAGGCACAAGTGGTAGAAAGCTTTGCTCGAGTGTCCAGTCTGGACAGCAGGAGAGACATGGACGCAGCCCAGCCCGGGAGTTCCCAGCCTCACTCCCCAGTGTGGCTTGGGCCAGCTGGGAACCCTGCTTACACTTGGCACCTGTGCTGTGGCTATGAACTCATTCTTTTCCCCAGGGATGCCCTTGGCCTATGAATAGCCCTGGCTGAGGTTTCCTCGATGCTCTGATTGCCAGGAGAGAAAGCGGGTTAATAAATACAAAGAAAAACTCCCATAGAGGGCCAGGCACAGACTCTCCCAGGCTGTCAAAGAGGCATAGTTGGTGGTGGCCCAGAAAGTTGAGGATGCCTGGGAAACCAGGCCATTCCTCCTTCTCCACCCTGATACCCCAGCCCTGGTTAATGGCTCTGGGGACCCACGGTGGCAAACATGTGTCAGGTTTCCATGGAACTCAGAGTCAGGTACTGGGGGTAGGGGGAAGCTAGCTCACATGGAACATTGTTGTGAGGAGGGGAATCTTTCCTTGGGAACCTTCCTGGTGCACTCTTTCCGTTAGCTAGTTCATTAGTGTTGGCATGCAGGAAGTTGCATAGGGTGGCCCAGCAAGCTCTTGCTCTGGTCCTATCCACTCCGATGGTCAGGGTAATTTGGGTTGGGTTGGGGGTCTGGGAATGATAGTGAGGAGAGAACAGAGGGCCAGGAGCTGAGCAGAGGCCAGGGAAATACTCTTTGAATTCAGGCATGCCCAAGGCTATGCTGTTTGCAACAGTTCTCGTGACAAGCTGAGCATCAAGAACTGGGAATGTGTACCTGTCAAAGGTGTTGTGCATAGAGCACAGGCTATCCCAGTGAGGTGTCAGTCCAAGGTGCTGTGCATAGAGCACAGGCTGCCCCATCGAGGTATCATCTCTTCATGCCTATGCGCCAGTGAAGGGAATGTCTTGCATCTGTGTCTTGCAAGCTGATGCTCATGTTGTTGTGTGCAAAGATGCTCTCCTTGTGGTCAGCAAGGTCACGGTCACCCAACTCGTGACTGACATAGCAGAGCTCACACCTGGGATACCTGATCCCAGAGTCTCTCTTCTGAAGGCACCATGTCAGAGAGTGCCAGGCAGAGCATGAAGCTGTGTCACTTGGAACCTTCCTAGATTTTGCTCCTGAAAATGAAGTCAGGCTGTGGATATGATTACTTTGAAGAAATGGAGCCCTGGCTGAGCTCTCAGAGGGTAACTCTTGATGGTGAGATCCAGGCGTCTTCCAGTTGCTGGCCTATGCAGCCACTACACGGGGCTGTACCCCAGCTTCTGTGGCAGATTGGCACTGGCGTGTGCACTCTCTGCTGATTGGCCTTGCCTCCTTGGAGGGAGGCTGTTTGCCCGAGGCAGAGGGAATGCAAGCTGAGCAAATAGAAGGGCCTTTTAAGATCCACTCAGTAGAATTAAAGTCTGAATAATGACTCACTGGAGATTCCCTGCCCTTTGAAGAGTTTGTTTAGCTCAGAGCTTTGCAGTCTGCCCTGGGCCTTATCTGGCCCACATGGACTGAGTGGGAAGGAAGCAGGGCCAGAGAAAGGAGGAAGTGGTCACGGGAGGCATTTTGAACACCTCTTCCTGTGTTAAGAATCATGCCACCTGGCCACCATGCCCACCTTAGCTAGGGTCTACCTGGATCACACCTCTTAGGAGGAGCGACCCTAGCCATTCCCTAGAGAGCAGCTTTGGAGCTTGGCTTCCTGAAACCCAAACCAAGCCCCTATGGCAGCACCGAGGAACCAGCTTTTCTCATTCTGTCGGGATAGTCTTCATGTTTCCTAAATGTTTCTGTTCCGTGGAGTTCGGTGGGCGACAAGGGAACAAAAAGAACAGCAAACTCAGACGGCTCCCTGGGTTCTACTACTCATGATGGCTGGAATGGCAGGGCTTGGGCTGGTCTAGCTTCCCCCACCCCAGCACACACTGACAGTTTCCCTATCCCAGTTCCTGCCTCATGCGTCTGAACCATCAGAACCAACAGTAGGAAGGGCTGACAGCTGATTGATGAGAAGCAGCTGGAGTGATGCTTCCTGTCCCGGCAGAGCCACCGCCTTCCCCAGACAGTGTCTGAGAGCAGAACTGTGCTGGGCTGTCCCCTGTCCCCTGAGACCAAGAGCTCTGGACAGTGCAGTGGAGTGACTCTCTGCCCCAACCACAGGCATGGTAAGGAATTTAACTCTCATGTAGATGTGGGTAGGAGTGTTGGCAGGATCTTGTTCTAGAACATGGTTTCCCCATGTAGGGGACTCCCGGTTGTCACTGAGTATCATCACACCCCCAGGAACTATCGAGTGTAACCAAGAGTCAGTGTTCAGTGCACTTCCCTCGTTCTTACAACGACCTTAAACCAGCCCTCCCTGAGTTCAGAAATCTGGAGACCTCTGACACGATTGCAATCTTTTTTTCCTAATTATTGCTTTTCTTTTCGTTATGCCTCTTTAACTATGCCTCTGCCTCCTGAGTGTTAGATTTAAAGGCATCGTGACCATCCCCAACCTTTTTTATTTTTAATTTTAATTTTTATTTTTTAAAGTAGTGTGTGTATGTATGTAGTTAAGTGCTTGCACATGAGTGCAGATGCCTACAGAGGCCAGAAGAGTCAGATCCCCTGGAGCTGCAGTTATAGGTGGTCATGAGCCTACATGGGCAATGAGAACCAAAGTTGTGTCTTCTTCAGCCCTGAGAAGTATCATCTCTTTAAGTGAAAGTTAACCCTTCACATGTTTTCACTACAATGCAAGAAAAGAAATCACTGAGGTTCTTCTTAGAAAACGTAGACAAGTGAAGCAGGCTGTTATCCCGATATCCGGGCTAGGTGCTTTCTCCCCTTCTGAGCTCTTGAGACATCTCCTGATAACATATTCCTGCCCTCTATCTTGTCTTTGCTTACTGCTCCTTGGTGGTCCCTTCTGTTATTTTGTTGCCCAGAAGTGTCATCTTGTAGCCAATCCTTCCAAGCCTGTTTTGAAGTGCAGAGGCAGGTGTTAGACATTAACAGTGTCCAAATTCTATGCCATATTTTGTTTTGTTTTCCCAGACAGTGTTTCTCTGAGTTCCCCCTGGCTGTCCTGGAACTTGCTCTGTAGACCAAGATGGCCTCAAATTCAGAGATCTACCTGCCTCTGCCTCCCACGTGCTGGGATTAAAGGTGTGTGTCACCACTGCCAAGCTCTGTGCCACATTTTAAAAGATGAAATGATGCTTTTTTTTTCCAAATAGGAATTAGTAGATGACTGTTCTCATTAGAAGCAGTCTGAGAATATATATATTTCAAAATCTTTGGACTTCTGGGTATTAACACTTACAAGGCGTTATGAACTCCACTCTCATGGGCACTGCAGAATGTTTTTACCCATCTCCAGAGCTCGCTCCTTCCTCCATGGAGATCTTTCCCCAGTGCACAAGATGCTTGTGGGGGGTATGTTCATATACACTAACATGCATACATGCTATCATGCATGCACACATGTGTAAGCATGAGGTTCATACATAGGTACACATGTACTTGCTTGCCTACATGTGTGTCCACATACTTATACTCTCAGATACGCATGTACATACATAGGCCTATACATACAGCTACATACAACCACATGCATGCAGACATGGCCAAACATATATGCTCACTGGAGCCCAAACCCAGTGTTTAGCAGCATGTCCCCATAGTCAGCTGAAGGGGATGTTAATTGAATTCTTTCTTAATCACATCTGTGTATCGGGAAGTCTGCTCCTGGCAGCTATTCCCAGGGAACGAGCAGTCATTTCTTTCTCAGAGATAAAGGGAAATAGATGTTGATGAGGTTGCTGGACAGGTCAGTGGCCCCAGCCCATGTGACTTACTATCTAATGAGAAAGACAGGAAACCCACAGAAGAGACTATTGACTAAAACACCCAATCCCAAATGGGCATCTTAGTGTCTGTGAGCTTTGCATTTGGTGGTGCTTAACTATGTTACCATCCAGAGAGTGACATCATCAGCTCTTGGTAACAATACTATTCCCAAGTCCAGCTGAAAGCCCTCAGGGTAGAAATGGGGAAGAACAGAAATCCCTGTCTCTGGAGGATGCTCTCCATGTGAAGTCTCTGTACACGTTTGTGGAGCCCCATTCTCTGTTGCCAGGTTTCTGCTGTGTTTACATTCAGTTGTGGGTCTATGTGTTTTACGCATAATTTGCTGAATTGAAATTCCTGCAGCATAGGCGTGAACCTCCCATTCAGTGAAGGTCAGTACAGGTGACACATTTACACCAGTGGAGCCTCCAGTTCAGGTGTAATGCAAATTGATCTTTAGTGCAACCTTGTTTTAAAAGCGGCCCCCATTGTCACCAGCCCTTTCCCCTTGTCACTGTGTACTTTGCAAGTCAGAGTGACCCTGTGGCATAGGAAGCCCAGAATTCAGCAGGAGGCCTTTCTTCTTTCACACACCAGCACCTGAGGGATGCTGAGACCACCAAGGCAAACTTGATGCTTGACTCGTGACTTGATGCTGACCCAACAGCTTATTTAGTCGTCTGGCCTTGGTTTCTCAAGTATAGCACCAAAGTTGGCACCTTTCTGGAAGGCTGCCATTAGTTACTTAGTCCAGGGCAACCCTGTAGCCTTCTTCACACAGCAACCTGAGCAGTTGACTTTTTCAGCGTTGAGAAACTCATAGTCATGTGGTCACCCTCCACACAGTCATGTGGCAACCTCCACAGTTCACCTCCAGAACCTTTGTGTTCCACAGGCGTGAAACTTTCCCTATTAAATACCAACTCTTGTCTTACCCTCATCCCAGCCTTGGCAATAACCTATGTTCTGCCTCCAAGAGCCCAGCTTCTCTAGAATCCTCTGGAAGCAGATCAAATGGTGTGAGCAGCATATGTCAGATTTCTCCCTTTTAATGGTAGATAACATTCCACCATAATAGCGGTGTCAATCTGAAGCCCAGCAGCCAATCAATGCAGCCCAATACAGCATCATAAACTTACTTAAAGCATTAAGATCTTCTAGCATGTGTGTGTAGCAGCATGAACATGTGAGTGTATTGTGTGTATTATGTGATTGTGTGTATTATGTATATCATGTGTATTGTGTGTATTATGTGATTGCGTGTATTATGTATATCATGTGTATTGTGTGTATTATGTGACTGTGTG
>NW_021620762.1:237507-253610 GCF_004785775.1 Grammomys surdaster
ATCATGTGTATTGTGTGTATTATGTGTGTTGCATGTATTGTGTGTATCATGTGTATTATGTATATCATGTGTATTGTATGTATTGTGTATATTGTGTGTACTGGATATATTATGATGTGTATTTTTTGTACTATGTGTATTGTGTTTATTATATGTATTGTGTGTATTTATGTGTATTTTGTGTGTGGAGGTCCAACACTTGGTCACTCCTCACTCTTTTAGGCAGAGTCTCTCTTTGAACAGAGAGCTCACCAACACGGCTAATTTAACTAGCCAGCTTGCTCCAGAGGTCTGTCCCTAACTCTGTCCTCCAAGCAATTAAATTACACCTAGACCATCACATCCACCCAGCACTGAGGTGGGTTCTGAGGATCTGAACTCCAATCCTCCCACTCGTGTGGCAAGTGCTATATGACGAGTCACATCCTCAGCTAGAGATTCTTTGGTATGACATTTATAACTGACATCACACCGCAGTGGCACACAAAACAAACATATGTACGCTATCACACTCTGTGGGCCACAGGCTGCACACTCCTGGTTCATCCCTTCTCTGGCTGATAAATGTGAACTGCCCGGCCACCAACTGTGAGAAGAAAGGCTGTCAGACATAAATCTTGTTTTATTCATCCACCTGGACTTGCTGAAAGCAGCTGGTCTGGAAACTTGTTCTCTGGGGGGACACATTGCTGCTCTCCCCCCTTGCATCAAGCCTATCCCCATCCACTGGTTTGTGAGTGCCTTGTGATGAACAGGGCCAGAGCCGTAGGGTGTCTCTGAGAATCCGCCTGTTCAAGTACATCCTGGTGGCTGTCAGTCTTGGTATCTTTTCCCAGAGCCTAGTAATGGTGGTCTGGTGACCAGAAAGACACCTAGAGAGCTGACCATAGCACAGTCATCACTGCGGTCTTTGAGAGAGACTCCATCTCCTTATCAGCTTAGGCAGAGCCCAGTTGCTGTCTGCTCCTTCCATGGTGGGTTCTACGGATTCACTTCTCTCCCTGTCTTCAGATTATCATAGGAGCAGAGACTCCCCTTCCGCCAGGATGTCTGCATTTATCTCATTGCTATGAAGAAAGGAAAGCCACATTTGTTAGAAACCAGGCCTGCGGATCAGCAGAGTGACTTATGTCCTCTCCTTGTGAACAAGGTTTCCTTTCTCATTCTTCCAGCCCTGCTGGATCTCAGAGCTAGCCCCGGCCCCCAGCAGCACTGAGCCGATTGGGAACTGCATCCATATCTTATGCCGCCTTAACAGAGTTCTCCACCTGGGTGGCTCAAGCGACAGACATTTATTTTTCTCCATTTTGCAGGCTAGGAGCCCAAGATCGAGGTGTCAGCAGGGTTGGCTCCCTCTGAGGCTGGATAAATAAAAATCTGTGTGCAGTCTTGAAGTGGCTGCTGAGCGGATATTGAGAGTGAGCGGAAGTCTCTCTCCTTGGTCATCTGCTTGTGTGCTCGTGTGACTTGTGTCAGTGTGTGTCCAGGCTTTGATGGCTTCTCATGGCACTGGGTCAAGCCCACTCCATCTGACCTCATTTTAACTCAGTCTCCTATTTAAAGACCATTTACTCCAAATATAGTCCTCCCTGGAAGAGCGCTGATGTTAGGGCTGGCCCACAGCTATGGCAGTTCTGTCAGAGCCTGTGCACACAGAGCTGGGCCTCCTTGGAGGTCCACCTTGTAGAATGGTCCCCTGAACCACATACTGCTTTGTATGTCTGGGTTCCTCTCTCACATCAGCCCTGAGTTCTGCAGCCTCTGCTGCCCTAGAGATGGACAGTAGCTACTTCCTAAAAAAAAGGTCTCAGGTTATAGGTGTTTGCCTCTGCCTCTCCCTCACCCAGAGCCCCTAGTCAGCCTGGACCGTGTGTCCCATAGATATGGTCTCCAGTATGGGGACAGTATGCTTACTTCTGTCTGTCCCTGCCATTGACTCCAAATCACAGTGGTGTAAGTTTGGTGAGTGTGCATACCACAGGCCTCCAGCTACTCCCACTTTGAGGAAAACCACTCATCCTCTCAGCCCTCCCTCCACCCCAGGGCATTTGAGTACGGGGCCGTGGGATGAGGAGATGGCCTGGCTGACCCTGAATGCTGAGCACACAAAGTGATGGATTTGTGAGCAGCCAGGAAGAGAGGAATCAGCAATGATCAGGAATGAGCGAGCACCTTGGGCTCTGAGCTGGTAACTTCTGAGAGCTTAGGCCCAAGGTGGTTTCTTCAACAGGATGGTAGTGTGGTTCTGTTCTACCACCGATGCACCTCATTCTGGGGAAGGTTGACATGACTACTGAGTGACAGCCGAGCTTTCTCAGTGCTGAGGGAAAGGTGGTATTGACCACTGAGTCCCACCTGCTCTGTGTCCTACCTACAATCCCTTGCCATCACGAAGGGTTCCGCCTTCAGATAGTCAAGCCACAAGTCCCCAGGAACTGATGCCCCCAAATCCCGCCTCCTGCTCCTCTGCCTAGGGACACGCTAGCAGTGCAGCAGTCCTGGCCTCTCTTCACTTGAAAGAGCAGTTAGGAGAGGTGACTCAAGCCCATTTTTGCTTACAGCTGGTCCCCAGCATTCTGGCCCTTTATGCAGAGCTGGCTCCTTCCTGCAGAGCATTGCCTGATGGTGTCGTACCAAGGCAGTGGCTGAGGCCCCCAGGGACCTTTGCTTCCAAGAAGGTCTCATTGTTCCTGGAACTGCACAGGGTGAGCTTCTGGTGTGCGAGTGTGTGTGTGTGTGTGTGTGTGTGTGTGTGTGTGTGTGTACGCATGCGCGCACGCGCGTACTGGGTATCAGGCTGCCAGATACTAACCTGCTATGTAACTACCCTGTGACCCCACCTCCAAAGCCTCCAAAGCCTCAAGAGCAAGCACAGCTGAGCACGGATGCCCCCCCCCCTTCAGGCACAGGCTTCATTTCCTACTCCAGAGGCTAGAGTCGCCCTATCTGCTCCTGTCTGCTGCTACAGTGGCTTGACGTTTAGGCAACCCCATGTTCTATAGGCTGCTTGCTTAACTGTCAATTAAGAGACTCGGACCTGGCTTCATATCCCCACCGTGGGTAATTTCCATCCTGTCCTGCGGCTACCCTGTTCTGTGACTACTCTCAGCGTGGCCACGGGGCCCTGGGATTGCTGGGGTGATGAGGAAGGGTCCCAGGGATGCTATAAAGATGGCTCTGGAGGCTCAACCTACCAAGGAACGATCCCTCCACAGCGATCACCCTCACCTTTGGACCTTCCTGCAAATCTACCCCTCTACTCATAACTGCTTGGGGAAGAGGGGCCTCTTCTCTGGGGATGGAGGCCATAGCTCTGGGAACCCTAAGGAGACAGACAAACAAAGCAAGACACTGGACAAGGAAAGGAAAAAAACAAAAACAGCTGCAGGGGAGGGAAGAGGGGGAGGGCAAAAAGAATGAAGGAAAAGAGGGAGAGGTGGAGGGAGCAGAGAAGGAAGAGGCAGGGAGGAGGGAGAGAGGGAAAGGGGAGGTGCGCATGCCCTGTCTGGGGCTGGAATCTTCCATTGGGCTGTTTTCTAAGGAGCAAGCATGGCTGTTCTTGTGGGAAAGGGGGTGCAAGAAGACAGAAGACCCCTCTTCTGAAGTCAGCAGAACCCTTGCACTTTCCTGGTACACTCATGCAAGTCATACGTACCACGTAAAGTCTTCCGCAACGTACTGCACTGGGACACACGGTGTGATTATTACATAATGATACTGTTCCTCAACCAGAGAACACTAAAATCAGGATCTGTGTTGGGGAGGGGGTGTTTAAAATTTCAATATATTTCTGATGGTAGTTTATTTTTCTAGAAAGTTGTTTTGTATTTTTGAGTCTGTGGGCTCGGGAACATCATAAATTCTGAACTGTGAGATGTGTGGTGTCAGCAGTCTGTGGAATGAACTGATCTTACACGAAACAAAAATCTCCAATCCGCCTTGATTCTGCCTCTGCCCTCTGCCCTCCTCCAGCCCCTGCTCAGACCGCCCCCCACCATGCCCCAAAACTGTAATTGAAAGTAGAAAATTGTTGTCAAGGGTCGTGCACTGCTAAAGACTACACCGTGATCTATTTAAATAGGTCTCATTAATTATGTACTATTTACAAGCAACCTCTCTGCTATACCGCACCAACGCTTACTGCCACTCCTCAGCACTGCCACGTAGCAGGTCACAAGTCATGCATGAACACTAGGGTTGTCCTCGAATTTAGCAGGCTACAGGGAGGGGACAGATGACCCTAATGTTGTGTCCAGACAGAAACTTGCTACCACATCTCTGTAGGATGGACAGTGTGCTGCTAGGGGCAGATCTCTGTAAGATGCACCCTGTGCTATGGGGGAATCTCTGTAGGATAGATGGTGGGCTCCAGGGGTGGGGGCATCGCTGTAGGATGGACAGTGTGCTATGGGCAGGGGAGATCGCTGTAGGATGGACAGGGTGCCACTCGAGGCTCAACGGGGTAGGAACTGTGTGTGATCTGCAAGACAGCTGAACATTTGGGGGTGGGGAAAAAACTAAACAAAACACAAGCAACCCATTCTGTGTGAGTCAGGACCCTGCAGAGTGTGGTTTGCTGCCTGGCGCTGCCTCTCCCCAGCTGCCCACCCAACAGACCCTCCTTCCCCGGAGCTGGACCCACAGAGTAGGAACTGGCTCTTACCCAAAATGCATAGCCCAGAGCCCTGTGTCTCCCCTCTCCCTCCAGGCCCCGGTGTCCCCTCCCTCTCCAGGCCCCAGTGTCCCCTCCATCTCCAGGCTCTGGTGTCCCCCTTCCCCCCCTCAGGCCCCAGTGTCCCCCTCCCTCTCCAGGTCCCGTGTTGTCCTTCCCTCTCCTGGCTCCAGTGTCTCCCCTCCCTCTCCTCTCCAGGTGAAGCATTCCCATTTCCATCCTGCCATCCCCCCCTCAACAAATCTTGATTTAAGAAATCAGACCTGACAGCTATATCTGGTCCTTAACATGCTCCAATTGCCAGGATCTGCAAAATCTGCTATGGGCAGGGAGGATGGACTCCAGATGCATTTCCAGGGTGGTGGATTTAGTGAGGACATGCGTGTCAGGACTCAGCTGCCTACTGCATGGTTCACAGTCTCTGGCTATTGCCACCAGATAAAGCCGCAGGCAGCCTCTGGGAAGGTCCTCAAATCTAAGCACATCCCGTGGTGAACAGACTTGAGGAAGTTATTGAGAGGGTAGCAAAAAGGGACAAAAGGTCAGGTTTGGGATTGAGTGAAGATGTATACCCAGTACTGTGAGTCTTCCTAGTCATTAGCTGGTTTTCCGGGTTGTTTGCCCCCCTTCGGGCAGAAGTGGGCTAGGTTGCCACGCCCACCTCAGGATGCGTGGTGCTGTCCGGGGTCCTGAACGCTTGCTCTTCTGATGCTTCTCTCAGAAGCCGGGTCTCCCGGAGCTGCCACAGCCATTCTGAGGCTTGACTGGATACAGATAGTGATGCCCAGTTTAATCTGATAAACTGGCCACAGACTTATGTCCTTCTGATGGTTTCAAGGGTGGGTAAACTGAGGAAAAGGCGATCATTTGTAGGTCAGCCTGGCTCTTCTGCACACAGGTGGAGCACTTCAGCACATGCGGTATGCATGTGCTTCTGATGCGGAGGTTAGGAAAATGGCTGCATAAGACTGTTTGAGACTGGGTCCTTGCTTCCCAAGTTCCTGTGGGCCCCATGACAGCCAAAGAGTCTCTCGAGATCCATCTTTTCCCTCTGCAGCCACAGCTGGGCTGAGATAGAATCTAGGACGGCCTCGTAGCCCCCTCTGCCTTCACCTCTGGTTCTTTAATGACCTGCAACATTCTGTTGCTATAAGGTAGCAATTCCTTCATCTGTCACA
This sequence comes from Grammomys surdaster, assembly GCF_004785775.1. NCBI lineage: Eukaryota > Metazoa > Chordata > Mammalia > Rodentia > Muridae > Grammomys > Grammomys surdaster. The sequence continues at coordinate 243,358 of NW_021620762.1, forward strand.
TCCCCAAAGCAATAGATTAGCTAAAATAAAAAGAGTGATTTGGTCTGAGCCCCAGAAAAGGAACTTGACCCCTCATGTGAACTTGAACTCCCCACCCCCTCATTCTGAGTCCTCAGTTGATCCCCTGCTCAGTTCAAATAATGAAGCTTGTCTGGCCAACTTTCCCAGAAGAAGCGGCTTTGAAAAAAAAAATGTGAAATATATAATACGAGAACAGAGCATCAATAGTGTGACATTCTAAATGACAAGGTGCTTCCTGGACCCCAAACTCTAGCGTTCCTGCCATGGAAGATTATTTTAATGGGTACAGAGGATGTATGGGAAGCTGGGGCACAGACTCCAGGGAGAGCCGTATTCAATGCCAACTCCCTAAAGAAAGGCCACACTCCCAAATGAAGTCTGCTTGCGCCTTACTTTGCCTGACATGAAGGAAGCGGGTGATTTTCCCCCAAATGTAGTTTTGCGTTGGTGGAATCAGAATTACGGCAGGCAGAGGTCTCTGGTGGCAGAACTGAACAGAGGGGGAGCAGGCAGAGGGATCTCACTAAGCGGCTGGCATCCTGCTGTTCTCTCATTATAAGGAAGGAACAGCCAGCATCCTCTGCAGCATTGGGCACTTCCAGGGGCAGTGTGGGCTGGGGAAGCATGAGCGTGGAGTGTACACGGCGCATTACAAACCGTTATTTCTGCTTTCGGGGAGTGTGTGTGGAGTGCTTTCTGTACACTGGGGCTGTGCTGCCGATGGGCAGACCACTCTCCCCTCTCCCTCTCCTCATCACTGGGGCTCGGCAAGCCCTGTATTAATTACCCTTGCTATATATAGTCATTGAAAGACTCACAAGAGTTTACAGCAACTCTCACAGATTGGACACCGTGAGAATCTGGGGGAGAGAAAGCCGGGGAGATGAAGATGGAGCCCCATGGGCTGGCCCGGCACTCAGCTGCAGAATCCCATTAGGTAGTACAGGCTGGGCACATCTGCAATCTAGGCATTGTGAAATTCAAGGTTCAACTCTGTGTCGGAATTGACTAAGTCACATGGTGGCCCAGTTTCTTACATCGGGCCAGCAGGGTTCCCTTTCTTTCTCCTGAGCACAGAGAAGCCCATGAAGCCCCTGAGAAAGTGGCAGGGCCTGTGTTCTCTCTGTGATCTGTGAACACAAGGACTCTCACGCCCTGCTTCCAGTCCCTAAGAGCAACAGGGTCTTCAGAGAAGCCCTCATTTGGTCCTGTGTCCCCATGGAAGGGAGGCTTCCAACTCTATGGATCCTGTAAATGATAGCACAAGAGACTAGAGTGTGTGGCACAGAAAGTCAACTAAAGGCATAGGGCCATGAGTAGGTCGTCAGCCCCAGTCTGCTTGCCTGGTGGACAGCATCTCCAACCTAAAGCACATGTGAGGTGTGTCAGTGAATTCCCACACCGGAAGCTGAGCACAACAAATACCTGCTCTGTTTAATTATAAATCCACTCAGGCAGCTGCCTGGCAGCCTGGGAAGCTTCCTTATCTCCCACACTTCACCCTGCTGATAAGTGTGAACCTCCTTCCTCCCCGGGGCACATGAGAGGGAGAGAACTGACTTCACAGGGGAGGCTTCAGCCTCCAGGTATCACAGTCTGGCCCTCAGAGATGGCATTTATAGTCAGTTGTGAAACATGCTATTTTTTCTCCATGCACTTAGACTCTGTGTGTGTGCACCTATGTGTGCATATGTGCCAGTGTACAGGTATGTGCAGATGTGAGTGAGCGTGTGTATGAGTGTGTGAGTGTGAGTGCGTGTGAGTGCGTGTGAGTGTGTGTGAATGTGTGAGATTGTGTGTGTTTGTGTGAGTGTGTGTGAGAGTGTGTGTGAGAGTGTGTGTGAGTGTGTGAGAGTGTGTGTGAGTGTGTGAATGTGTGTGTGAGTGTGTGTGAATGTGTGTGAGAGTGTGTGTGAGAGTGTGTGAGTGTGTGTGAGTGTGTGAGAGTGTGTGAGAGTGTGTGTGAGTGTTTGTGTGAGTGTGTGTGTGAGAGTGTGTGAGTGTGTGTGTGTGTGTGTGTGTGTGTTCAGACTTATGAAGACCAAAGCTCTATTTCATCTCGTGCTTTTTCGTTTTTTGAGATAGGGTCTCTCTCACTAGCAACCACGTAGGTTAGCCTGGCTGTCCAGTTAGCTTCAGGGATCCTCTTGTCTAGTCTCTCCAGCTCTAGGATTTACAAGTATATGCCACTTCACACAACTCTTTCATACAGATTCTGGGACCAAGCTGAACTTGTAGCACCTCATTGACTAAGCTACCTCCCCTGGACTCTGGTTTAGCCTCAATATATGCTTCTTCATGGGCCTTTACTTCCCAGCCTCTGACCCTTTCCTGAAATCCCAGAAGAGGTATGGGAAGAACTGAGAGAGGTTATGAGAGAATTTTTTCAGAAAGGCGGGAGAGCTGAGCTGTCCTGCAGCTAGTCCTTCAGCTCCTCTGGCCAGCAATGATCCCTAGGTATACTACTATGTTATTGGGAGAAGAAGACCACCACCATGCAGGGCACAGGGGCCAGGGAGAAGGTCATGGGAGGAAGAATTGACTTTTGCAAATATGGAGACAGATTCCCACCCACCTGTCATCAGGCCAGAGAGACAACTGTCATCGTCACTGTGAAATGTGTATGGCCCATATCTTTTCTTCTTCCTTGGCGAAAGCCATGAGTCTCTGGTTTGAGTAGGCCTTTGTTCTAAATGGCATTTTTGTCCCTCAGGCCTGACCTCAGAAGGTCTTTAGCAAGGCTCCTCTGTGTCTGCCTCCACTTCCATTTGCTAGCTGGTTGCCTGGGGGAGTTCCTGCCTTGGCTGCACAGAACGAGTTCTGGATACAAGCAGGACTGACCGAATGGCCTCTCCTATACCCACACTGTGAGGCTCAGGCCTGCGCAGGGACCATGCTCTGCTTCCCCGAACATATGATAAACCATGAACCCCCACTTCTCAGATGAGGAAAACCAAGGCTCCCTTGGGCTCGTGTGAATTCTCCTTTCCAAGCCTGTTGTCAACCATGTGGCACTCTCAGGATGCTTCCTTCAAAAGGCTTCCCTGGCAGCCTTTCACTTCCCACATGATGCAGGCCATGCTGGTCTGTGACCACTCTCTTAGCCACTTTTCCTTTTGTTGACACCCTGAAGGGCACTTGGGCTGGGCTCCACCTTCTGTCGAAGCTCCTCTGGGAGCCCACCCGCTGGCTGGTGTGAACTGAGCTCAGTACCTGCCTCCCTGCCACAGGCAGAGCTGGACCAGTCCGCAGCTATTCCTTGCCTGGGGTCATTAGTTATTTTTAGCAATCAATGTTATTGATGCCGTGATCGCCAAGGAAGCCACCAGAGAGCTGTTCTTCCAACTCATTACATTGAGAGTTGAACTATCCCCCTTTTTATATAAATCTTGACACATAAAGATAAAATACACCACTTTCTGAGGGAAGTTCTGAACCAGAGGCCAAGAGCTGGAGGTAGCTTTGAGCCCTCGAAGCAGCATTAAGGATGACTCTGGAGGGGCTTGGGGGTGAACCAGGAGGCTAGTCTATGGCTGAAATCACACCTAGGAAGGGGTGACTCTAAGATGTCCCAACATGGACATGGAGAAGTCAGGGGGACTGGAAGAAACAGAAAATACACAGATGCTCCTTAAAGACCTCACCTCAGTGGTCATGGGCAGAGCCAGCTCTTGACAGAGGCTGAGAGCTGACAAGGTCCCAGTACCTGCTATCCACACAGCTCCAGGGAGGGAACAAGGTCTGGTTTGAGCTACACTACATGTGCCTAGTCATAGCCTCAGTTCCACACCATTTAGGGAACTAAGCCAGGGGTGATCAGGGCACTAAGGACAGCCCTGGTGGGATGTGAACACAACCAACTTGTGAGACTTCCAAGCAGGCAGAGGCTGGACAGGACCTGATGGAGGCCAGGTGCCCTTTGTGCTTGTAGAAGGGAGGGCATGAAGGAAGCAGGTGGCTCTTGGTTCCAGATTCTGTGATAACTTTTCAGAGACAGAAGTTCTAGGATGATGAGTGTGGCTGGGTTTCCTCAACCCCCTCTCATGTGTGCCCTCCCCCACCCTAGGTGTGTCATCCCCCAGCAGTCCCCAGCACCTGTGATGCTCACCCCTCCTCACTTCCAGCTACCCATACTCCTTCTGCAGGAAAAAGTGTCAGTTACTGGACAAAAACCTGACAGAAGCTACTTAGAGGAGGAAGGTTTACTGTGGCTTACCATTTCAGAGAGACTTTAACCCATCATGGTGGGAAAGGCATGGCGGTGTTCACAACAGGCATGTGAGGCTATTGCTTCACGTCATTTCTGTCAGAAAGCAGAGAGCACAGACCAGAAACAGAAACTATAAAACCTCCAAGGGCATACTCAAGTGGTTCTACTTCTGCCAGCTGCTCCCCAAGTCCCAGAACAGCCCCACTAGCTGGAAAGCAATCATTAAAACCTTCTAACCCCTGAAGGGAATTTCTGCCTTAGTGAGACAGTATTGAGCCTCAGGAAAAGGAATCAGGAGCTTCAGGAAGGAGGGAACAACCTCCTTCATGCTAGAGGCTAGAACGAAAGCTGTCCAACATGTCTCTGAGCTGGGGACTCAGGACAGCACTGTGCCCAGAATGGAGGGATTAGAGGCAGTTTCTGGAGCCTGGGAAAGAATGGGGAAAGGTTATGGTGCCACCATGCCAGCAAAGAGCTGAATCTAGAGATGGGAGAGTGTCTAAGACAGCTGGAGTATCGGAAGAGCTTTCTTTAAACACAGACAGACAGACAGACAGACAGACAGACAGACAGACAGACATGCTTGCTGCCTCTTCCAGGACATGATTACCTATCAACTCTCCTGGTGGCCCTGGCACCTGGTGAACAGGGAACACCTGTGTCAAAGTAGACACAAGCCATGCCCCATGAGCATTTGCAAAAACAAGACAGGCTGTGAACAAGGAGTGTAATTTGCCAGATGTTGGGAAGGACAGGAGAGAAGGGGCTTCAAGGTTAAATTAAGAGCTCATGAAAGTCTGCTGTGATAGTGACATTAGGAAGGATACCAGGCACCTGTGACAAGGGCACCAGGGCAAATCAAGTGGGGCCTGGTGACTGCCTGGTTCTGCTTGGAGTGGGGGAGAGTGAAGCCCTATGGGCCATCAGCACCCAACCCTACTCTGACTCAATAGTCAGGCTAAGTTCTGGTCACAGCCCACACCCAGTGCAAATGACTCACAGTTTTTGCAATATGGCAATTCTGAGGAAGAAAAGCAAGTCATAGGATGCATCCCAAAAGTAAGTTATTCTGATCAACAATGAGGTCCTGAGTAGTGAGCATGAACTGAGGTCTACCAGAAGGCCCTGAGTAGTGAGCATGAGCTGAGGTCTACCAGAAGGCTCTGAGTAGTGAGCATGAGCCAAGGTCTATCAGAAGGCCCTGAGTAGTGAGCATGAGTTGAGGTCTACCAGAAGGCCCTGAGTAGTGAGCATGAGCTGAGGTCTACCAGAAGGCCCTGAGCAGTGAGCATGAGCTGAGGTCTACCAGAAAGTCCAAGACAGGGAGTCTGTCCTTCCATAGTCATTGAGATATGTCCCCACTCCCCAACCCATCTCTCCTTGCTAATCTTGCTGATAGAGAGGGATCCTGGGAGACTTTACCAACATGCTTGCCCTATGTTCTGGATTCTGGACACCCACATTGTGAGATCAGTCAGCATGTTTTTGAGGCAAGAAACTGAAACACAAGGATCTCCAACATCCTTACTGTTATTCCCTCTTCCTTTCCTCTCCTCCTCTTCATCTTCCCTCCTCCCCCTTTTGCAAATCTAGAGGAAAGAGGTTATGTGGAGGCCCAACCCTTTTCCCTCTTCACAGGATTTGCCTGATGGTAGACAAATTTGGGGAGAAGGAACCTACTGAAAGGCAAGTGTTCCTCTGTCTCCAGTAGGCAGGGTTTCCAGGCCATGAGGCACCTATAGAGAGCGTGCCTGGTCTTCCCAGGTACCATCAGCCTGCCAAACAGGAGACTTCTTCAATGTGATTCTGCCTGCCCCAGTCACCCCAGCACCACCATGGTGACCCCAAGACTCCTAGGATCAAGAAAGGTGCCACCTGGTGGCAATTCCTAGCACTGCACACTTCTCGCAGAACTCAGAAAAGGGTGGGGTCAGATGTGTACCTGTAGAATGGATAGCATAGTCCAGCTGGCTCTCCGAGGTGACTGAAGAGGACCGAGGTGTCTGGTGCTTACGCCATGCTGGTTACTCTGCTTGCTCTCAGTCAACAGTCAGCCTTGCTTGGATCTTCCTCTCCAACGCTGTAGACTGCCTAGCTTGATCTCTCCAGCCCTACCCTTTCATTTTCTCTGACCAAGGGAGAAAGAACTAGAAACCAGGAATCTTCCCAGAGGGAGGCTAATGCCAAGAATGTGGGCTATGGCACTCTAGAGAAGCCATTTGTGGACTCTGGCACGTTAGCAGCAAACATCACAGGGTGTGCAGACACACTCTTCCTGAAAACAGTAAGCACAGGCCTCCTTCAAACACAGGAGCAGAAGCGTAGTTTCTCTCTTGTTCAGACAGCACTGTGGATGACTGTTAAGGGTCCAGTCTTAAGAAAACACAGGGAATCTAAGCCCTGATGGTGAGAAGCAAGAGGTTACTACCCGTCTGGGTAACCACTGTGGCCCTGGATCCATTTCAATCCACAAAGCCAATCAAAGCAGCCACTTGTGATATCTTAAGGCTCAGAGAGGTAAGGTGGGGCTGTTTCCCTAAGGTACTCAGCTCCAGGGGAAATCTCCTGCTAGCAGCTTTCTTGCCCATTGGTTTTCTGTGTAGGACAGACATGCCCTGTGTCTACCCTGCAGAGCTAGGGAGGACAGGGAAGGGAATGTCTGAGGATTCATAGGTTATAAGGTTGGCCAAGAGCAGCCATGTCTTCCTCTGACTCAGCACCTAGCTCTGCAGGGTAGACACAGGGCATGTCTGCCCTACACAGAACAGAACCCAGTACACACAAATGCCAACAGAAGTCACTACATAAGAATGCATGGTTCTCCAAGCAGACATAGGAGCGACTGACTGGTTGGGCATATCGCTAGATCTTCATGAAACCACACAGACTCCCAGAGGGATGCCTTTAAGTATTGTTTACACAGTATTACCTAGTTGGTGGAGAAGTTTTAGGGCAGAAAAAAATGTATGGCAGTGTGTGGAGACGCTGCTAATTGAAAATGGTGAGTAATGAAGACAAAGTGCCTGGGATTGTCATAGAAATCAGTGGCAATATACGATGGCAGCCAGTGCCACTGTCATCATCCATATAGAACTGGGCATCAGTGTGTCAGCTTTACTGCTGACCAAGGTCTGGAGCCAGGACAGGGCAGTGGAGATTCTGGGGGCCTGCTCATGATACTCGAGTCATTCACTCGGCTGGGACAGAAGAGATGCATGCCAGGGCTGGCTGTGTCTCTGTTCAAGAGCTAGGTGCTGAGTCAGAGGAAGACATGGCTGCCCTTGGCCAACCTTATAACTTATGGATCTTCAGACATTCCCTTCCCTGTCCTCCCTAGCTCTGCAGGGTAGCAGTGCCCAAGCAGATGAGTAATCTAGGCTTGTCCAATATCATACATTTATTGGACAAACCCCATGTGGGGGTTTGAATCTACATCTGGCTTTACAAAGCTCCAGGATGTCCTGTAACTTCCTTGCCTTCCAGTGACAAAGCAGAAAGAGGATCAAGGGTCCCAAGCAGGCCATCTCTCCAGCCCAAAGTCCAAGAGGACAGCCATCATGGAAGAGGCAAGTCCCCACCTCCACACCTATTTCTGGACATTTTCTGGGGACCACTGGGAGGCTCGGCTCCTCTGAGGGGCTCTTGTTCCATCATGGGATGTACCATACCCATCATTAGTGGCTTTTTTTGATGCTTTTATATCCCAAATAAAGGCACAATGTTCAGTACAGCATAATTTTTAAGAAAGTTACTAAATACTACAAACCCAGGGTTCTTTCCCACTCTTCCAATATGGTTCCTAAACCCCAAACAGCACACAGACACTACAAACGAGTTTCCATGGCAACCCTGTGTTTGATGGATTGTCCGCTTCTGACCAGTGCTGTGAAAATGTGGCCCCAGCAAGAATCAGTTGGCTTTGGGAAGCAATTGATGGATTTCTCGAACCAAGAGGAATTGTTTGGTTTGGGGGTAGCTGGGCAGTTCTACCAGTGGTACCAAACTCTCAAGGCAGGAAGGATGCCTGCAGCCATGACTGCTTCTGGCCACACTGCTCCATCAGCAGGAACATGGGCCGCTGTTGGGAGGGACTCTCAGGACAGCAGATTTAGACCCATAGTCCTTGGGATACCTGCCACCTCCACAATGCCCAGGACTCAGAAGGTTTGTTGTCAGTACATGCTACCAACTTTACCTGTTCTCTGAACATCAAAACATATATTCCAAAAGTGAGGTCAATTTATCACAACACAGGGAACTTTTATATATTCTATCTGTTCTGGAAGCAAAGCAGGGAGCTGTGAAGGACACAAGCTTCCGACAGAGGCTGCGCCTGTCACGTGGGACAAAAGGCTGATGATTTTAGCAAGTTTTCTTCAGAACTATGGCTTGTTTTACTTCTGAAAGTGTAAGCTCATCAGGCCTGCTTGGAAAACAAAACCACTTTGGCTGTTGGCCTACGGAGCCGGTCATTTTGTTCCTTTCCTTTGGTACTGGTCTCCATGCAAATTCAAGTGCAGAAAAATCCCCTGGCAGGTGGCTTCAACGTGAACCACTTTAGAGGTGGATACTCACACCCACAGAACTGAGTCCCTGCAGGTCAGCCATGCGAGCATGCCCACCAGCTGCTGCTACAGTATTTTAAACCAGTACTGGACACTCACACTAGACTTGGAAGAGGCACTATGCCAGGTTGGACCCAGTTCTCTCGGGATACTCAGAGAATGATAGCAAGTTGCTCGGTATTCTTGGGTTCTATGGGATCCCATCTGAAATCAGAACAGAGAGGCCTTACCTGCTCAGCCCTGTCTCCAGGACCCTCAAACACCCTTTATGTCAGCAACCCACTTTGCGCCCACTCTGTCCCACAGCAGCCTTCCATGGCTACCTCATGGTATCTTCCCGCCGCCTTGGTGAAGATAGTCACTTCCTCACTGGGCTTTCAGTTAAATCAGTGATGCTCACAGAGCCAGGCTGGGTACTAGCTACAGGTCCAATCCACTCTCTCCGTCATTTTTCATTCTGAATGAAATTAAGTTTCCCAGGAGCAGAAAAGAACACTTTCCTAAGAAGAAAATGCATCAGCGAATCCCTGAGTGGGAAACATTCTGACACGGACATTTCCTTGAGCTTCATCAAGGCGACACAGAGAGGCGCCCTCTCCCCTGGCTTCCCCTGCCCTTGTGGTAGAGTCTCTATATGCCTTCTGCTTGAATGTGCAGAAAGGAGCCTGCATATGTCATCCCTCTGCCTGGATTCCAAGCTCTTCTCTGCTAACCCTTCCAGAGCTTCTGGGGTCAGTAATAGCCTACAAGGCATTCGGTCAGCATTATCAGTCACATCTCCTGCAACCAGTGAGCTACTGTAACTCTCCTGCGTCCCCTCCCCTCTGCATTCTCTCTCCAGATATATTTGTCTCAGCAAAGTCTGTGGGTCAGCTCAATGATGATCAAATTAATGGGCCGAGCCTGTGTTGACACGTCTGTTTGCAGCCTGGCAGCGTGTTTATCTCCCTGGTGACGGCCCCCTTCATTAGGGTCTCTGAGCACCCAAAGCCATACTGCCTGGCACACAGAAAGCCTGCCCAAGTGCATAGATTTACTTAAAAGCACAATCAGCCTCGAGGCCGTGTATTGATTTTAACACCTTTTGATGCATGAAAAGCCCTTGAGGAAGGCAGTTGAGTGTCCACATAGTTGGGCACAAATTCCAGCCGGATCTACCAATTTCACCACTGAATGGGTTCTTAAGCTGAGCTAGGCACCCTAGCCATTCCAGAAGAGCGCTGACAAAGTATCCAGAGGCCCGTGAGACCAGCTCAAGACAACCACTCACCAGCTCCCACTGTGTTTCCCAGGACCAGTACCTGGTGACTGCTGGGGTACTGGAACTCCAGTACCTGGTGACTGCTGGGGTACTGGGACTCCAGTACCTGGTGACTCTTAGGGTACTGGGACTCCAGTACCTGGTGACTCTTAGGGTACTGGGACTCCAGTACCTGGTGACTCTTAGGGTACTGGGA
>NW_021620762.1:253620-255425 GCF_004785775.1 Grammomys surdaster
TTAGGGTACTGGGACTCCAGTACCTGGTGACTCTTAGGGTACTGGGAATGCTCTACCCTCCTTACTGTAAGGTTTTTTGGACAAAGAGACTTAGGCTTGATCGAAGTTCCTGCAGCTTCAGTGATGGTCTGTCCAAGGGCTGGACTCATGTCTGCCTGTCTCCAAAGCTCTGGGGAAGTCTGGTGCAGGCACTTGACCACAGAGGTAACCTGTAAGGCGTGAAGACTGGAGACTTCATCTCCAATGAAGTCCTTTCCCTCGCTCCTGTGCACACTCACTGGGAGGCAGTCATCCTCTCCAGAACTATGGGAGGTTCTGCCCAGAGTTCCCAGAGTAAAATATTAGGGAGAACAGAACTGTGTCCCAGTCTACATGGGAGACCTGTCCCCAAGGCAGTCCACCCAGCTTCTTGCATAGTCCCTGACGTGGGACCAGGTGCCAGTGGACTCTGCTTTTCTCTGCTTGCTCTGCTGAGAGAAAATGGATACATGCCTCACCATCTGGTCCCACATCATGTTCCTGAAAACTTTCATACAGTTCTGACCAAAATGTAGCAGCTCTCCAGGTGAATGTCCGTCCACCTGAGCCCAGTGTCCCCCCGCTGAGGTAGCTCCAATGATAGGCTCATTCCACAGGCTCTCTGCTGTTCAGGGCAGGCATAGCATGTCTCCCTACAATGGGCACAGAGTTGCCTTGTGAGGTGTCTAAAGCAGGACAGATGTCCACTGAGAGTAAGGTATCATGTTCTTCATACAAGTGTCATGGTCATGCAGTCTCTGCGATCTTCCGGGTATCATCTCCCGGCCTTTTCACACAGATACACCCCAATAGAACTGTCATGTTTTCATATGTACAGAGCAATGGCTTCCTTAGAGTGTGTGCACAATTGTGATGGTGCTCTTTCCTCTGGACTGTCCACTGCCATCCTCCACACACATGCACACACACACATGTTCACACACACTCTCACACATGCACACACTTGCACATAGTCACAAACACAGTTGTACACATGCACACACATGCATGTGGGTACACACACACACACACTCACACATACACACTCACACACACATACACTCATATGTGCACATAGGCACACACATACTCTCTCACACACACACTCACATGTTTACACACTCCCACACATTCACATGGACACACACACACACACACAGCCAGCATTCTGCATCACTGATGTCTGAGGTGCAGAGACTCTCTGAAGCTAACCCTGGATGATACCAGCCTATTTTGCTAACTTCTCAATGGTGACTGTCCTGCACTCTCTTTCCTGACAGAATGTCCTCTGCTGGAGTAGGCTGGCAAGCCCAGAGTCAGCCCTCTATCCCCAGCCTGACAGAGAATAAACTCTCTATGGTGTCTGCTCTTAGCTGGCTGCAGAGAGTGGGCCAGACAATGGCTGTGGTGAATCTACATTTATGGATTATGGGCTAGCTGGACAGAGCAGGGTAGTGAGGGGAAATCTGGCTGGAACTGGTGCAAATGAATAGTTAAGACTGGAGAGTAGATGACCTCCTACACTTGGTCACTTGTCACCCACTGACTATAGTGACAAAGAGGTTCCTGCCACCCATAGGAACCACGACATCAACTTAGAGGTCCTAGGACACAGTGAGTGGGGAAGGTTGAGAGGTTATGGAATGTACTGCTACATGCTGCAGTGAGCTCTGGTAGTAAATGCTAAGAACCTACTAGGGGCTATGACTCATGTCCTCACATGCTGAGCACCCACTAGGTGCTAGAACTCTTGTCCTCACATGCTGAGCACCCACTAGGCGCTAGAA
>NW_021620762.1:255435-256410 GCF_004785775.1 Grammomys surdaster
CACTAGGCGCTAGAACTCTTGTCCTCACATGCTGAGCACCCACTAGGTGCTAGAACTCTTGTCCTCACACACCCAACCTGTAGAAAGAAGAAGAGGCACCTGCCCTGCCTGTCCAAGTCTGTCTGCTCCTCCTGCTGGCCCCTTCCTGTCTCCCGTGCATTAAACCTTTTTCTTATCACGATGCTAACTAAGTTCAGCAAGCCAGGATTGTAGACACAGTTCTACCACTCACTGTCTGAGCCTCGGCCAGGGATGGTTGTCAACACTGCTTCCCCTTTCCTGGAACCCAGCAAGGGAACAGATGCTGACCCTGCACCTGTAGGACATGTGTCTGTTGGCCCCTCCATCCTGGCTTCCATTTCCTCCTCTGTCACTAAGGTCCAAGGGCCATCAGGTCCTGTTCTGTCATCACCTGCCCGAGCCACTCCAGCTGAGCAGACGCTGAGCCGATCATGGCAAGTGGCCACAGCCTGTAGGTCTGGTGAAGAGCGAGCGCTGAGTCAGCAGCTCTGTCCTAAGGTCTGCTGGAGTCCACACATTAGGCCAGTGACACCAAGCCCTGAGGGCTGCAGGTGGCAGAGCTCCAGGTGGAATTCAGTAAACAGCAAAGGCCAGTAGCAGGCAAGCTGGATGCTGCCTAGCTGTTCTCTAGCGCCACCTCCTGGGAAGGCCAGTTCCCACAGACTCCAGCTGGGCTGGGCACCCGGACAAAGCAGCCAAGCAGAAGGTTCTAGCTTCAAATTCACCTTCTAGGAGTAAGTGACCCGTGGTGGGTTTCTGAGCCATCCCATTACACAGGGCAAGGCTAGCAGCCTTGTACCAGGGGCCTTTGCTCTCCAGTGAGGTATCAGGGGCAGGGACTCCTCTGCACTGAGCTCAGGAGGAAAGCTTCTCTTTCTTGTGGTGTTGGAGAGAGAGAGAGAGAGAGAGAGAGAGAGAGGGAGAGGGAGAGGGAGAGGGAGAGGGAGAGGGAGA